>NC_056443.1:16659999-16974999 GCF_018296145.1 Oncorhynchus tshawytscha
ACTGCCGATTTTGCAGGTTTTCCTACTTACAAAGCATGTAGAGGTCTGTAATTGTTATCATAGGTACACTTCAACTGTGAGAGACGGAATCTAAAACAAAAATCCAGAAAATCACATTGTATGATTTTGAAGTACTTAACATCATTCCTCACACTGATTGAGTAGTTTAAATGTAATGTTGAGCTCTCTCTCTCGTTCTTGTGTTTTTGTGCACAAAAACACGGTTCTGTCCGTGGTTCTGTTCATTGCGTGTTTAATAATGAAAATACCTACCAAAAGGAGAACATGGATGTGGTTTATTTCTGTGCATGTTCAAAAAAAGTACAATAAGTAGCATATCTGGTCGTGATTTACAGTGTAGATATATTTGTCAACACAGTCATACACATGATGTGTAATCCTATAATATGATTCTGGCCCGACATATTCGTCTGTGGCCCTCCATGGAAAAGATTTACCCAGGCCTGGTCTATATTGTGTCATGCAGCGTTGTTCAAACCTCTTCCTGAAAATCTACAGTCCTGTAGGTTTTCAGTCCAACCCTAACCAAACTAGGTACCTGACTCATCTAGTTAAGGCCTTAGTGAGCAGCTAATAAGTGGACTGAAAACCTACTGGACACTAGATCTCTAGAAAGAGGGTTGGGCAGCCCTGGTTTAATGTAGGATTTTTTTCTGATGTGCGACCAGGAAGATGATTGTCATGTTTTTAACCATTCATGTCTAATATATTTAACCTAATCACATTTAATTGAATCTAAGGTTCGGGGCAGCTCCGAGTCACTCCTGGACTCTCCCTCCACCTCCAGAGCCACCTCCCCCTCCCTGCTCTCCATTGAGACAGAGTCGACCAAAGCTTCCTCCCCCTTCAAGCCACCAGGACTCATGTCCCCCTCCAGCGGCTACTCTAGCCAGTCAGAAACTCCGACGCCCATCACCCCCTCCAACCAGGTGGCAGGAACACCAACAGGGCCCGCCTGCACATTGGGGTGTAAGATGCGCCCCAAAATCCCAGAGAGGAAGTCTTCGTTGCCAGCTACATCACCACGGGACCCTGCCGCCCGATCTAGGCTGTCCTTCGAGATGCCGGTTAACGCTCATCTGGATTTGTCCTCCATCAAACCAAAACAGAAGGCCAGCCGGCGCCATTCTGACACGTCCACCGCCATTAAGCCCGGTAAACTGAGTGCCGGCAGCCAATCAACTCTCCCAGTGGTGATCACGAACGAGCTCCGGAACATCCGCCTGCGTTCTGTCTCCCGTACTGACCTGGAGGACTGCCTTGATGGAGCCTCTAATGACATCATTGAGGAGGAGCAGGGCCGCGACCTTTCCCCCCTCCTGTCACCCCGGTTGCATCCCCGGCCCCCTCGTTGCCCCCAGACCCAAACCCCTGTGGCCTTCAAGCCCCCATTACCCAAACGCCCCCTCAACATCCTCCTCAAGTCCCCTTCCTCCTCCCCCGTTGCTTCCGACTCCCCCTGCCTCCCCTGTTGACCCTCCCGGCCCATGCCTAACCCCAGCATCTACATGGTGGTAGGTAGGAAGCCCAAGCTGAAGAAAGCCTTCCCTCACACCCCCACCAGCCCTTTTAGACCCCAGGAACATCCCCAAACCTTCCCCTCCACTACCCCCAGAGCCTCTACGATGCCCCCTCCTTCCCCCACACCCGGTCCCTGTACGATCTGCCTCCTCTCCCCCTGCCCCAGCCCCTCCTGGAGGACCCCTCCATGGAGCCGGAGTTCAACCCTGACTTGGAGCTCCGTCTTGGGCCTGAGGATGGAGGGTCACTCCCCTCTCCCTGCAGTAACCAGGAAGTGCTGGAGACTCAGGATAAGAGCAAGTCTCTACCTAGCAGGATGACCATATCCTGTCTGGCTGAATTGGACAAGAAGAAACCCAAGGTAGGCCAGCTGAATGGGTTAGGGTTCAATGAATGCCTTTTTTTTGTTGTGTGGTCAGTCAGTCAATTCTCTCTCTCTCTCTCTCTCTCTCTCTCTCTCTGTCTCTCTCTCTGTCTCTCTCTCTCTCTCTCTCTCTCTCTTTCTCTCTCTGTCTCTCTCTCTCTCTTTCTCTCTCTCTCTCTCTCTCTGTCTCTCTCTCTCTCTCTCTCTCTCTTTCTCTCTTTCTCTCTCTCTCTTTCTCTCTCTCTATCTCTCTCTCTCTCTCTCTCTCTCTCTCTCTCTCTCTCTCTCTCTCTCTCATACACATATACAGTATATTGTCTGCATGTATTTACTTGCTACATGGCACATTGTCCCTTGGTTATCATGTACACCACTAATAACAAATCGCTCCCCAAGGTTCCTCCGCCGGTTCCAAAGAAGCCCAACGTCCTGCTACTTCCCTCCAACGGTACCACCGACAGACAGGGAACACAGACAGACTGCCCTGCCGCTCTCCGCTCTCCCGTTGGAGCGTTCCCACCAGAAGAGATTCCCGGGAAAGAGGAAAACCAGGAAAATTACCTGGGAATAGGGACGGATGAGGAAAGCTCCATGGAGTCTTCATTACAGGACTCTTCTTTTACAGACGTGGAGGGGAGGCTCAGCATTACAGAGACAGGCAGAAGTATGTTTACAATGTTATGATGGGAAATGAATAAGTGAAAATCAATTTAGCTGGAATTCAGATCCTGTCAGGGGTGAAAGTATTACAGTGCAAGTGGTTACCATCGCAAATGAAAAACCAAAACTACCAATATTGTTTTGATTGGTCATTGTTAATTGTTTTCTTCATTTATTGATTGATATCCATTGATAGAAATGTTTCTAGTTTTCATTGGTCCGTCGTTAGAGAGTAACTGACCAATCATATTGTTTCCAGGTGATGATGCGGAGAGTGTTGAGGAGAGCAGTTCGGTCGTTAGTGACAAGACGGAACTCCACATCACAGAGGAAATGGATGATGATGTCAGAGGACACACACCTACCACACACACCACAGAGGACCTGTTCACCAAAATACACAGGTATGCCAATACACACGCTCGCACACACACATACACACACGCTCGCACACACACACACGCACGCTCGCACACGCACGCTCGCACACAAACACACACACACACACACACACACACACACACACACACACACACACACACACACACACACACACACACACACACACACACACTGGTTTTACTATCCTTATGGGGACCAAACAATTCATTCCCATTTAAAACAATGTTTTTCTCCCTTAACCTAACCTTAACCCTCACCCTAAAACTAAACTTAGCCCTAAATATAAATATAACCCTAATTCTAACACTAAACCTAACCGCTAAGCCTGAAAGGCCTTTTTCCTTGTGGGGACTGACCAGTTACGCTAACTCACACACATATTTACAAAAAAATGAATAATTCTAATGCGTTTAACATCTCTCCTCTTCTCTTCTCTTCTCTCCTCCCTACAGGTCAAAAAGGAAAGTCCTGGGCCGTAAGGAACCAGGGGACTCGTTCGGCAGCCGCCAGAGTCTGGTCTCCCCGGTGAAGCACAGCACCAGTGGTGGTGACCTCCGAACCCTGACCCTGGGCTCGACCCCGCGCTCCACCTCGCGGAATGACAACTTCATGGCCCTGCTCCAAAAGAAGGGCAGCAAGTCCAGCACGGGAGGGGCCAGAGTCTCTGCTATGGAACTCCTCAAGAGCACAAACCCCCTCGCACGACGCGTCACAGAATTCTCCACCTCGGCGGACGGAGGAGGGGATATGACCACCGGGAATAATGGAACCAGAATGCCTCAGGACCAATGAGAGTTTTTAAACCACTTGTCCCAGGTCATCCTCTCTCTCTCTCTCTCTCTCTCTCTCTCTCTTTCTCTCTTATCTCCCGAGAAAGTAGTTTGAATCTAGTTATAGACTTTTCGATCGGACTATTGATGGAAGAAAGGAACGTCCAACCAGACCACTCAACCACTGATTGACCTTTTATTAACTGGCCAATGGTTGGTCACAATGGTCATCAAAGGAGTTCTGTTTATCACGCCGTCCGTTCCATCATTAAGGGGTATTATTTTTGGAGGTCTCCTTCAGTCTAAAGGAGAACATTAAGGATTGTTAATGTCATGCTTCAACATTTTTTTTTAAACGAGAGAGAGAGACTATACTAGGGAACGTTTGATTGGATAATAGACCTGGGTACATCGCAGGCCTGTGCTTGATGGCGACAGATGCCACACTAGTCTTTTGAAGACATGGGGTGAGTGTGTGTGTCGTATTTTCTGTCCCTCGCGCAACAACAACAACAACAACAACAACAAAACTACAACGGTTTAAATCGAAAACATTCCACGGGAAGATTGACAGTTGGACATGGTACCAAGCCCCGACCCTTTATGTTTGAATCAAAGCACTTTGGCGACTGCCTACCGAGGTAGTTTATAACAACGAGGAAAACAACAACGCCTGTGTCCTCCCTGTTATTCGTTTGTTTATGTTTCTCTTTTCATACGCGATAGAAGGCCATATAAATGTACAAAGATATACATACATACATACCGTATAAACTGAAAAAAATCCGCTTGAACTGTTCTAACAGACTATGGAGAGCCACAGTGTATAGTAGTACTACTAACAGTAGTAGTATAATAGTACTACACTAGTACTAACAGTAGTAGTACAATAGTACTACAGTAGTACTAACAATAGTACTAACAGTAGTAGGACAGAAGTACTACAGTAGTACTAACAGTAGTAGTATAATAGTACTACACTAGTACTAACAGTAGTAGTACAATAGTACTACAGTAGTACTAACAATAGTACTAACAGTAGTAGGACAGAAGTACTACAGTAGTACTAACAGTAGTAGTATAATAGTACTACACTAGTACTAACAGTAGTAGTACAATAGTACTACAGTAGTACTAACAATAGTACTAACAGTAGTAGGACAGAAGTACTACAGTAGTACTAACAGTAGTAGTAGCAGTACTACAGTAGTACTAACAGTAATAGTACTACAGTAGTACTAACAGTAATAGTACTACTGTAGTACTAACAGTAGTAGGCTACTATGTGATACACCTCACAGCACACAACAGGATCAAACCAACTGAACTGAAGGAGCGACGCTATGGAATACAATCCCACGAACCCTTACCCACGGATCTCCCCGCACTGCCCTCAGAGTGTGTGTGTACTTGCGTGCGTCTGTGTGTGTGTGTATACAGGAAATGATAACCAAACACAGCAAGGGAGGTGTGAAAGATGGAGGGCACAGAATTGAACCCTGTGGATATTTCTTAACAGAGAGTATGATACAGGGTTGAGTTTATTCAACAGGGTTTAGACTGGTTTCTGTTAGGACCAAAGGACTGCCATAAACAGACCAGTGGAGATGTGTGTGTGTGTGTGTGTGTGTGTGTGTGTGTGTGGGGACAAGGGCTTCATTTATCCGCCCTAAGGAGAGGATTAAGTGGTCTGAATCATGTGGCTGTAGTCTTTGGAGTTTTCCGTGACGTTTTGGAACTGAGAGAGGATTCTGGGCCTGAGGGGATTCCGGAACTGTGATTAGAACCCACTTTTCTAACAACCATCACAAAACAAACAGAGACCGTCCAGGAATACAGCTAGCCATCCATCGGCCATATTGAAAAATGCATCACCCTCTTCTCTCCACATGTTTTTTTCTCATACTGTGCGTTTTGTGCAGGGGTGATGCTGCAGCCTTTTCCTCTCGTCCACTCTCCCTCTCTTCTCGTCCACTCTCCCTCTCTTCTCGTCCTCCTTCCTGGCAGGAACACATGCTCCATCTGTCTCTCTCTCTCTCTCTGCCCATGGAGTAGCCCCCTCCTCTTCTCATTTCTTCGCCCTCCCCTCATCCCTCCCTCCGTGCCCCTCCCATTCTTTCTGTGCATCTGAGCTTCACGCTCACAGACGACACAGCCTGAATGTCAATGAAAGGAAAGAAAAGGATGCCGCGTTGATATCGTGTTCAAGAGTGCTATGTTCAACTTCATCTTTCGATCCAACCCTCTCTGTCAAAAATACAAATGTTTTATCCTTCTGTTGCATTGTGCATCTGTCCCTATATCCAGACCAAACCAACCATCCATGTAACAAGGAAAACAGGAGGGTGGATTGTGTGAAAGAACACACAAGAGACGGATGGAAAAGGGACAGTGCGTATGAATGTCTGGATGTGTACTTAAAAGGAAAGGATAGTGGACTTCTGGACCCAGTCAGACTGTGAACACGGATCTTAACCCATCCTCCTTTCACCACACTTTTCCAGAACCATTACATTGGGGCTGTGCAAACCCTGGTGCTATTAAGCTACAGCGCCCCCCTGTGGATGAAGAGAGGGAGCACACCCTGTAAGACTACTGCTCTGTCCCTCCAGCAACAACACGGAGACGCAACGACTCCAGATGAATATCTGGATGCTCTTTTTGTTATATCGGTCATTCAGGAAACCAGAACAACAACGACGACAACTTATAAAGACAATGAAAAGAACGAGAGAAAAAAAACCTATGTAAATGAACACGTTATTAATAAATAGTCAAGTGACGCTTGTTTTAAATATTTAGTGAATGGAACTACATTAAAAAAATATCTATGACAAAACTCAGTGTTAGTTTGCCTTGTAGTCTGGCGTGATGTTTAACCTTCTGTGTTTTCTACATAGAAATATAATTACTAGAATGGACACCCCTATTTAAGTCAATGGGGCCATAATGTCAAATTCCTATGGTCAGAGGTTCTATGCCCATTCTACTGGTTATATTCTATGGTTTTCAGCTACCTTGATATTACACTCCCTTTGAGGTATGCAGAGTTGTTACTCTTTCTGTTCTGAAGTACTGTAGTTATTATGGATACTAAGGTAATGCTTTATACTATGGTTACTACAGTCATATACTGTGGTTATTACGGTAATACTGTATAATATGGTTACTACAGTCATATACTGTGGTTATTACGGTAATACTGTATAATATGGTTACTACTGTCATATACTGTGGTTATTACGGTAATACTGTATAATATGGTTACTACTGTCATATACTGTGGTTATTACGGTAATACTGTATACTATGGTTACTACAGTCATATACTGTGGTTATTACGGTAATACTGTATAATATGGTTACTACAGTCATATACTGTGGTTATTACGGTAATACTGTATACTATGGTTACTACAGTCATATACTGTGATTATTACGGTAATACTGTATAATATGGTTACTACTGTCATATACTATGGCTGTTACAGTAGTGGTCGTCACTATTCCTACTATTACTACTCTTGTACCCTTATATTGTTCATAAAACACAGGTACAACGACAAAGAGAAAGAGGGAGAGAGAAAGAGTTGAAACAAATGTAAGCAATAGATAGATGACTTAGCCCAAGACCGAGGATGAGGCAGAAACACATTTTCACACACCAAGGCTAAATACTCACTAAATACTGTAACTCTCAATCCAGTTGCAGATTTCAGCTCTAGCCACAGAAATGGTTGCGCAGTGCTACACACACACACACACACACACACACACACACACACACACACACACACACACACACACACACACACACACACACACACACACACACACACACACACACACACACACACAAAGAAATACAGATTTGTTCAGTAGCCTACAGTTGGCACATACAGTGATTTATTATAGTGGGTTCCAAACTCCAATCAACCATTTCTAGGAATGTGGTAGAGTATTACAGAGTAGGGGAGCAGAAGAGAAAGAGGTATGAGGATCGGGGGAGGGGTGGGGCGAGGGAGAGAAGGTGGGTAACATTTCACGAGTGGATATATCACTCCTCTGAAAGAGGGGATCACAGTTGGGTTAATACAAGTTCTGTCCATTGATTTCTTTTCTTTCTTTCTTTCCTTCTTTCTTTCCTTATTTCCTTCTTTCTTTCCTTCCTTATTTCCTTCTTTCTTTCCTTCCTTATTTCCTTCTTTCTTTCCTTCCTTATTTCCTTCTTTCCTTCCTTATTTCCTTCTTTCCTTCCTTATTTCCTTCTTTCCTTCCTTATTTCCTTCTTTCTTTCTCTCTTTCGTTCTTTCTTTCTTTCTGTCTTTCTTTCTGTGATAAGGACACCTCTTAAAGCTTTCCCCAAACTCCCCACAGAACAATAAAAGTCTAGAGAGAGAAGAAGAGAGAGAGAAGAAGAGAGAGGGAGAGAAGAAGAGAGAGGGAGAGAAGAAGAGAGAGGGAGAGAAGAAGAGAGAGAGAAGAAGAAAGAGAGAAGAAGAGAGAGGGAGAGAAGAAGAGAGAGGGAGAGAAGAAGAGAGAGGGGGAGAAGAAGAGAGAGGGAGAGAAGAAGAGAGAGGGAGAGAAGAAGAGAGAAGGGGAGAAGAAGAGAGAGGGGGAGAAGAAGAGAGAGGGAGAGGAGGGATGACAGAAAAAGATGTCCTTTAGTCAGTTTGTGTTTTATACCTTGTTTCTGCATCGACATCTAACAGCAGCACGACAAGCTGTTAACAACCATCTGGTTGTCATGACGCTAAACAAACAAACAGACATATTAATCTTAGCCTTTGTCTCAAATCACATCCTACTCCCTATCTAGTGCACTACTCTGGTCTAACACTTGAAAGGGTATCATATGAGATTTGATCGCACCCTTTTGAGCTATGTTGAAGTGTTAATCTGTATATACAATGTAAGTACCATTAGACTACCCTTATTCAGATTAAATATAGAGATGATAGGATGATTAGGGACAGGAGTTATTTTTCTGTCAAAATATGTACTTTTTCCCCCCCAACAACATTCTTACAGAAATCTAGCCCCATAATGTTCCCTCATCACATTACCTAACCAATGCAGGAAAAACTCAGGGTCCTAGTTATAGGCTATGAGAAACAAATAGCATATAACTCTCGGCCCAGAGTGTTTCCCGGTCAGGTCATGTGGTCAGGAAAAAACTCCTGTCCCTAAGTATAACGAGTATAACCGATAATTAGTTGTACTGCAGTTAAACTGCTCACAGTACTCTCTGTATGTATAGGACCAGGACAATAATAAAGTTTTATTAAGTTAAAAGAGACACACACACAAAAACACCCACGAAACAAGATGAAGTTTGTTGGGTTAGGCTACTCAAATAAAGAGAGAAAGAGAGAGTTCTTGGAATTATTCTATTTTTGTTATTTCTCATTGGAAGGACATATTCAAAACTCTACTGCATATATGATTATTATTCTGATAATTATCAACAACCTCAGTTTTCAGATCCAGCAGTGTGGTTTATGTAGCTGTTGGTTTAAACACATGCAGCCATGTATGTCTTGCCAATGTGATTCAAATGATTATATCATTCAAATAAATTATTTTTCTTGCTTAACACTGATTTTGTCTATTGAATTTTTTCCTGACTTGGGGTGTATTCATTAGTGCCCACCATGGCAAAACGGTAGCAAAGTGTTTTTGCCATGGAAATGAATGTCTCTTATTGAACAAGTTCAGGTTAGTCCCTCCTCATTTCAGTCGTTTGATTCATTTAGTTCCTAGAGAATACAAATGACCCTGTTATCATATCTGTGTTTCCTGAATGAAAGAACATTGCTGGTGATAGCAAAAAAGAAATATATGATCCGTACAAGACAAATGAAAAGTCATAACTTGAGAATTGCTTTGATTTCATTAGCGTTTTGCCTTTTTCAATCACCAAAAACTGAGCAACAATTAATAGATATTATAATATATTCACATACACTATTTACATTCATATAACCCTTCTGTGTTCTCCAGTCTGCTTCAGACTGTGTAGTTAAACCTCTCCAGTCTGCTTCAGACTGTGTAGTTAAACCTCTCCAGTCTGCTTCAGACTGTGTAGTTAAACCTCTCCAGTCTGCTTCAGACTGTGTAGTTAAACCTCTCCAGTCTGCTTCAGACTGTGTAGTTAAACCTCTCCAGTCTGCTTCAGACTGTGTAGTTAAATCTCTTCAGTCTGCTTCAGACTGTGTAGTTAAACCTCTCCAGTCTGCTTCAGACTGTGTAGTTAAACCTCTCCAGTCTGCTTCAGACTGTGTAGTTAAACCTCTCCAGTCTGCTTCAGACTGTGTAGTTAAACCTCTCCAGTCTGCTTCAGACTGTGTAGTTAAACCTCTCCAGTCTGCTTCAGACTGTGTAGTTAAACCTCTCCAGTCTGCTTCAGACTGTGTAGTTAAACCTCTCCAGTCTGCTTCAGACTGTGTAGTTAAACCTCTCCAGTCTGCTTCAGATCGTGTAGTTAAACCTCTCCAGTCTGCTTCAGACTGTGTAGTTAAACCTCTCCAGTCTGCTTCAGACTGTGTAGTTAAACCTCTCCAGTCTGCTTCAGACTGTGTAGTTAAACCTCTCCAGTCTGCTTCAGACTGTGTAGATAAACCTCTCCAGTCTGCTTCAGACTGTGTAGTTAAACCTCTCCAGTCTGCTTCAGATCGTGTAGTTAAACCTCTTCAGTCTGCTTCAGACTGTGTAGTTAAACCTCTCCAGTCTGCTTCAGACTGTGTAGTTAAACCTCTCCAGTCTGCTTCAGACTGTGTAGTTAAACCTCTCCAGTCTGCTTCAGACTGTGTAGTTAAACCTCTCCAGTCTGCTTCAGACTGTGTAGTTAAACCTCTCCAGTCTGCTTCAGACTGTGTAGTTAAACCTCTCCAGTCTGCTTCAGACTGTGTAGATAAACCTCTCCAGTCTGCTTCAGACTGTGTAGTTAAACCTCTCCAGTCTGCTTCAGATCGTGTAGTTAAACCTCTTCAGTCTGCTTCAGACTGTGTAGTTAAACCTCTCCAGTCTGCTTCAGACTGTGTAGTTAAACCTCTCCAGTCTGCTTCAGATCGTGTAGTTAAACCTCTTCAGTCTGCTTCAGACTGTGTAGTTAAACCTCTCCAGTCTGCTTCAGACTGTGTAGATAAACCTCTCCAGTCTGCTTCAGACTGTGTAGTTAAACCTCTCCAGTCTGCTTCAGATCGTGTAGTTAAACCTCTTCAGTCTGCTTCAGACTGTGTAGTTAAACCTCTTCAGTCTGCTTCAGACTGTGTAGTTAAACCTCTCCAGTCTGCTTCAGATCGTGTAGTTAAACCTCTTCAGTCTGCTTCAGACTGTGTAGTTAAACCTCGCCAGTCTGCTTCAGATCGTGTAGTTAAACCTCTTCAGTCTGCTTCAGACTGTGTAGTTAAACCTCTCCAGTCTGCTTCAGATCGTGTAGTTAAACCTCTTCAGTCTGCTTCAGACTGTGTAGTTAAACCTCTCCAGTCTCAAGATGATGGACTAGAGAAGTTATCCATATATCAATAAATATATAGCCTAGGTTTCATTGTAGTTTTTCCTACATCCAATGTATTCATACATTAAATATATAATTTACATTCGTAGATTCCTTGCCATGTTTAATTAAACGGTAGCTATGTTTTCTTACCTCTGTAGTGAGCTGAGTCTGCCTCAGACGGTGTAGTCTTGTGTAGTGGTGGTAGTGTGTCTGTATTTCAGACTTGTGTTGTGGTGGTAGTCTGTATTTAAAACAGTGTAGTCTTGTGTAGTGGTGGTAGTGTGCCTGTATTTCAGACTTGTGTTGTGGTGGTAGTCTGTATTTAAAACAGTGTAGTCTTGTGTAGTGGTGGTAGTGTGCCTGTATTTCAGACTTGTGTTGTGGTGGTAGTCTGTATTTAAAACAGTGTAGTCTTGTGTAGTGGTGGTAGTGTGCCTGTATTTCAGACTTGTGTTGTGGTGGTAGTCTGTATTTAAAACAGTGTAGTCTTCTGCTGTGGTGGTAGTGTGTCTGTATTTCAGACTTGTGTAGTGGTGGTAGTCTGTATTTAAAACAGTGTAGTCTTGTGTAGTGGTGGTAGTGTGTCTGTATTTCAGACTTGTGTAGCGGTGGTAGTCTGTATTTAAAACAGTGTAGTCTTGTGTAGTGGTGGTAGTGTGCCTGTATTTCAAACAGTGTAGTCTTCTACTGTGGTGGTAGTGTGTCTGTATTTCAGACTTGTGTTGTGGTGGTAGTCTGTATTTAAAACAGTGTAGTCTTGTGTAGTGGTGGTAGTGTGCCTGTATTTCAGACTTGTGTAGTGGTGGTAGTCTGTATTTCAAACAGTGTAGTCTTGTAGTGGTGGTAGTGTGTCTTTTTATTTCAGACTGTGTAGTCTTGTGTAGTGGTGGGAGTGTGCCTGTATTTCAGACTGTGTAGTCTTGTTGTAGTGGTGGTAGTGTGTCTTTTTATTTCAAACTGTGTAGTCTTGTGTAGTGGTGGGAGTGTGTCTGTATTTCAGACTGTGTAGTCTTGTGTAGTGGTGGGAGTGTGTCTGTATTTCAGACTGTGTAGTCTTGTGTAGTGGTGGGAGTGTGTCTGTATTTCAGACTGTGTAGTCTTGTGTAGTGGTGGGAGTGTGTCTGTATTTCAGACTGTGTAGTCTTGTGTAGTGGTGGGAGTGTGCCTGTATTTCAAACTGTGTAGTCTTGTGTAGTGGTGGGAGTGTGTCTGTATTTCAGACTGTGTAGTCTTGTGTAGTGGTGGGAGTGTGTCTGTATTTCAGACTGTGTAGTCTTGTGTAGTGGTGGGAGTGTGTCTGTATTTCAGACTGTGTAGTCTTGTGTAGTGGTGGGAGTGTGTCTGTATTTCAGACTGTGTAGTCTTGTGTAGTGGTGGGAGTGTGTCTGTATTTCAGACTGTGTAGTCTTGTGTAGTGGTGGGAGTGTGTCTGCATTTCAGACTGTGTAGTCTTGTGTCGTGGTGGGAGTGTGTCTGTATTTAAGACTGTGTAGTCTTGTGTAGTGGTGGGAGTGTGTCTGTATTTCAGACTGTGTAGTCTTGTAGTGGTGGGAGTGTGTCTGTATTTCAGACTGTGTAGTTAGTCTTGTAGTGGTGGGAGTGTGTCTGTATTTCAGACTGTGTAGTCTTGTGTAGTGGTGGGAGTGTGTCTGTATTTCAGACTGTGTAGTCTTGTGTCGTGGTGGGAGTGTGTCTGTATTTAAGACTGTGTAGTCTTGTGTAGTGGTGGGAGTGTGTCTGTATTTCAGACTGTGTAGTCTTGTGTAGTGGTGGGAGTGTGCCTGTATTTAAGACTGTGTAGTCTTGTGTAGTGGTGGGAGTGTGTCTGTATTTCAGACTGTGTAGTCTTGTGTAGTGGTGGGAGTGTGCCTGTATTTAAGACTGTGTAGTCTTGTGTAGTGGTGGGAGTGTGCCTGTATTTCAGACTTTGCACCAGTGGAGGCTGCTGAGGGGACAACGGCTCATAATAATGGCTGTAATCGAGTCAATGGAATGGTATCGAACATGTGGTTCTTATGTGCTTGATACCATCCCATTAACTCCATTCCAGGCAGTACTATGATTCACCCTCCCCTCAGCAGCCTCCACTGCTGTTTAGTGGTGGTAGTGTGCCTGTATTTCAGACTGTGTAGTGGTGGTAGTGTGCCTGTATTTCAGACTGTGTAGTGGTGGTAGTGTGCCTGTATTTCAGACTGTGTAGTGGTGGTAGTGTGCCTGTATTTCAGACTGTGTAGTGGTGGTAGTGTGCCTGTATTTCAGACTGTGTAGTGGTGGTAGTGTGCCTGTATTTCAGACTGTGTAGTGGTGGTGTCTGTGTTTCGCTCAGATTAAAATGTATAACTAGAGGGAGGGTATTTCTTTAATAAACTGAGTTCCACAGAGACAGCTCATTATTAAAATCCAAAACAAACTTACGTAACATAGGGTTCATCCCAAATGGCACCCTATTCCCTACATAGTGCACTACTTTTGACCAGAATCCTATGGGCTCAGGTCAAAAGTAGTGCACCACATAGGGAAAATGGTACCGTTTGGGACATACATGCATCTGACGACTATGGCCCTCGCTGTAAGAACCTACTGGAGTCTGTTGCCACCTAGTGGAAATATCACTCAAGGACATCACACTGGATCTAAAAGTTACTACGCTTTCATTGATGCAGTCCTGATCCTAGAATTCAAATTCCATGGAATTGGCAGCAGTTGGAATGTTGAATGTTGAAAATCCCTCCTGTATGATGAAAGTGTTCTCAGTCAAAATAAAAATAAAAATGTTATACAAGACCATAGCGGCAGGTAGCCTAGTGGTTAGAGCGTTGGTCCAGTAACCGAATCCTCAAGCCGACAAGGTGAAAAATGTGTCGATTTGGCCTTCAGCAAGGCACTTAACCCTAATTGTTCCAGGGTCGCTATTGAATGGCAGACCCTGGCCGTGACCTCACTCTCCAAGGAATAGGGTATGCAAAAAATACATTTCCAATTCACACATGAGTATTAATACACACTTGTACATGTGTGAAATAGGACAAATGCAAGCACCCACCAAATGATTATGATTTATTATTATTATTATTGTTATAGATACATCATGATACAAGTACTTGTGCTATTTGCAATAGAAAATCCCAGTAATCACAGAATGAACTAATGCAATACAGGCTATTCTGTGCTATTCTGGGTTTTTCATTCTTGACCTGTAATCTTAAATTGTTTTGCTAATGAATAATCTACCCCTCCCTAATCCAGCTACTGCAGTATCATTATGATACGATATACAGTGGGGCAAAAAAGTATTTAGTCAGCCACCAATTGTGAAAGTTCTCCCACTTAAAAAGATGAGAGAGGCCTGTAATTTTCATCATAGGTACACTTCAACTATGACAGACAAAATTAAATTTAAAAAATCCAGAAAATCACATTGTAGGATTTCTAATGAATTTATTTGCAAATTATGGTGGAAAATAAGTATTTGGTCACCTACAAACAGGGAAGATTTCTGGCTCTCACAGACCTGTAACTTCTTCTTTAAGAGGCTCCTCTGTCCTCCACTCGTTACCTGTATTAATGGCACCTGTTTGAACTTGTTATCAGTATAAAAGACACATGTCCACAACCTCAAACAGTCACACTCCAAACTCCACTATGGCCAAGACCAAAGAGCTGTCAAAGGACACCAGAAACAAAATTGTAGACCTGCACCAGGCTGGGAAGACTGAATCTGCAATAGGTAAGCAGCTTGGTTTGAAGAAATCAACTGTGGGAGCAATTATTAGGAAATGGAAGACATACTAGACCACTGATAATCTCCCTCGATCTGGGGCTCCACGCAAGATCTCACCCCGTGGGGTCAAAATGATCACAAGAACGGTGAGCAAAAATCCCAGAACCACACGGGGGGACCTAGTGAATGACCTGCAGAGAGCTGGGACAAAAGTAACAAAGCCTACCATCAGTAACACACTACGCCGCCAGGGACTCAAATCCTGCAGTGCCAGACGTGTCCCCCTGCTTAAGCCAGTACATGTCCAGGCCCGTCTGAAGTTTGCTAGAGAGCATTTGGATGATCCAGAAGAAGATTGGGAGAATGTCATATGGTCAGATGAAACCAAAATATAACTTTTTGGTAAAAACTCAACTCGTCGTGTTTGGAGGACAAAGAATGCTGAGTTGCATCCAAAGAACACCATACCTACTGTGAAGCATGGGGGTGGAAACATCATGCTTTGGGGCTGTTTTTCTGCAAAGGGACCAGGACGACTGATCCCTGTAAAGGAAAGAATGAATGGGGCCATGTATCGTGAGATTTTGAGTGAAAACCTACTTCCATCAGCAAGGGCAGTGAAGATGAAACGTGGCTGGGTCTTTCAGCATGACAATTATCCCAAACACACCGCCCGGGCAATAAAGGAGTGGCTTTGTAAGAAGCATTTCAAGGTCCTGGAGTGGCCTAGCCAGTTCCAGATCTCAACCCCATAGAAAATCTTTGGAGGGAGTTGAAAGTCCGTGTTGCCCAGCAACAGCACCAAAACATCACTGCTCTAGAGGAGATCTGCATGGAGGAATGGGCCAAAATACCAGCAACAGTGTGTGAAAACCTTGTGAAGACTTACAGAAAACGTTTGACCTCTGTCATTGCCAACAAAGGGTATATAACAAAGTATTGAGATAAACTTTGTTATTGACCAAATACTTATTTTCCACCGTAATTTGCAAATAAATTCATTAAAAATCCTACAATGTGATTTTCTGAAATGTTTTCCCTCATTTTGTCTGTCATAGTTGAAGTGTACCTATGATGAAAATTACAGGCCTCTCTCATCTTTTTAAGTGGGAGAACTTGCACAATTGGTGGCTGACTAAATACTTTTTTGCCCCACTGTATGTGTGCCAGTGTGTAAAAATATGGTATAACATACAAATGACAAAACATTATAGATTACCTGAGGTTACGCAGGTCGGAAGTTGATCCGTGTGTGTGTGTTTGTGTGTGTGTTACTATTTATCAGGGTTCAGTAGGCTAAAAGTGATTACCAACTCCGTCTCACTCTCGCAGGCAAGCACACACAGACACACACACATATGGACAGTAGGACAGACTGACAAGAACGCACGCCCCAGGGCTAAACTGCCAAACTCCACGTTTCCTGTTTCTGACAGCAAAGAGCGCACAGTGCGTTATCTGTCACAGAACACACATACACACACACATACACACACACTCTTTCTCTCTCACAAACACATCCAGCGGCCACAACAGCAGCCGGCACAGGAAGAACTGAGCGCTATCTTCAGAGAGATAGAGAAGCAGGAGAGAGAAAGAGAGAGAGGGAGTGTGTGTGTGTGTGTGTGAGAGAGAGAGAGAGAGAGAGAGAGAGAGAGAGAGAAAGAAAGAGAGAGAGAAAGAGAGAGAGAGGGGGGGGACCACACAACAACAACCTCATACTGGGCTCAAGCTGTCTCTTGACTGATGGACAACTCTACACATCAACAGTTGCAGTTACTGTCTAAGCAGTGAGAGAAGGAGAGGATAGAAAAGAGAGGAGCGCTAAAGAGAAGAGAGTCAAGGAGGCACACCTCGGTCCCCTCTCTGAGGAGAAGAAAAAGAGTCTTTAGTCACTGATGGAATATCTTCTTCAGTGATGCAGATGGAGCAGCCTGTGCGGCAGGACATGCAGTTCTACTACGTGGTAAGTCTGTGTGTGTGCGGGTGCATGCACATGTATATGTTTCTGTGTGTGTGTGTGTGTGCGTGCCACACTTTCAACCAAAAGTAGTGCACTACATAGAGAATAAGGTGCCATTTGGAATAAGGCTATGTTTGTCGTCCTTACTCAGTACACTTCATTCAGCACACCTTGATCATGTTCCCTTTGGCCTAGTTTCCTTATGGCTCTTCGCTCAATTGAGCTCAATAAACTTCAGGGTCACTTTAGTCGACCTTTGGAACAATATTACTATATTGCTGGCAATTGTGAATGAATGAACTTCTCACCGTCATTCTTACATTGTGCATTAGTGCTAACCGCCATGTTACAGTAATATTGAAAGGAGAAAACCGCTTTTGCAGCTTGTGTTTGTGTGTTTATAGAAGTAGGACAAGGGGTTTTATATTACTATATCAATACAGTGAAATATACAGTAACTAAAGTACTTTTACATTAAGGTTAATGTATTTAAAGTATTTACAGTTGAAGTCAGAAGTTTTACATACACCTTAGCCAAATACATCTAAACTCAGTTTTTCACAATTCCTGACATTTAATCCTAGTAAAAATTCCCTGTCTTAGGTCAGTTAGGATCACCACTTAATTTTAAGAATGTGAATAGTAGAGAGTGATTTATTTCAGCTTTTATTTCTTTCATCACATTCCCAGTGGGTCAGAAGTTTACATACACTCAATTAGTATTTGGTAGCATTGCCTTAAAATTGTTTAACAAACGTTTCGGTTAGCCTTCCACAAGCTTCCCACAATAAGTTGGGTGAATTTTGGCCCATTCATGCTGACAGAGCTGGTGTAACTGAGTCAGGTTTGTAGGCCTCCTTGCTCACACACGCTTTTTCAGGTCTGCCCACAAATCTTCAATAGGATTGAGGTCAGGGCTTTGTGATGGCCACTCCATTTGACTTTATTTTCCTTAAGCCATTTTGCCACAACTTTGGAAGTATGCTTAGGGTCATTGTCCATTTAGAAGACGCATTTGCGACCAAGCTTTAACTTGCTGACTGATGTCTTGAGATTTTGCTTCAATGTACCCACATAATTTTCCTCCCTCATGATGCCATCTATTTTGTGAAGTGCACCAGTCCCTCCTGCAGCAAAGCACCCCCACACGCTGATGCCGTGCTTCACGGTTGGGATGGTGTTCTTCGGCTTGCAAGCCTCCCCCTTTTTCCTCCAAACATAACAATGGTCATAATGAACCAGACTTGTGGAGGTCTACAATTTATTTTCTGAGGTCTTGGCTGATTTCTTTTGATTTTCCCATGATGTCAAGCAAAGAGGCACTGAGTTTGAAGGTAGGCCTTGAAATACATCCACAGGTACATCTCCAATTGACTCAAATGATGTCAATTAGCCTATCAGAAGCTTCTAAAGCCATGACATACTTGTGTGGAATTTCCCAAGCTATTTAATGGCACAGTCAACTTAGTGTATGTAAACTTCTGACCCACTGGAATTGTGATACAGTGAATTATGTGAATGATGAATTATGTGAAATAATCTGCCTGTAAACAATTGTTGGAAAAATTATTTCTGTCATGCACAAAGTAATGTCCTAACCGACTTGCCAAACTATAGTTTGTTAACAAGAAATTTGTGGAGTGGTTGAAAAACGAGTTTTACTGACTCCAACCTAAGTGTATGTAAGCTTCCGACTTTATGGGATGCATAGTAGTTTGTGTTTACTAGTGTTTTTAACAACCTCAGATCGTCCCTGAGGGAGTGCCAATGATATGAACTCAGTCATGTATTTATGGTTCAGTGAAGTGAATGACCGCATGTCACCGCTCGTGGTGGAGAGGGGATGAAACGATGCCCTTCTGAAAGTAATCCTCTCGCATCGTCACATACAGCTTACCCCTGACTCGTGTAGTCCCTTCACTTTCTTCAAGAGTTTATGTGTGTTTGTCTAACCCTCAACCTTCCACCATTGACATACAATGCCATCTTTTCTTTTTTTTTTTGGGGGGTGCAGTCGACTGTGGTATTTTGGACACAGTAATAGCAGAATAGCTGCAGTCATACTGCACTGTAACTGTGATCACACTGCAAAATTACTGCAGTAAAACGTTTTTGTTTTTGTTTTTGACTGCACTCTGACTGCAATCTTCTTTTGTAAGGGTCCTTTTTAGATTCGCGTCTGGAGCATCTGTCTTAGAGCGTCATTTAACCCGGGGATTACAACACACATAGTATTCTTCCTGGCAGACAGACAGACAGATACTTTACCGCTGAGACGTGTTGTTTCTAGATTAACCAGTAATCTGCCATAGCTAAATCCATCAAGATGGAGTACTTTTTTCACTCTGCAATAATCTGCTGTTTTTATTGGTATGCACTAAACGTTCGATATGGAATTGTGTGTGTGTGTGTGTGTGTGTGTGTGTGTGTGTGTGTGTGTGTGTGTGTGTGTGTGTGTGTGTGTGTGTGTGTGTGTGTGTGTGTGTGTGTGTGTGTGTGTGTGTGTGTGTGTGTGTGTGTGTGTGTGTGTGTGTGTGTGTGTGTGCGTGCGTCTGTGTGTGTGTGTGTGTCTGTGTGTGTGTCTGTGTGTGTCTGTGTGTGTGTGTCTGTGTGTCTGTGTGTGTGTGTGTGTGTGTGTGTCTGTGTGTGTGTGTGTGTATGTGTGTGTGTGTGTGTGTGTGTGCGTGCGTGCGTGTGCGCGTGGGTGCGTGTCAATATTTGACGTCCGTTGCTGGTGGTTAGGATATTGCCTAACGTCTTGGATGCTCAACGGTATAATGAGCACCATATGCTAATGGAAGGAAGTGGGGAGGAAGGGAAGAATGGAGAGAGTAGAAGAGAGGTGGAGGGAAGGAGACAGAGGGAGAGCGTGAGAGAGATAAAGAGAGAGAGAGAGAGGTGGGATGGTGTCGGGTGAAGGGAGTGCGCGATGGAGGGGTGGTGGGATGGAGGGAGTGGTGGAAGAAGGGACAGGTGGAGATGCCGGAGTGAAGGGAGTGAGGCAGAGGGAAAGATGGAGGATGGAAAGAGGGGGGGAGTGAGGTGTCGAGGTGGGAGAAGGGAAGTGGCATTATGCAAGGAAGAAGAGCGAGAAGGATACTGTACCGTATGCATCCCTTCATTAGCGTGATTGCAATCCTACTCATTTAATGGATGGACAGCAACCGTCTCACTTCCTGTTTCTTCTGCTTCTTACTCTGTTCACTGTGTTTATTCTCTCAGACAATCAAGTTGCTTTCTAATTGTGTTACACGATAATCTCTCTCGCTATCTAATAGCTACGTAATGTTTTCCAGTGTTGACAACATAATAGGCCTACAATCATATTGACATAATGCAACATAATATTGATTGCCCTTCTAACTGAAGGGGACATACTAATCTAACCAGGTGGTCTATTTTTTGTATTCACTGCTCTCTTCCAACTCTATTTATGGTATCAGAAGAAAACTCAAAGCTGTACTATGTACTATACTATGTACTATACTATGTACTATACTATGTACTATACTATATACTATACTATGTACTGTACCATGTACTATACTATATACTGTACCATGTACTATACTATGTACTATACTATGTACTATACTATGTACTACATTACTGTAATGTCTAGATTAGTTGGCTTTGGGCCAGAGTCACCCCACTGAATACTTTCTCAAATTGAAATGAGCGTAAATCTACCTTTTCCTGTCATCCTGAGAAAACGTGGCAGTGGAGCCAGATGGAGAGAGGGAGAAAGAGACGGAGGAATCTCTCAAGAGGTAGGAAAAGAGGAAGGAAAAGTTGAGATTCGAAAAATATTCCTACCAGCTGACGTCAATAAATCAACCATCTACTCAAATGTACGACTCTACTGGGCTGGATACCTCTTCTTGATTTAGTGCTAACACACGCACGCGCTCGCACACGTACACGTACACACACACACATCAACAGAGACGTTACTCTTCTGGAGTGCTACTGTGGAAAACGTCTTGGGTACATATCTCCTTGTGTTTGCTTGACTCACCCGTCTCTAGATTTATCTGAAGGAGTTTGTCCCAGGACACACAAACAACTCCCAGAGAGAGACCCGTACACACACACACACACACACACACAGAGACCCGTACACACACACACACACACACACACACACACACACACACACACACACACACACACACACACACACACACACACACACACACACACACACACACACACACACACACACACACACACACACACAGAGAGAGAAAAAAAATACACACACATATGCATGCAAGCACACACACACGGTTCTGCACATACACGCTAACACAGCATCACAGCGGGCTACAGTGCTGTACGTTCTTCCAGTGTCTCTTTGCCTTCTGAACACTCAGTCCCAGTGTGCGTATGGGTGTGTTAGTGTGTGTGTGTGAGCGATGAGTCTCTGCCTTCAGAACACTCAGTCCCAGTGTGCGTGTGGGTGTGTTAGTGTGTGTGTGTGAGCGATGAGTCTCTGCCTTCTGAACACTCAGTCCCAGTGTCTCTGTAGCGTGCGATAGTGTACCATACACTCCGAAATTGTTCTTTGACTTTCCCTACAACCCTGTGGAAAGGGTTGTACATGGAACCCAAAATGGTTCTATCTTGACCCAGGGTTCTACCTGGAACCAAAAGGGGTTCTTCAAAGATTACTCCTATTGGGACAGTAGAAGAATCCTTTTAGGTTCTAGAGAATACTTTTTTTTAAAGAGTTCATGTGGTAATACTTATAAACGGTTTGTTGCTAAGGTAAATATTGTATTTCATTTAGTCTTTGTCCTGAGACAGGAGTTTTGAAGAAGCATCCTTATATTGGACTTCTATTATCATCAAAGAGAGGCTGAGTATCTCTTTGCTCAATCATTTGTTGTTGTTCTTGGTTGGATGGTGAGCCACCCAGAAGCATTTCTTTGATCCTGAGAGGTGCACAGCAACTAAATTATTGACGGTTTCTGACTCACAATGTCCGAGTACAAATACTTCACGTGCTGTACTTTACTTAAGACCTGTTGAGACGCCCACAGTCAGCAGGCTCAACATCAAAGCCCCATCTCCGCCAGTTTCCCCCTTTCCTCTCTATTCCCAATGGAGGAATTCACACTGGACACAAAATAGCGCCTGTCTCTCTGTAGCTTTTATCACAAGATGGATGGCCATCCGGGTCTGTGGCACCATAGAGGAAGAGGCGAAAATAAGCCTACGATGTGAGGAATTTTTGTATGGAGAGAGTGTCGAATTTGGTCAACACAAAATGTAACTGCTAATTTGCTACGTGAGGCTTATTTGATTGAATAGAAGCATGTAATGCTTAGGTGGATACGAATGCACTGATATAAGTGGACGCACATGGCATTTTGGCAACTTTGAAAAAAAACTACTTCATATTGGTGTTGTGCCTGTTTTCATAGAGATAGATAAAGGACTTATCATGGATATAACTGGTTTTAGCATGGACATTGCCATTGAGGGCTTCCACCATTTTAAAGTAGTCAACTGGGTGGGGATTCCAATGAGTTGGGAGCAATCAGCCAATGAAGAAAAATAGAAAATTGACTACTTTAAAATGGAGATAACCTTAATGGCGCTGTCTATGCTGTCACATATGTTATAATGACACAGATACAAAGATGAGTCCTCTATCTAGCTCTATGACTTGTTGTTCACACACGTATCTGCCATCTCACTGGCTAGAATAGTCACACCTCCTCCAGCCTGCCTTCCATCTTTGAGGAAATGTATTTCCAATGTTAGAGCAGTCACTTGAATTTCTTGTCAATATAATAGACAATATTTGGTCTGCCTCTCTGATGACCACTTCCTTTTTACCTTTGACCTCTACCTATCTCTTCCTGTTCCTGTCCGTCACTCATTGTACGATCTGATATCCCTATAGTAGGGTTCCCCAACTGGCAGCCCGCCATATCTGGCCCCGCGTGTGGTATTATTTGGCCCCCCAAGTGTATATATATATTTTTTGTTGTTGGACATAAAAGACTAAAAACACTAGGAAATCAGCTCCAATTGATTTTAATTTAAGAAATCTGTTCCCAAGTATTCCCACGCATTATAGAAAGAAACGTATGATCAAATACAAATGTAAGCAATGTTTTAAATGATTATGTGGCGGGACACAATGCAAATAGTCCGGGGAGCCATTTGATTACCTGTTCAGGAGTCTCATGGCTTGGGGGTAAAAGCTGTTGAGAAGCCTTTTTGTCCTCGACTTGGCTCTTCGGGTACCGCTTGCCATGCGGTAGTAGAGAGAACAGTCTATGACTGGGGTGACTGGGGTCTTTGACAATTTTTAGGGCCTTCCTCTGACACCGCCTGGTGTAGAGGTCCTGGATGGCAGGCAGCTTAGCCCCAGTGACGTACTGGGCCGTACGCACTACCCTCTGTAGTGCCTTGCGGTCGGAGGCCGAGCAGTTGCCGTACCAGGCAGTGATACAACCAGTCAGGATGCTCTCGATGTTGCAGCTGTAGAACCCTTTGAGGATCTGAGGACCCTGCCAAATACTTTTTGTCGTGCCCTCTTCACGACTGTCTTGGTGTGTTTGGACAATTCTAGTTTGTTGGTGATGTGGACACCAGGGAACTTGAAGCTGTTAACCTGCCCTATGGTCTGATTATATAGTCTGCATTGGTCTCTAGTCATTGTCATTCATAAATCATTGATAGGTAATGTAGGTGTAGAGCATGGTCAACTAGAAGACTATGCTTTTAAAAAGGGACTTAACACATCCCATTTGGCCTATTCTTGAATCAAACCCACCCAACTAACTGAGCAACTTGCTCAATTATAAATGGAATGTTTTCTAGTAATACTCTCTACCAGCCTTCCATGTAAAACCCTCCTTAAATAATAATTTGATACCATTTTTTCTAAGAGTGTGAAAACAAGTTAAAACAAGACTCTCTGTGCCCTAACTATTTTAATTGGATATAATTCAATCTTATTAGAGATGGATTTAGACTTTTTCTTTCTCTCGCTCCCTACTCTTTTCTAAGTCAAAAAGAGCTGCTGCTCTGATGTCAGGGGTCATTTTATAGTGAGCATGGAATGAGCTTAAAGCTACAGTCTGTGATCTGGTTGGGAATCTGTTCAATGGTCAATTCCCTTCCTTACCCATTTTACCCATTTGTTGAATTTTCGAATTGCAGACTGTAGCTTTAATTCTGTTCTTTGGTCTGGTATTAAGATTAGGACAGGATAATTGAATTCCAAATTGAACTTAGAACACTTTGATAGAGCCAACTTCATCAGACAGATTTAAATACATTTGTCTGAATTCCACACACACACACACACACACACACACACACACACACACACACACACACACACACACACACACACACACACACACACACACACACACACACACACACACACACACACACACACACACACACACAGAATAGCTAAAGACATATTCTAAGAAGATGTATAAATAAGTCACTCTCTTTAATGTCCAGTCAATCTAACTGTAAGGAGACCTCTGACTATGACTAGATTACTACACATGATCTATTGAATGAATATGCATATAAATACCGGTTTCTGTTAGAGGTTAAGCGATCATAATTGATCTTATTCCATAATGTTTTCTCTGAATGTATACACTGTCAGTAACAGACCTCGGTCATGACCCTCTATCCGAGAGGGTGCACACACACACACACACACACACACACACACATACGCACGCACGCACGCACACACACACACACACACACACACACACACACACACACACACACACACACACACACACACACACACACACACACACACACACACACACACACACACACACACACACACACACACACACACACACACACACACACACACACACACACACACAATAATCTAATAACTATCAGGCTGATGCTGAATGAGCATCCAAAGGGATGTAGGATAACATCTCCAGATAATACCATAAATGTTGGGTATGCAATACACAAACATTCACACATATACCGCACGCACACACACACATTAATGCACTCTATCGTCCGGTATTGGGATAACCAATAATAGTTAGCATTGAGTTCAGGGTAAATCCATTTGAATTCAATCAATTTTTGACAGCACCCCTTATGGTTTGAACAAAACATTCCATTCATACAGTATTTGTCCAATGTGGAAGTGCTCACAAAGTTACTTTATGGACCTGAATGCCAAAACATTCAAGAGAAGTTCAAAGTTGATCCCCTTTGCATACTCCACCCTACAATGAGACATACATTTCTTCATTACTGGTAGAAGGAAAAAAATGGTTGAGATTGATTTATTTAATACCATTCTTTTTTTTACCATTAACATAAATTATCTAAAAACGTGTAAACTTCTATTTTTTTCATATTCGCATATGTTGCATAAATTTGACATCATCTGAGGTTTTTGTGTTCTCTTGAAGACAAATTCACTTGAATACAGGGTAGTTGTCGTGTTTGGCTGATAAATGTTCTAAAATTGGAATTCAATTGAAATTTCAACTTTCAAATGTTACCACAAAGATGGTTGGAGGTCCAGACTTCAGAGAATGTTGACTTGAATGGGAATATCTGTTGTTTTAAATTATAATTATAGTCACAGAGACAGAGATAATAGAATAGACATGATCATGTAAGTTGACGTTCAACAGTGGGTGGACAGGCAGCCATCTTTGTGGTGGTAAATAGAGGTTACAATTCAAATTCAATTTAAATTGGTGTAAATTGCATAAATTGGTGTAAATCGGATAAATTGCAGAACAGGTTCAGAACTTTTGTAATACAGCACAGTTAAAAATATATGGCAAACAGAAATCAAACTGGATGGTCTTTAGAAATAGATGGGAAGGGTTGAGGGTAGCTGAAGGATGGGATTAAAAACAAACAAAAGAGAACGGATCAGTCGTCCTGGTCCCTTTGCAGAAAAACAGCCCCAAAGCAAGATGTTTCCACCCCCATGCTTCACAGTAGGTATGGTGTTCTTTGGATGCAACTCAGCATTCTTTGTCCTCCAAACATGACGAGTTGAGTTTTTACCAAAAAGTTATATTTTGGTTTCATCTGACCATATGACATTCTCCCAATCTTCTTCTGGATCATCCAAATGCTCTCTAGCAAACTTCAGACGGACCTGGACATGTACTGGCTTAAGCAGGGGGACACGTCTGGCACTGCAGGATTTGAGTCCCTGGCGGCGTAGTGTGTTACTGATGGTAGGCTTTGTTACTTTGGTCCCAGCTCTGCAGGTCATTCACTAGGTCCCCCCGTGTGGTTCTGGGATTTTTGCTCACCGTTCTTGTGATCATTTTGACCCCACGGGGTGAGATCTTGCGTGGAGCCCCAGATTGAGGGAGATTATCAGTGGTCTTGTATGTCTTCCATTTCCTAATAATTGCTCCCACAGTTGATTTCTTCAAACCAAGCTGCTTACCTATTGCAGATTCAGTCTTCCCAGCCTGGTGCAGGTCTACAAATTTGTTTCGGGTGTCCCTTGACAGCTCTTTGGTCTTGGCCATAGTGGAGTTTGGAGTGTGACTGTTTGAGGTTGTGGACAGGTGTCTTTTATACTGATAACAAGTTCAAACAGGTGCCATTAATACAGGTAACGAGTGGAGGACAGAGGAGCCTCTTAAAGAAGAAGTTACAGGTCTGTGAGAGCCAGAAATCTTGCTTGTTTGTAGGTGACCAAATACTTATTTTCCACCATAATTTGCAAATAAATTCATTAAAAATCCTACAATGTGATTTTCTGGATTTTTTTTCTCATTTTGTCTGTCATAGTTGAAGTGTACCTATGATGAAAATTACAGGCCTCTCTCGTCTTTTTAAGTGGGAGAACTTGCACAATTGGTGGCTGACTAAATACTTTTTTGCCCCACTGTATTTACAGTATATACACAAAATATATGAGTTGATTGGAAATGATGCAGACAATTAAATTGATGGAAGCTACAATCCTTCTGCGCTATTAAAGCTGATCTACCCCCTAAAAAAAATATATAATAATAATAAGGGTGACAAAAAATGTAAGAAATACTCAGATTACTGTGCACGAAAACAATGACAATACCACTGTAGTTTCTGTGAAGCCTTCATATACACTGAGTGTACCAAACATTAGGTCCCCTTTTGCCCTCAGCACAGCCTCAATTCATAGGTCACGAACTCTACAAGATGTCGAAAGTGTTCCACAGGGATGCTGGCCAATGTTGACTCCAATGCTTCCCACAGTTGTGTCGAGTTGGCTGGATGCCCTTTGGATGGTGGATCATTCTTGATACACATGGGAAACTGTTGAAAAACCCAGCAGCGTTGCAGTTCTTGACACAAACCGGTGCGCCTGGAACCTACTACCTACCATCCTCCGTTCAAAGGCAATTAAATATTTTGTCTTGCCCATTTACCCTCTGAATGGCACACATACACAATCAATGTCTGAATTATCGCAAAGCGTAAAAATCCTTCTTTAACCTGTCTCCTCCCCTTCATCTACACTGATTGAAGTGGATGTAACAAGGGACTTCAATAAGGTATCATAGCTTTCAACTGGATTCACCTGGTCAGTCTATGTCTTACACTCTTTTTGATGTTTTCTATACTCGGTGTATACTGCATATGCCAGCGCTGTGGTGACACGACTATTTGGATATTTGGACTTGATTTTGAACTGATATTTTGAACTAGGACTTGATATGGAACTACGATTTGGAACTAGTATACCAGTCTGCTGTTCCCACATGCTTCAAGAGGGCCACCATTGTTCCTGTTCCCAAGAAAGCTAAGGTAACTGAGCTAAACGACTACCGCCCCGTAGCACTCACATCCGTCATCATGAAGTGCTTTGAGAGACTAGTCAAGGACCATATCACCTCCACCCTACCTGACACCCTTGACCCACTCCAATTTGCTTACCGCCCAAATAGGTCCACAGACGATGCAATCTCAACCACACTGCACAATGCCCTAACCCATCTGGACAAGAGGAATACCTATGTGAGAATGCTGTTCATCGACTACAGCTCGGCATTCAACACCATAGTACCCTCCAAGCTCGTCATCAAGCTCGAGACCCTGGGTCTCGACCCCGCCCTGTGCAACTGGGTACTGGACTTCCTGACGGGCCGCCCCAGGTGGTGAGGGTAGGCAACAACATCTCCTCCCCGCTGATCCTCAACACTGGGGCCCCACAAGGGTGCGTTCTGAGCCCTCTCCTGTACTCCCTGTTCACCCACGACTGCGTGGCCACGCACGCCTCCAACTCAATCATCAAGTTTGCGGACGACACAACAGTGGTAGGCTTGATTACCAACAACGACGAGACGGCCTACAGGGAGGAGGTGAGGGCCCTCGGAGTGTGGTGTCAGGAAAATAACCTCACACTCAACGTCAACAAAACTAAGGAGATGATTGTGGACTTCAGGAAACAGCAGAGGGAACACCCCCATCCACATCGATGGAACAGTAGTGGAGAGGGTAGCAAGTTTTAAGTTCCTCGGCATACACATCACAGACAAACTGAATTGGTCCACTCACACAGACAGCATCGTGAGGAAGGCGCAGCAGCGCCTCTTCAACCTCAGGAGGCTGAAGAAATTCGGCTTGTCACCAAAAGCACTCACAAACTTCTACAGATGCACAATCGAGAGCATCCTGGCGGGCTGTATCACCGCCTGGTATGGCAACTGCACCGCCCTCAACCGTAAGGCTCTCCAGAGGGTAGTGAGGTCTGCACAACGCATCACCGGGGGCAAACTACCTGCCCTCCAGGACACCTACACCACCCGATGCTACAAGAAGGCCATAAAGATCATCAAGGACATCAACCACCCGAGCCACTGCCTGTTCACCCCGCTGTCATCCAGAAGGCGAGGTCAGTACAGGTGCATCAAAGCTGGGACCGAGAGACTGAAAAACAGCTTCTATCTCAAGGCCATCAGACTGTTAAACAGCCACCACTAACATTGAGTGGCTACTGCCAACACACTGTCAATGACACTGACTCTACTCCAGCCACTTTAATCATGGGAATTGATGGGAAATGATGTAAATATATCACTAGCCACTTTAAACAATGCTACCTTATATAATGTTACTTACCCTACATTATTCATCTCATATGCATACGTAGATACTGTACTCTATATCATCGACTGCATCCTTATGTAATACATGTATCACTAGCCACTTTAACTATGCCACTTGGTTTACATACTCATCTCATATGTATATACTGTACTCGATATCATCTACTGTATCTTGCCTATGCTGCTCTGTACCATCACTCATTCATATATCCTTATGTACATATTCTTTATCCCCTTACACTGTGTATAAGACAGTAGTTTTTTTGGAATTGTTAGTTAGATTACTTGTTCGTTATTACTGCATTGTCGGAACTAGAAGCACAAGCATTTCGCTACACTCGCATTAACATCTGCTAACCATGTGTATGTGACAAATAAAATTTGATTTGATTTGATTTGATTTGGTTTGATTAGTCGCTATCGTTTGGAATTTTTTTGAACAATTGTTTGCTCTCGTAACACCCGCTGTTGTGCCTTTTATGGTCTCATAGCTGAACATAGCTGAACATAGCTGAACAGGACAGCGCTCTGTTGGAACATGGTTGGCACTTTGTTGGCAGTATCCATAGCCGACCCATCATCGGACTGTTAGCCAACAATTTAATCTGTTTCAGCTGGCGACCGGGGTCAGAGTGAAGGACACCAACCACCATCTTGGAGTCTATCGTACCGAAGCTTACCATTGGCACTTGACAGAGTCTGTATGCCAACAGTGTTATCTAGCATAACATCCGACTGAATAAGCACAGCACAGGAGAAAAACTGTACCCAGAAGGCATCAGTGGCAAAGGAGAGGGGCAATGTTAGGAGATGATGGGTGGGTTATGTTAGAGTATGTCCTGTTTAGAGAAACGCTGGTACCGTGGAAATAAACCTGTTGGGTCAAATGTATAGGTGCAAGAGTTTTCATAACATTCAAGCGCATCGGTTCCAAGCTCCCATGGAATATGAGTGGTGGCGGTGGGCTACCTTTTGCAAAGCATGTTTGGATGAAACACTACCGAGTTGATCAGCCAAACCGATCAGCGGGTTGTTCTCTGACGGGTGACGGGTGGGGTTAGTTAGAGTATGTCCTGTTTAGAGAAGCCCTGGCATCCTCCTCGCTGGATCTTTCTCTCCCTCTGGCACTTCCTCTCAGAGACCTCTGGGGATAGAGTGATAGAACAGCAGGATGACAGAGAGAGAGAGCAGAGAGAGACAGAGTTAGAGAGAGTGAGAGAGAGAGAATGACAGAGCGAGAGAGGGGGAGAGAGAGAATGACAGAGAGAGAGTTAGAGAGAGTGAGAGAGTAGAGCGAGAGAGAGAGAGAGAGAGAGAGAGAATGACAGAGAGAGAGAGAGAGAGAGAGAGAGAGAGAGAGAGAGAGAAATCCGGTCTGCTTTCGTTTTTTTTGTAGGCCCTGACAGTTCATCTCAGTTCGACAAAAATAATTGTGTTCCAAAAAAGGTCCAGTTGCCAGGGCCACAAATACAAATTCCACCTAGACATTGTTGCCCTAGAGCACACACAAATCTATACCTACACCGACCTAAACATCAGCACCAAAGGTAACTTCCACAAAGATGTGAACGATCTGCGGGACAAGGCAAGAAGAGTCTTTTATGCCGTTAAAAGGAACATAAAATGTGACATTCTAAAAAAACTTGAATCATTTATAGAACCCATTGCCCTCTATGGTTGTAATTCACAAAATGGGACAAACACCAAATGAACACTGATTGGAGAATTCTGCAAAAACATCCTTTGTGTACCATGTAAAACACCAAATAATGCATGCAGAGCAGAATTAGGACGATTCACGCTATTTATCAAAGTCCAGAAAAGAGCAATTCAACCACCTAAAAGGAAGAAATTCTCAAACGTTCCATAACAAAGCCCTCACCTATATAGAGAAGAATCCCCTCAGCTACTGTAGCTGGTACTGGGATTCTATTCACAAACACAAACAGACCCCACAGAGCCCCAACACAATTAGATCCAACCAAATCATGAGCAAAGTAAAAGAGAATCACTTGACACATTGGAAAGTATAAACACAAAAATTGAGCAAACTAGAATGTTGTTTGGCCCTAAACAGAGAATCAACAGTAGCAGAATACCTGATCACTGTGACTGACCCAAAATGAAGAAAAGCTTTGTCTATGTACAGATTGTGTGAGCATGGCTCTCAAGAGAAGACAGGCTATGTGCCTACTGCCCAGAAAATTAGGTGAAAAACCGAGCTGCACTTTCTAACCTCCTGCCAAATGTATGACCATATTAGATACACATACTGTATATCCCTCAGATTACACAGACCCACAAAGAATTTGAAAACCAATTCAATCTTGATAAACTCCCATATCTATTAGGTGAAATCACAGTAGCCAGATTTGTGATCTGTTGCCACATGAAAAAGGCAACCAGTGAAGCACAAACACCATTGAAATACAAACTATATTTATCCGTTTAACCATTTGCCCATTGTTACAACATTTGAGGTGTCTATATTCTTATTCTTTTTTAACAGTTGAGTGTAATCTTTACTTTAGCAATAAGGCTCTTTGAATGTAATTAGAGAGAGAAAGAGAGAGAGAGAGAGAGAGAAGGGAGAGAGAGAGAGAGAGACAGAAGGGAGAGAGAGAGAGAGATTTTGATTTGTGGTTTCTGTAGTATTCCAAACTACACCTGATCAGGGGTCATAGGCCTACTTTGCGTAGCTTACTTCAGGTAAAAGACGTTTACAGGAGTTGGAGAGACGTTTTGTGTGAGGACAAAAAACATATGGTTCTGCAGATACTGTTGTTTGCAATGTTCCTGAAGCAGTAGTGGCCTGACAACTCCTGCTGAGACTGACACACAGACTGAGGCTGTCCTAATTAAGACACCGTAGACTAGGCTCTGCCTCTGCCTCCTTCTGCACAGTACCTGAACTGATGTGATTGGTTTATCTAGTGCCTGAACAAGTTTGATTGGTCAATCAAACTTGGGGCGTGTTCAGCACGACACAACCTTTTTTAACAGATAGAGCAGGGGAACGCAACCATAGTTTGGTATGTATTTTTACGTGACTGAAGGATAATGGGCCTGTTGATCTCAACTATGCTAATCTTGACTCTGGTTTTGTAGTGGTTTGAACTGGCGATATAAGGTGTGAATTTACCTTTATAGTGGATTCAATTGTGGAGTTATTCCCTTCTCAAAATAGATTATCCTTGGTCTGTGAACTAGCTCCTGTGGAGTTCTCCCCTCCAATTTGCCAGTAAGTACAGTAATCTACCAGTAGACCTGACATCAGTCTAGACCCCTCAAATTCAAAACTGGACCTCGAAGCCAGTTCCACCGCTTTGATTTTTCTCATTTATTAAAATAACATTTTAACGTATTTGTCACATGTGCCAAATACAACGGGTGTAGACTTTGCCATGAAATGCTTTCTTACGAGCCCTTCCCAACGATGCAGAGGTTTTTTTTTAAATGGTGGTGTGCGCAATTAAGTATCAGCTGGAACAGAAAAACAGCAGTAGTCTGGACCTCGTAGGGTAAGATTTGAATACCCCCTGGTCTAGACTATGAAAATGAATTCATTGTTTACTTCACATACCACGCTCTCGAATACAGACACGCACAATAACCCCAGTGTCCTAGCCATCTAGACTAGGCCTGGAGCTGAGACATGCTTGGTTCTAGGATCTTAAGATAGACACAATGATAAATCAGGAATGTCTAATGTGATGCTCCTAATCTAGCGTCATGTAAGGCACTGTGAAGGGATCCAGCTACCTAGAAGCACTTCTCTTCTCAGAAACATGATATTGATGCTAATCATCCTCCATAAACATCATTGACCTATGTGTTGTACAGGGTTAGCTCCTTCAAAACAGTGAGTCTATGTTTGCAATGTGTAGAGCGAGTTACAATTTGAAGTGCTTTGAGACCTATTATAGTCAATCTAATTCATTGCTAGATTCTAATTTCATCCCTTGGACTTTAAAGCAAAGAATCGTGCATTTTGAGTCCCAAAGATGGGTTATTATTGGATTCCCAATGAACTAACTACATTCCATTTAGCAAAAAGGAAGCGATGTCACCGTGCAAAATATTGAGATTAGGATATTCGAATTACGATGGCACGGAGATTATTATGGTCTGGGAACAAGGTCGCCTGAAGTTAATTAGCTGATAAGTCTTTTTTCAGCTAATAAATGTATCTCTGGAATTGGAGTAACCCTTGCCCAAGTCCTAGCCAACCCTAAACCGAACCAACCCTAAACCGAACCAACCCTAAACCGAACCAACCCTAAATTTAACCAACACCAACCCTAAACCGAACCAACCCTAAACTGAACCAACCCTAAACCGAACCAACCCTAAACTGAACCAACCCTAAACTGAACCAACCCTAAACCAAACCAACCCTAAACCGAACCAACCCTAAACCGAACCAACCCTAAACTTAACCAACACCAACCCTAAACAGAACCAACCCTAAACCTAACCCTAGCATAACCCTTTACACACTTGCGTTACTGGGAATTGACTTGCAAAAAAATGGAATAGTCCGCCAGAAGCTGGAAGTGAAATGAAATTACATTTCAACTCACTCCGCCGACGGTCTGTAGGTTTTGTCCTTATGCAGAGGGAAACAGCAGAGGGAACACCCCCCTATCCACATCGATGGAACAGTAGTGGAGAGGGTAGTAAGTTTTAAGTTTTAAGTTCCTCGGCGTACACATCACAGACAATCATCTAGAAGGCGAGGTCAGTACAGGTGCATCAAAGCTGGGACCGAGAGACTGAAAAACAGCTTCTATCTCAAGGCCATCAGACTGTTAAACAGCCACCACTAACATTGAGTAGCTGCTGCCAACACACTGACTCAACTCCAGCCACTTTAATAATGGGAATTGATGGGAAATGATGTAAAATATATCACTAGCCACTTTAAGCACTGCTACCTAATATAATGTTTACATACCCTACATTATTCATCTCATATGTATACGTATATACTGTACTCTATATCATCTACTGCATCCTTATGTAATACATGTATCACTAGCCACTTTAACTATGCCACTTTGTTTACATACTCATCTCATATGTATATACTGTACTCGATACCATCTACTGCATCTTGCCTATGCTGCTCTGTACCATCACTCATTCATATATCTTTATGTACATATTCTTTATCCCCTTACACTTGTGTCTATAAGGTAGTAGTTTTGGAATTGTTAGCTAGATTACTCGTTGGTTATTACTGCATTGTCGGAACTAGAAGCACAAGCATTTCGCTACACTCGCACTAACATCTGCTAACCATGTGTATGTGACAAATAAGATTTGATTTGATTTGAAAACATCTAATAGAACATAAACGAAACAGACTTCAAACACTAGCGTCGCTAAGAGCAGCTAACCTATAACCCTAGCTTCATGTCCACATCCTGGTTCAAACCTAAAACCTAGCTCTTACTTTGCTGCTGCCATGCTGCTCACCTTTTTTGTGTTGTTGGTAAGTTTTGACACCTTTATTGAGCAATTTCTTATCTGTTATTTTCATGCACAACACAACACTGACTTGGCCAGTCCTTCAGTCACGTAGGTTGTGAGAAAGAAGGCCAACACACTTGCTGTATGGGTATCTGTGGTAACGTAAAACCAACATGGTACATTACCTCTACCACTGTGACGTTAGAGAGTGTGCGTGTGTCAGAGGAGGCTGGTGGGAGGAGGAGCAATAGGAGGACGGGCTCATTGTAATGGATGGAATGGAATGAATTGAAAGGTATCAAACACACGGAAACCACATGTTTGACTCCGTTCCATTGGATACATTACGGCCATTATAATGAGCCCATCCACCTATAGCTCCTCCCACCAGCCTCCTCTGGTGTGTATGTGTGTATTTGTGTGTGCGCTTGCGTGTTTACCGTGTCGTACTGTGTGTTTCCCTGTCAGCTCGTCTGAGTTGGCCGTATGGCTATAAGGGTGAGCGGAGGAAAGGTTGAGTAATGTGTTTTTATTGGCGATTACTAACTGTCAGCTGCTCACAAGTCTGGACAGAAAAAGTTCAACCATCAACGTACGTTTTAATGACATTACATGCAGTATGGCGGTCCACTGTGTAAGGGTGCTCTTTCCATTGGCAGCTTGACTTTTTCTTCGTTGATTGATACTGCGATGTTTCGTTTTTCCTCAGAAGGAAATACATGTGACCCATTTCACAGTCTCAGTGACTTGTGGTTGCACGCTTAGACTAAGGGTGGCAGTAGAGTCAATGGCTGTCCTTGGTTTGAAGTTGAGTTGAGTTGGACATGTGGTTATTTGGTCATTGTGGTTGTGTGTGTGTGTGTGTGTGTGTGTGTGTGTGTGTGTGTGTGTGTGTGTGTGTGTGTGTGTGTGTGTGTGTGTGTGTGTGTGTGTGTGTGTGTGTGTGTGTGTGTGTGTGGGTGTGTGGGTGTGTGGGTGCATGCGTGCGTGTTGCTCATAGTAATCAGCTCCAAAACTCATTAGGAATTTCCTGAACAAACAAACAAGTTTCACCTCCTCAATCTTTACGGAGACCTCCAGAGCGCTAGACTATACATCAACACTGGCCTCTCCTCTCCCCCTTTTCCCCCTATCCTTGTCTCGGTATTTTATTCTATTCTAATAAGTAGTTTGCCTTTTGCTATCTATTTTGTTTATGTATTTATTTATGGGGGACAATGCACATTAAAATCAACATCAATATTAACATAATGCAACATCCATATTTTTAGTGCCGGGGCTAGCCAAAAGCTACCATGCACCTATGCAATACAAAATACTAAATACAAATACATTACATCCAATAATATATCATTCTAACAGCAACACTATCCTCAACTGTTGTCTTACAGATGAGGAACGAGAGATAACTCATGTGTACAGGTTTGGATGGATTTGAGCCATGTTTTCAATCACATTTTTAAATACAATAATCAGTGCAGCTTCTCAAGTCCATGGGCATTGCATTCCAGTATATTGTAGCTCTAACAGAGAAGGACGATTGACCGATTTTACTGTGTCGAGAAGGGACAACACAATCCCCTCTAGTTGCTGCCCTTGTTATCATGGAGGTGCTTTCTTTGAGCATGATATGCCGGCATAGGGGTGGAAGGGCAAGACCATGCAGGATCTTAAAGACAAGGCTTGCATCTACATACTGCTTAAAGCTATCCAGACTACATCGATTACGTTTGTAAATGATATGACCATGGTGGTAACTGTATGATTTGTTATAAATAAGTGTTTGTTTGTAGAGTGATTCAATTGGTTTCAGAATAGTACTGTAGCTCCTGCTTGTGACCAGCATGTGAGGCAATATTTCACATGTGTTATCCACAGTCACGTGTTTCTTAAATGTCAAGTTGGAGTCTAAATGACGCCGAGATTCTTGAAGTTAGACACACATTTCAGATTCTCCCCATTAACAAGAACAGCTCTTTGGGAAGAATTAGAGGACTTCTTAGAGAAGTACATACAAACAGTCTTGTCGATATTTAAATGCAGGCAAGAATTAGTCATCCATTTATAAACACGTGCCATATCTTCAGTTGACTTGTTAACATCTGTCTGTTTTTTGAGTGTACTAACAGAACCTCATACATCTGCATGTTAACTTGTGGGCAAGCATGTGGGAGATCATTTATATAGATGGTAAACAGAAGGGAGCCTAATATTGACCCTTGTGGGACCCCAATGTTATAGTAAAGAGAGTCCGGCTGAGTGTCACCAAAATGAACCTCTTTGACTTCTGTTTGTCAGATAGGAATACATCCAACTAATAACGTCAGTGGACACATTAAGGGAGTAGTAGTTTGGATAGGAGGACCTCAGTGGACACATTAAGGGAGTTGTAGTTTGGATAGGAGGACCTCAGTGGACACATTAAGGGAGTAGTAGTTTGGAAAGGAGGACCTCAGTGGACACATTAAGGGAGTTGTAGTTTGGATAGGAGGACCTCAGTGGACACATTAAGGGAGTTGTAGTTTGGATAGGAGGACCTCAGTGGACACATTAAGGGAGTTGTAGTTTGGATAGGAGGACCTCAGTGGACACATTAAGGGAGTTGTAGTTTGGATAGGAGGACCTCAGTGGACAGATTAAGGGAGTAGTAGTTTGGATAGGAGGACCTCAGTGGACACATTAAGGGAGTAGTAGTTTGGATAGGAGGACCTCAATGGACACATTAAGGGAGTAGTAGTTTGGATAGGAGGACCTCAGTGGACACATTCATATGGGATTGATGTTTCAACAATACAGTACATAGAGTATATTTATGATTTGCTATGCCATTCTATGCTCATACTTGGTTCCATTGCTGCTCATAAGCCACACTGTTCTGGTTCAATAAGAATGTGGAGTGATCCTGTACCACTGCTGGTTTCCTAATCGTGCCACAGTGGTCAGGTACCTTCACTTGTTATATGACAGGACAAATACATTAGACTATAATGATGCGAGGGAGGGAGGGCGAGTCTTTTTTTAAATTATAGGTTCATAGTGTTCTTACTGTGGTCAGGTACTTGTTATATGGCAGGACAAACACATGTTAGGATATCCGGTGACTTAACCTCTGCTCGCCTCCTCTGAAACCTTGTTGACCTGTTATTGACCCCTCCATGTACATGGGACCTCCTGGTTAAATAAAGGTTGAGTAAATACATAAAAATGGTCCTTTATGCCTGTATTCCAATTAAAGCTGCTAACACACTCACTTTCTTATTTACCAGATGAATCTTTGATCCACCTATTGATCTTTGATCCTCAGAGCCCCTTCCGTTTGTATTACTGGTCTCGAGTTCGGTCTCAAGACCACATACTGAGTGTCTCAGTGTTTGTCTCGATGTCAGATACATTTGTACTCGGTTCTTGATTCGGTCTCGGCCGAGACCAGCAGAGTAAAAAACTCCTAATTATCAGCTTCCATTCAGTCAGCGCATAAAACCTCTTCACCAGGCCAAATATATACACTCCTTACTTGAAACATTAATATCTTAACAGTCTTTATATCTATTATAGAACTGTTTGCAGAGTGGCAAACTTATAGGCCTTCAGTATGTGACAGGTTTGTGATTCCCAGAAGGACAGCAACCATAATACCAGCGCACTCATGTAGGAGAGGTCACTTTCTGTAAAACACAAAGGGCCAGTGGTGTAGTGGAGGGTATACGCAGGTATAAGCCGTATACAAAAAAACCAATTCAGTGGCCATTACTTATACTCAGTGGCGATTTTAGCATGTGAATCTTGGTGGGGCACACTCCACAAACAATTTGCCAGCAAAGCCACTACACAACACTAAATAATACATGAACAGCATTATAACTGTGACAAACGGTGCCCAGAAACGGTTATGGCCTACCATGGAGTGAATCCTTCAGGACCATGGAGTGAATCCTTCAGGACCATGGAGTGAATCCTTCAGGACCATGGAGTGAATCCTTCAGGACCATGGAGTGAATCCTTCAGGACCATGGAGTGAATCCTTCAAGGACCATGGAGTGAATCCTTCAGAATCCTTACCATTGTTACACCTGATCTATCAGCGGAGCCTTGTGTGGCAGTGAAAGCAGTTCATTCATTAATGAGCGAGCTAAAACAGACGTAGTCAATATAACAAGGACTGAAAAAGATTTGCCACCTGCCCTGAACGATGGATCGCCACTGTGTATTACTCACTTCTTAATCCCTACTGATGCATGTCAAAGTAATGTAGTGGAGGTATATGAATTACATAGTACAATAGAGAAACCATGCACCATGTAGCCTATACAATTGCAAAGCACAAGAAATATATTCACATGCGCGGCGCAGACAGCCTAGTTTCATAGTTTCAGGGGAATATTATCTGCAGACAGCAAGAGTGTGCAGCTCTCAACTGGTTTTGGCATGGAGCAGCTCACAGAGGAATGACATCGGTAGCCGGTCGGGTAGGAAAGATGTTTCCACTGATGACGTCTATCAGTAAATTCTAACTAAGGCCACAATGGGTAAGGAAACCAGGTGTTGAAAAGGTTTAGTCCAAAGTGTTGGTTTAGTAGGCTATTGGCGATGCACAATTGTCATCATACGCTGTTTGCATAAGGTGTGCAGACATGGATGGGCCTGGGTGGACAGAGGCCCACCCACTGGGGAGCCAGACCCTACCAGGCCTACTCAATCAGATTGATGTGGGTTAACCATTGTTGTGGACTTAGACCATCACATTTTTGCATTTTTCTTTCTATAAAAAGAAAGTGTGATTTTGAGAGTGAAAATCTGACAAATCTAATAGTAAAAAAAGATAGGAAAACAAGATTTTTCACACAGGGTGCCTTTCCTTCGCTGGGCGGTCCATTTGGGAACTTTTGGGCAAAATTAGAGTATACCCACTTATATAGACAGGCACACACCTGTCTATATAAGGTCCCACAGTTGACAGTGCATGTTGGAGCAAAAACCAAGCCATGAGGTCGAAGAGAGTGTCCGTAGAGCTCAGAGACTGGATTGTGTCGAGGCAAAGATCTGGGGAAGGGTACCAAAAAATGTCTGCAGTATTGAAGGTCCCCGAGAACACAGCGGCCTCCATCATTCTTAAATGGAAGAAGTTTGGAACAACCAAGCCTCTTCCTAGAGCTGGCCACCCGGCCAAACTGAGCAATCGGGAGAGAAGGGCCTTGGTCAGGGAGGTGACCAAGAACCCGATGGTCTCTCGGACAGTGCTATAGAGTTCCTCTGTGGAAATGGGAGAACCTTCCAGAAAGACAACCATCTCTGCAGCACTCCACCAATCAGGCCTTTATGGTAGAGTGGCCAGATAGAAGCCACTCCTCAGTAAAAGGCACATGACAGCCTGCTTGGAGTTTGCCAAAAGGCACCCAAAGACTCTCAGACCATGACAAACAAGATTTTCTAGTCTGATAAAATCAAGATTCAACTCTTTGGCCTGAATGCCTAGTATCACGTCTGGAGGAAACCTGGCACCATCCCTACGGTGAAGCATGGTGGTGGCAGCATGATGCCATGGGGGTGTTTTCAATGGGGACTGGGAGACTAGTCAGGATCGAAGCAAAGATGAACGGAGCAAAGTACACGGAGATCCTTGATGAAAACCTGATCCAGAGCGCTTGGGACCTCATACTGGGGTGAAGGTTCGCCTTCCAACAGGACAACAACCCTAAGCACACAGCCAAGACAACGCAGGAGTGGCTTCGGGACAAGTCTCTGAATGTCCTTGAGTGGCCAAGCCCGAGCCCGGCCTTGAACCCAATCGAACATCTCTGGAGAGACTTGAAAATAGCTGTGCAGCAACGCTCCCCATCCAACCTGACAGAGCTTGAGAGGATCTGTAGAGAAGAATGGGAGAAACTACCCAAATACAGTTGTGCTAAGCTTGTAGAGTCATACCCAAGAAGACTCAAGGCTGTAATTGCTGCCAAAGGTGCTTCAACAAAGTACTGAGTAAAGGGTCTGAATTCTAATGTAAATGTGATATTCTTTGCTATATATGTCAATTACCAAACATTTCTAAAAACCTGTTTTTGCTTTGTTGTTATGGGGTATTTTGTGTCGATTGATGAGGGGGAAAAAAACAATTTAATGAATTTTAGAATAAGGCTGTATCCTAACAAAATGTGGAAAAAGTCAAGGTGTCTGAATACTTTCCGAAGGCACTTTATATCCAGGTCACAGAGTCATGATATAGCCACCAATGTTCCACTACTCCACTGGCGAAAACAGGATAGACGAGTGTGTGTGTGGGGGGGGTCAACTCCTGTCATTTCTTCTGTTATTCTGTCCCCAGCTCATTTATCTGTTATGTGACAAAGGCTTTCCCCCTGCTGTTCGGTTGTTCCTGACAGACAGAAAGAAAATATGTGTGTGTGCCCATCACAACCTCCTGTCCTCTCCTTCTCTACAGGGACCATGTCAACTCATGTATACACACACACACACACACACACACACACACACACACACACACACACACACACACACACACACACACACACACACACACACACACACACACACACACACACACACACACACACACACACACACACACAGTACAGGTCAACCCCTGTCCCATGTCTGTTCTCATGTCTTCCTGCAGAACATGTTTCTGTTATGTAACAAAAGCCTGTGTTCCCAAATTGTTGTTCCTAACAGATACAGCAGAAAGAAAGGAAAGTCTTGTGTGTGTGTGTTTATCATGCCCTGCTGTCTTCTCCTTCTCCACAGGGACAAGGTCAACTCCTGTCCTTCTTCTATTCTCCTTTACCACACACACACACACACTCATTTCTCCTGTCCTCCTGCACCCAGCACATGTATCACTTACATAACCAAGGCTTTTGTACCCAAATTGGTTGCTCACTGTGCTGTTGTTCCAGACCGACACAGTTGTTCCTGACAGGTGATGGCCACAGTGTAAAGAATGAAATACAACAGTTTTTATGTGGGTCAAGTTATTGCACAATCATCAATAATCCCCGTAGTACTGTATAAACAGGCACAGCAGGAAAAGTATTGGAGACAGAGATACAAATATTTCAGCTAAGAGTCATCAGTTTGTTTGCTCTTTCATTAATCTGTTTTAGATTAGAACAGTCTAACAGTTCCGTTCCAGAATCTCTCAGTTCAATAAGGGTTGACTTGTCAGCCGTTTGTGATTGATCGCATAATGCAAAGGGTGTATTTATTCCCGGCTGGGTTGAGGATTGGAAAGCTTCTGAGAGACATGTTGCTCAGGTTGGAGAGAAAGGTGTCTGTGTTCTTTGCTGGGTTGCAGAATGAGAAAGCTTGGTTGGTGACAGGTTTTAGGCCTGGTGGCACCAGCAGTAACTTGAGCAGCGTAACTGGGAGCCCCATAGACGCCAGCCAGATGTGATGCTTGGCATCTGGAGAGGGTTTACTATGACAGAGATGGAGAGGACCCTTGGGAGGCCTGAACACAAACACAGGCATTTTGTTTACTGCCCCAACAGATCCATAGACGACGCAATCTTAATTGAAATCCACACTTCCCTCACCCACCTAGATAAGAGGAATAGCTATGTGAGAATGCTGGTCATTGACTACTGCTCAGCGTTCAACAACATTGTCCCCTCCAAGCTCGTCACCCAGTTTAGGATCCTGGGACAGAACACTTCCATCTGCAACTGGATCCGAGACTGAAACCTGATGGGCCAACCCCAGATAGTGAGGGTAGGTAACATCACCTCTGTCACGCTGATCCTTAACACGGGGTCCCACACAAGGGGTTTGTGCTTAGTCCCCTCCTGTACTCCCTGTTCAACCTCGACTGCGTGGCCACACAGGACTCCAACACCATCATCAAGTCTGCTGATGACACGGAAGAAGATGAGACAGCCTACAGGGAGGAGGTCAGTGTCTGTGTGGTGCCGGGAAAACAACTTCTCCCTAAAATATTATTTTGAGACAACAGGAGTCATGGAACCTGGTGGAATCTGGCCACTCCAGAGGTTAATTCTAAAGGTCAAAGGTAATATATTTTTGTTTTGTTTAATCTGCTGCTCACTCAGTCTAGCTGCACTGCTGACACACACACACACACGCAGACACATATACACGCAGACACACGCAGACACACGCAGACGCGCACACACACACACACACACACACACACACACACACACACACACACACTGCTGACGGTGACTTTCCAACTCCACCCCAGCGCTTCGACTCAAAGCATCTGAACATGGGAATGGGAAGTTGGGGGCTAGAGTTTTCCAGAAAGGATTTTTTGGGTGGCCTCCAAAAGCTTTGTGCAAGAAAAAAATAATTCCCTGCTGCTGCTCTTTTTGACTGCTGCAGTAATCGACAGCATCTTGTTTTTTGCCCCAAAAATGTTTTCAAGTTAATTCAGGAAAATGTATGTATTAGGATTAACCATTTATAAAATAATTAACGACGGATTGTGTTGGTCTTGGGGATCACGCACTCTCCATTAGTGATGCTCCTTGCAAGATGTATGCATTGACCCTGTGAGACCCAAGCATAGATCCAAATGAATAAAAACATTTTTAACTTCAGAAATACTTGTAATAGGTGTCACGTTCTGACCTTAGTTCCTTTTTTATGTCTTTATTTTAGTTGGTCAGGGCGTGAGTTGGAGTGGGCATTCTATGTTGTTTTTCTATGTTTTGTTCTGTTATATTTCTATGTGTTTGGCCTAGTATGGTTCTCAATCAGTGACAGGTGTCAGTCGTTGTCTCTGATTGGGAGCCATATTTAGGTAGCCAGTTTTCTATTGTGTTTTGTGGGTGGTTGTATCCTGTGTTAGTGTTTGCACCATATGGGACTGTTTCGGTTGTTTGTTTGTACTTTTGTTATTATGTTCAGTGTTCGGTTGATTTATTAAATATATCATTATGGACACTTACCACGCTGCACATTGGTCTGATCCTTGCTACTCCTCCTCTGAAGAAGAGGGATTCCGTTACAATAGGCCTCTGTAATAGGCCTCTGTTTATAAAAAATAAAAATGTATTTGAAATTTGTAGAACAATTTTCTGGAAATGTTGCAAAAATGAAACATTGGGCTTCAATTTGACCTTTATTTAACTAGGCAAGTCCATCAAGAACATATTGTTATTTTCAATGAAGGCCTACAAACAGTGGGTTAATTGCCTGTTCAGGGGCAGAACGACAGATTTATACCTTGTCAGCTCGGGGATTTGAACTTGCAACCTTTCGGTTACTAGTCCAACACTTACCACTAGGCTTCCCTGCCGCCCCAATATGACACATCTGTGGTAAGAAAACTGTTATTCTATTAAAATCATCTCAAAATGGTGCAAAAGCATTTACATGTAATGGAAAATAGTGTCTAATGGTATATAAAGCTGAAAGGAAGTCCTAATTTGATTAAATAGGCCCCCAAATAAATATGTACAATGCATCCGGAAAGTATTCAGACCCCTTGACATTACAGCCTTATTCTAAAATGGATTAAATATTTTTCCCCCCTCATCAATCTACACACAATACCCCATAAAGACAAAGCAAAAACAGGTTTTTTGACATTTTTGCAAATGTATTAAACATTTAAAAAACGAGTTCAATCTTGGTTTCATCAGAGTTCAATCATGGTTTCATTGTTTCTCATGGTCTGAGAGTCCTTTAGGTGCCTTTTGGCAAACTCCACGCGGGCTGTCATGTGCCTTTTACTGAGGAGTGGCTTCCGTCTGGCCACTCCACCATAAAGGCCTGATTGGTATATTACCTCAATTACCTCGACACCGGTGCCCCCACACGTTGACTCTGTACCGGTGCCTCCTGTATATAGCCCCGCTATTGTTTAATATACTGTTGCTCTTTAATTATTTGTTGTTGTATTCGGCGCATGTGACAAATAAAATTTGATTTGATTTGGTGGAGTGCTGCAGAGATGGTTGTCCTTCTGAAGCTCTCTCAGAGTGGTGTGAAGTCCTTAAGTAAAGATATTTGGGGGGGGGGTATCTGTACTTTCCTTTACTATTTACATTTTTGACAAATTTAATTTTACTTCACTACATTCCTAAAGAAAATAATGTATTTTTTACTCCATAGATTTTCCCTGACACCCAAAAGTACTCGTTACATTTTGACAGGAAAATGGTCCAATTCACGCACTTACCAAGAAAACATCCTTGTTCATCCCTACTACCTCTGATCCGAACTTGCTAAACACAAATGCTTTGTTTTTAAATTAATGTCTGAGTGTTGGAGTGTGCCCCTGGCTATCCGTAAATAAAATAAAAAAACAAGAAAATTGTGTCGCCTGGTTTGCCTAATATAAGGAATTTGAAAATGATTAATAGTTTTACTTTTGAAGTATCTTTGAGCAATTCTATTTACTTTTGATACATAAGTAAATGTAAAACCACATTTTTTATTTATTTTAATTTGACCTTTATTTAACTAAGCAAGTCAAGTTTGTTCCGAAATGTTTCGGCTGGGAAGCATACGGAAGCTTTTTGTCTCACTCAGATATCATATTAACATGGCATAATAAGTCATGGCAAAATGAATAGAACTGCAGGAAATTAGCTGTAAAAATGAAGAAAAACTATTTCTCTGCCCAACGTCAAAATTAGTAGAATTGCATGAAATGTGTTATACATTTTTTTTTAAATCCTCTCCACCCAATGACAAATTGTTTCGAATTGCGGAAAACTTGCTTTAAAATTGCAACATTTTCTCTATGCCCCATGGCAAATGTGTAGAATTGCAGAAAATTAAGGGACAGATTAACATTTACTGGACGGGCTGGTCCAACTCAAGGTGTCATAAAAAAATACCCTCCCTTCCCTAATGTTAGAAATATTTTCACATGACACCCCCCCCCCCAAGTACATTTCCATCTGCCCCCCTTGTACAGTAAAATAAATGTAACACCCTCCCCCTCATAGAATTAACTCAAAATAATGTTACGATCACAAATAACAACAACCGCAGTGACGCTATGTTTGTAAACGTGGATATGGACTTTGACACTTCGGCATGCATTTGTGGCACAGCCGATGCCACGCAGGGCTATGGGCCAGAAGGTTGTGGGGTTGCCGACCACCACAGAGGAGCTCACTCTCCCTGCCTGTTTCAGAGACGGCTGCAGACAATGATCAGCTAGGGGGAAATCAATTTTTCTCAATTTTGATGCCATATTTATAATTCTATAAAACATATGCAACACATTTTTCACCCTACCTCCCTACCTTGTAGGCTTACCCAGTACAGAAGGCTTGGCTTGACAATCTCCGAATGTCATTAAACGATTTGGTGTTTTGAAGAAGATATATCTTGCCATTCATTAATTGGCCACTGCACAGTTTGGATTGATAGATTTTATTTGTCAGTAAAAAAAATAAAAAATAAAATGTTTTAAAGTGACTTTATTGCACAATAAAGTTGAACTTATTTCCATTGTGGTTCCTATTTTTTTACGTAAATACATATACAATTATTACAGAGATAGAGATGAAAAAATGCTATGAGTTTGATGGGTGAGTTTAAGTACAATTCATACAAGCTTGTTTGGCTGGTAGCTTATTATTTATATGTTTTGGGGCTGCTGGTGAGCCATGATGTTTGGGGCTGCTGGTGAGCCATGATGTTTGGGGCTGCTGGTGAGCCATGATGTTTGGGGCTGCTGGTGAGCCATGATGTTTGGGGCTGCTGGTGAACCATGATGTTTGGGGCTGCTGGTGAACCATGATGTTTGGGGCTGCTGGTGAACCATGATGTTTGGGGCTGCTGGTGAACCATGATGTTTGGGGCTGCTGGTGAACCATGATGTTTGGGGCTGCTGGTGAGCCATGATGTTTGGGGCTGCTGGTGAACCATGATGTTTGGGGCTGCTGGTGAGCTGATGTTTGGGGCTGCTGGTGAGCCATGATGTTTGGGGCTGCTGGTGAGCCATGATGTTTGGGGCTGCTGGTGAACCATGATGTTTGGGGCTGCTGGTGAACCATGATGTTTGGGGCTGCTGGAGCCTGAGCCATGATGCATATTGGCCTTTCCATCCTTAAAAACAGGACAAAAACACTATTCCTTCGGTGTCCACAGTGTGATTTTATTTTATTTTTTTAAAAACATTTGAATAAATGCATTGCATAGCCTATATAAAGGAATTAACATTTGAATAAATGCATATAGCCTATATAAAGGAAGAGAAGCTTAGGCCTAACCCCAGAGAGATAGGGATATGCCAGTGGCATGCTACCACACCGACATGCATTTCTTTATGTCAGATGGCCACTGCGGCTGTCATACAGATGTCGACGTATAGAAGGAGGCTAATTTGTTACATCTTCAATCAGAATATTGTGTAATAAAGATCAGCAGTATAATGTTAGATTATGGGAGTAAATCTGGTCGGCCTTCCTCACCTCAAGCTCAACGGTCAGTTGCAGTGCTGGGGCGCACTGCCTTTAGATCATGGGCCTGTAGTAGCTAAAGCTTATGCGAGCGGAGCAAGTATTTTTTAGGTTGCTCTACAGCGGAAAGGTAGAATAAACGAGTCAGGAGCAGGTTTTCTTACATTGAACAAAGTTCTTTGTTGAGGAATGTTTTTCTTCTCAAACAATCCTTAACACAGAGTCAAAGATGATCTCACAAGGACAACACAAATCTTCTTCTTTACAGGGATAAGGAACACAATGTCTCCCCCACTGCCGGTTCCCTCCTCTCTCTCGTAGGGGGAAGAAAATAGGTGATTAATACCGTCAGCTGTGCTTAACTGCCTCTGATCACCTTGAATCTCATGCCGGGCTGGGCTACTATACGTGAGACCAGCCTGCCCCCTGGTGGTCCTTCCACATACCTCACCCCTCAGGACTGGACCTGAGGGCCGGGCGAGGGCCCACTTAATGGTTAGGGCCTCTTTCTCTATGGTAGCATATCTATGTTCCCAATCACAGAACTTCCTAATTATGAAGAGAATAGGCCTCTCTGCTTCACCTTCACCCTGAGCTTGGACGGCCCTGAGCTCTGTATCTGAGGCGTCTACCTGCACAATGAACTCTTGGGAGAAGTCGGGAGCCTGCAGGACGGGATCAAAGCACAGGCTGGAAGGCGTCTTTCGTCTCTTCCTTCCACGCTATACGGGTAGGCAGATTTTTCTTTATGAAATCTGTGAGGGGATGAAACTGCGATAATATCCCGTTATTCCCAAGAAGGGTCAGACGTCCCGCTTCGTCTGGGGCCGAGGCCAATCCCGAATTGACCTGGTTCTGCCTGTGGACATTTTTTTAGTTCCCCACAGTGCATCCCAGGTATTGCGCTTCAGACAGACCCAGGCACCATTTTATGGGATTGACTGCCAGCCCTGTAGCATCCAAGCCCACAAGCACTGTCCGCAGTGGCTATCACAGTCCTTACAGTGGATGACCACATCGTCTATATACGCTGCTGCGTACTCTTGATGGGGCAGTAGAATGGCATCCATGAGGTGTTGGAAAGTAGCCGCAGTGAAGGGCATCCTCACATACTGAAAAAGCCCCTCCGTTGTGGCGAGTTCATCCACGTGGGGCACGGGATACGCGTCGAATGTAGAGATGGCGTTTACGCCCCTAAAGTCGTTGCAGAGCCTCATACTACCATCAGGTTTGGGGACCAGGACTATGGAACTGGACCACTCACTCGTAGATGGCTCGATCACCCTCATCCTCAGCATCTCGCTTACCTCGTTCTTAGCGATGACTCGGCGGGCCTCAGGAATCCAGAGAGGCCAGATATGCACCTTCTTGCCTGGTTTGGTGTGGATATGGTGAAACAGGACATCTGTTTGTCCTGGGAAGGGAGAGAATACATTGCCGAATTACATAATCAGCGTGTCTAGCTGTCTCGACTGCTCCTGCAGGAGAGTTCGGTCATGGCGTTCCTTGTAGCGGGGGCCTCCTTTTTTTCCTTGTCCTCCACTGCCATCAAAGTCACTCCCTCCTCTCTTGTACTTCTTCAGCAGGTTGATCTGATAGAGTTGGACCTCCTTCCTCCTGTCAAGTTGCTTGATGCGGTAATTGACCTCTGTTACCCCGTAGGGCCCCCTCCACTGTGCCAGCAATTGGTATTCGGCCATGGGCACGAGTACCATAACTTTCTCTCTCACGGTGAACTCCCTGGGTGTCGTTGACTTATTGTAGGCACGACCTTGAGTCTGTTGCGCCTTCTCCATATGCTCCTTTCCTATGGGCCAGAATGCCGACAGTCGGTCCCGCATCAGGATAACATGTTCTATCGTCGACCGGCGAGGGGTCCCATGAGGTCCATAGCTATGCATTTGAAGCAGGTCTCTATAATGGGAAGAGGAATCACAGGATTACGTAGGTGTGGCCATGGGGCCATACGCTGACATTGATCACACATCCTACAATACCTGGCCACATCTCGGGTGACACGGGGCCAATAGAACCTCTGCATGATTCTGTCAATCATTTTGTTCCCGTGCCAGGCGTCCTCCTAGGGCATGGGAATGGGCTAGCTGTAGGACAGTATCCCTGTACTGTATGGTCTACGCACCATTCGTAATTCCTGTTTTTCCCCCTTTCGTTGCACGACCCAATACAAGAGCATGCCTGACTGCATAGTAGGGAAGAGAGGGCTCACCTGACCCGTCAACATTTCTCCTGTTGATCACCTTCAGCTTCCTCGTGGCATCCCGTAGGTCTGGGTCTCGATGCTGAGCTGTGGAGAACTGTCCCTTTAATTCTTGGGGCAAGTCGACCTCTGTAGAGGGATGTGGAGGTTGTTCCCCATCCCCATTGGGGAGTGCCCGAGGAGAATCCCTTCCATGTTCCCTCCTCTGACTGGGCTTCAAACATATCCCATAGCCTATGGTCGCGCCTTCCTTCCTCCGTCATGTACAACCCTTCGCAGGTGTTTTCATCTGAGGTTTCCTGGAATAGCTGTCGGAGGCGTTGGGTCTGTATTTCCTCCGCTGCTCCAGAGGTCGAGGCCGAGGCTACGTTTCCTCAGGCTTGGACTTGGGTTTTTTCTTTCTCTGCTTTCCTGCCCCCCCCCCCTGTGGTGGGCCGGACCTCGGTGTGTGATAGAGAGACCTGGTCCCCTTTGTTCAGTGCTTTCTTGTATGGTTCCTCTGTGTCTACAGGTCGATTTTTTTATTTTCCTTACTTATCCTCGTGTAACCTGTCCACCTAATGCCCGCATTCTCTACCAATGTATTTTGGGTTGCTCTACAGCGGAGAGGTAGAATAAACAAGTCAGGAGCAGGTTCTCTTACTTTGAACAAACTTCTCCGTTGAGTTTTTTTTTTCTTCTCAAACAATCTCACACAATCAGGGATGATCTCACAAGGAGAACACAAATCATCTTCTTTTCTTCTTCTTTAATAAGGAACACAAGGTGATTAACTTTTAACTATAACATAAATCACGGGTGTGTCACTGCTTGAACTATCCGTTCGCAGAGAACTCCTTACGGGAGGTGGTGGGGATCCGTGGTTGCCATTCCCAAGAGGTAGTTTATCCTCCTCTTCTCCCTTTCGTCAGGTAAATCCTCTCCTTTGGAGAATCAATCACTTTTTTCCCCTCCAGTCTCCCCCACTGCCGGTTCCCTCCTCTCTCTCGTAGGGGGAAGAAAATAGGTGATTAGTACCGTCAGCTGTGCTTAACTGCCTCTGGTCACCTTTACTCACATGCCTGCCCCCTGGTGGTCCTTCCACACTTAATAATAACCATGCCATACCAAATGTTCACAAAAGTTTCTGAACTTTATTAGGGTAATATTACAAGTAAGTCAAGCCATTGTTTATTGAGAAAATATGAGCAGAAGAGCAAGTGTGCAGCACCCTCCCTGTGCCCAATAAAAAACCACACAACCCTCCCCAAAGCAAAAACAAAAGTTTGATAACCCTTATCTTGGACCACCCCTCCCCCAAAGTACATTTCAATCTTTCCCTAACTTTAAAACGTGTCCATCAATATATGATTGTAGCCCAATGTTGCGTTCTTGTGACACTTACAAAACTACCTATAGCTCTGGCTCAGAAGGTTTGTTTCTCATTTTTAGTTGCTCTACATATTCACACTACATCTTAGAGAATACAGGAAACATATTTTAAGTCACGTACTTGCACGTATGGTTTAAATCATATGCTTGTGTAGGGGACCAGTGTGGTCTCAGATGGGTGTACCGTTTTCTAATGTTTCAGAGGCTACTGATTCCACAATAATCATACTGACACAGAACAAATACTCCTAAGAGGTACATCTGGGTCTACGGACCAGTACGACCAGTGCGAGGGACCAGTACGACCAGTGCGGGGGACCAGTACGACCAGTGCGGGGGACCAGTACGACCAGTGCGAGGGACCAGTACCAGTGCGGGGGACCAGTACGACCAGTGCGGGGGACCAGTACGACCAGTGCGGGGGACCAGTACGACCAGTGCGGGGGACCAGTACGACCAGTGCGGGGGACCAGTACGACCAGTGCGGGGGACCAGTACCCAGTGCGGGGGACCAGTACGACCAGTGCGGGGGACCACCAGTACGACCAGTGCGGCGAGGGACCAGTACGACCAGTGCGAGGGACCAGTACGACCAGTGCCAGTACGACCAGTGCGGGGACCAGTACGACCAGTGCGAGGGACCAGTACGACCAGTGCGGGGGACCAGTGCGGGGACCAGTACGACCAGTGCCCAGTACGACCAGTGCGGGGACCAGTACGACCAGTGCGAGGGACCAGTACGACCAGTGCGGGGGACCAGTACGACCAGTGCGAGGGACCAGTACGACCAGTGCGGGGGACCAGTACGACCAGTGCGGGGACCAGTACGACCAGTGCGGGGGACCAGTGCGGGGGGGGACCAGTACGACCAGTGCGGGGGACCAGTACGACCAGTGCGGGGGACCAGTACGACCAGTGCGGGGGACCAGTACGACCAGTGCGGGGGACCAGTACGAAAAAAGTATTAAAATGCACTCACCAATGTAAGTCGCTCTGAATAAGAGCGTCTGTTAAGTGACTAGAATGTAAATGTAAAAATTTAAGGAGATGCACTATGTAGTGTGCGCCATGAGTTTTGAGTTTAGGACCTGTACAGGATGTGGTTTAGGAAACGTTTCTTCTTTACAATGTTGGTTTTCATGGGGTTAATTCAGTGGTTTTCAAACGTATCCTCTGGGACCCCCGGACGTTTCACATTTTTGTTGTATCCCTGAACTAGCTCAGTCGAATCATATGTCAGTCTCCAAAAACACCCTTCATCCTGAACCAACTGGTTTCACTTCATTTGCATGAACTGTTTTCGTTACATTTATTTGACAGGGATAAGGCACATCAATCAACATTTCTGTAAATGTGTCAGATTTAGCCAGATAGCTAAATCTGCTAAAAACAGGTCATTTTTCACAAAATAATACTATATGTTCAGAATGACTTGCCTGGTTTAAATAAAAGTATAATAGTATCAGTTTAATTGCGCTTATCATGAGTGATTTAAAGTTGGTGGTTGGATATTTTCTTACCCAACATGCACCTGGTTATAATTGTGCAATCATCCACAGATAATTGAACCAAGGAAGGAGTGAATGAAACTTGAACACGCTTCCAAGTGAGTTATTTACACAGTATAATACAGTCCAACATCCAGAGAGTGCAGAAACATCTAGAAATACCTATTATCCTATTTCTCCTTTTAAGGGGAGTGGTCAGGGTGAGAAGAAATAGCTGAGGTAGATCTCCCTGGGATTCTCTTTTCTGTGCTGAGGGGGAATAACGCCAGGAGTAGAGGATGAGAGTTGGAGAAGTGAAGTACTGATGTAGAGGAAAGAGAGTGAGAGGATAAGAGCAGAGAGAAAGGAGATGGAGGAGGAAAATCACTCATTAAATCAAGCCAGGACAGCTTAGTTAGTTCACAGACTTATCCCCCCCTCCTTCCCTTTCATCCCCTGTTCATCTTACGTCCCACTTCCCCACTTCCCCCCTCCCTTCCTCTCATTCTCTCCCCTGCATCTCTCCCGTTTCCAACCCTTTCATCCACGCTTATTTCCTCCTCTTTCCCTTCTAGCCCCCTTCTCCCCTCCCCTCACAGATTCAGCCCCCCATCCCAGTGTTTACGTGAAGTGATCTCTTGGCAGCGAGACTCAGCTCACTGATTTACACCAGCAGACGGAGGGAGCAGATCTCTCTCTCTCTCTCCTTCTGTTGCTCGCTCTGTCTTGCTCTCCTTACACCGAGTGTGTTCCCTAATGCCCCATTTGGACTGGGCACACTAACCTGGTCTGCGTCTCTGCTGTGAGTGTGTGAGTTTGAGTGTGAGCGTGAGAAGTAGCTGTGCAGACTACAGGACTTAGCTGAGTGGACTCACTCCATAAAGGGCTTTATTCATCTACAGCTGACTATCTACGTGCAGGTATAGATTGTTTTTTACATTTTTTATTATACCTTTTTATTATACCAGGCAAGTCAGTCAGTGTGTGCTTAATGTGCGTTTGTGGTCTCTCTAAGTCTTCAAAAGGTGTGAATTTATTGCTACTGTCTCTAGAACGGTTTGTTTCGTCACAAAGTGTAACAATTGTTGAGACTCTCGTTGCTCGTTGTGTCGAAAAGCTCTGTCCGGTAGCGAGTGTGTTTGTGTTCAATAGGTATTTGTCATCAAAAGGTATTGTGTGTTTGCTACTGTCTCCATGTCTTGGAGTGTCGAAGAGAATGTGTGCTATGTCTCACGGCTTGCTCTGCCAAGTATTGAATAAAGCTAGATAATGTGTGTGTGTGTTTCAATGCATGTGTTGTACAGTAGGTTCTCTCAGTCTCCTTAAGTGCTCTGCTCTGGTTGCTGTCATTTATTTGTAAGGTATTCAATCAATTCGCTTGAACAATCTGAATGTGTGCCTTCTGCGAATTTGAGCCTTCTGCGAATTTGAGCCTTCTGCGAATTTGTATTGTCAAGGGTTGCATTCATAGTCTGAATTCAATCTGACGTCTTCAACAATAGATTAAACGAACAAAGTAAAATGCACATATGGAAAATGATCTTACTTTGTGCAGAGCAAATACTCCTGCATGTGACTATTTTCACATATAGTCCCCTCTTCAAAATAACCGATCTCAGTCCTCTTTAAAGTGAACTCTTGGGTAAAGGAGAAGCAAAATAACTCAGTTCTCGTTGTATTCACACTGCCTTTGAATGAGGACCCCAACTCTTTTGCCATTTCACTTCACCTATTTTGTGGTCGGAGTCCTCTTTGCATTCACATTACTATGTTTTCAGAAAGGAACCAAGATCTTTTTCCAAAATTGACTCAATGAACTCTGGGTTTTCACAAAGTGCAGGACAAGCCATTCCATCAGATTGTGTTATCAACAGCAAGATATACCTACTTACATGTTGGAAGTTACTATATTGCATTTTGTTAAAAGATGAGACATAATAATTATAATCAGTAGATAATATTAACATCTAAATATTATTGGTAACATAATAAATAGCAGAAGAATAACTACAGATTAAATAATGCTGTAATAGATGAGACCCTAAATGTAGGCTACTGGCCCTTTAAGTGTTAGCATTGCTTTTGTGGTAGCGCTATCCGGAATCTTTGGGTTGTCCCTACCCTAAATCCTAAACTCAACCCCTAGCCTAACCCCAACCTAAACCATAACCCTTACCTATAACCTTAACCCTAACCCTAACGTTAACCCTTACCTTAACCATTTTAAATGTCAACTTCTATGGGGTAACGTGAGAGTTGGGACGTCCCAAGGATTCCAGATAGCAAGGATCTTGATTTTGTACCCTATCTTGTGATTCTCACCAAATATGTTGCTGTTGCTGTGGCTTCAAACCCCACAATTGAATAAACAGCTGATGAAGCTCTCTTAGCCTATAGATTGCATATTGCAAACAAATAACCTGAACATCGTGTCGGTACAAAACTCATATTTTGGCATTTCTGTGCATCCTTGACAATTGCTAATCAATATCCAAAAACAGCACGTTTTTTTCCACACACCTGGACATCATCATCTTCTCTCTTTTGTGGCACCAATGTCAGGGATTATGGCTGGGAGAACGGTGTTGCAGTAGTCTAGTGTGTACTACGGGAAAAGAGTCAAGCAAAACCTGCTGAGCTTTGCCTTCACATTGCCCCAAACAAAGGGAACCGGACAGCGGAATTCAAGCGAACCAAACTCTCGAGATGATCTCGGTTTGGTTCGCTTCTGGGTCTCTTTTGAGGGCTGTGAGTCCCTTCAGCGTGCTCAAGCAATTAAGCGAACTGCACAGAATTCACAAGAATTAGCTGAAAGGTACCAAGTGTGAAAACACCCTAAAATTAGTAGAAAATGACTTAAATAGGGATCTTCTCAAGTTAGTAACCTCCATTAATTTTAGTGATCAGATGGTCACTATATTATGGGGGGGGGGATCAGCTTTAATAGTGCAGAAAGATTGTAGCTTCCATCACTGTAATTGTCTGCATAATTTCCAATCCCCCATATATATTTTTTGTAAAAAAAAAAAAATTGTTGTAAATATATATATACATATATATTTTTATATATATTTACCCCTCCCCTAAATGGAGTAAACTAATGGACAACAACACTTAGAGTTGTACTTCCAGCTTATACATACTATATTCATTTTACGGACACACTGTATTTTACAATAGTTATATTTTGTTTGTTTTTTAATCTTACCCTTCAGCTACCATCAACCACTCCCATCTGTCTCATAACACCATCCATTTCTGCCGTTGACTCGGAGGTAGCCTAGTGGTTAGAGCGTTGGGCCAGTAATCCAAAGGTCGGTGGATTGAATCCTTGCACTTACAAGGTATAAATCTGTCGTTCTGCCCCTGAACAAGGCAGTTAACCTACTGTTCCTAGGCTGTCATTGTAAATTAAAATGTGTTTTTAACTGACTTGCCTGGTTAAATTAAAAAATATTTGCCATGTATTTTTCAACTGTACTGTTATGTTTCACAAAAGTTCTGAACCTTTCTATGCTCATAGTTTCTATAGATTGTAAATTGAATATTTTAGCTAAAAGTATCATATTATTGATCGATTGACTATGACTTTTCAAATCACCCAAATAGTGCTATTTGCAGAGTTAGCTCCAGGTAAATGTTGCACTTCTTCAACCATTCCTAGACTGCAATATTTTTTGCAATCTATATGGCACAACTGTCAATTTTTTGGTCCTTAAATGAAACTTGTATACTTTTTTACTTATCACAATTTTCTTAAACCAATTTTGATCTTTAATGCAGGGCCAACAGACAAGTGTATTACATTTTCCCTCTTCCATTTCTGTGGTAATGCTGCAATTAGTTGGTTGTAATTTTGGGTAGAGCAGCTTTTCCATATATTTTTGTTAGCTGCATGTGTGACATAACACCAACAGTCCCATTCATGATATAATTTACAAAGATAACTTTTGAAAACCTTTTTTAAAATAATGCTTTTTATATCAATTAGTATGTTTGTTAGTATGTTTTTCTTCCACCAATCGTAATGCATAAACCTATAAAACATTGTCTGTGCTCTCCTCCGGTACCTTTTAGAATTCAGTTTCACCTCCTCTAAGAAGTGTTAGTTTAGAACATTTACATCATTTTTTTAAATCAACACGCACACACTGGTAGCCTGGTTCCATGGACAAGAAGTCAGTCCGTATCTCTGTGTGTGTGTGTGTGTGTGTGTGTGTGTGTGTGTGTGTGTGTGTGTGTGTGTGTGTGTGTGTGTGTGTGTGTGTGTGTGTGTGTGTGTGTGTGTGTGTGTGTGTGTCAGCAGTGCAGCTAGACTGAGTGAGCAGCAGATTAAACAGAACAAAAATATATTACCTTTGACCTTTAGAATTAACCTCTGGTGTGTGTCCCATATAATCAGCAGCAGTTACACTACCACAACACACCTATTGAGTTTCAGTGTAATAATGAGTTGTGTTGGCATCATTCCTGATCCCTAGGGTATACTTTGTATTCATCATCAGGCTTGATTAAATAACAGACACAGAAAAAGCTGTCCTGATCACTCCAAACGTCACCAGAAGGGGAAAGTAGCCATTTTGAATAGAATAACTAAAATAATCCAGCCTGCATTGTCCCAGGTTTGTTTGTACTTCAGCAATCTTGTCTGACTATCATTGTTCGGCCATATAAGACAACAATAGTCAGGAGTTAGATCAGAGGGGTAAGATCAATGCAATACAAAGAGCAGGAAATGAAAGAGAACATTTTAAATAGAAAAACACCTCAGAATCCAGTTTGTTCTTTAGCCAACTACTCTGACTATAGTTGTTATGCCATACCCGATTATTGCCCTAGCTATATCTCTTGTTTATTCTGTGCCTGAAACAAAAAATGAAAAGTGTTATGGCAATAGTCATGTTAAGAATTAGATCAAGTTCACACTGTCCATGGTTCCCATATGATCTGTGGAGTGCATCAATTTTATGTTTCACTTCAAACTAGTAATACATTTAGTCTTATATAGTCTCATTCTTTAGTACAGTATATTATGGATGTGGTTTGATATTTAAACAGACATCTACAGTTGAAGTCGGAAGTTTACATACACTTAGGTTGGAGTCATTAAAACTACTTTTTTCAAACAGTCCACAAATTTCTTGTAACGGTTTTCTAGTGGTGATGAAGGAGAGTCGGACCAAACTGCAGCGTGTCGATTGCGATCCATGTTTATTATAACAAAAAAACACGAACTTACAAAAAAACAATAAACGAAACCGAAACAGCCTATCTGGTGCAAACTAACAACGAGTACACATAGGACACTAAGGACAATCACCCACGACAAACTCAAAGAATATGGCTGCCTAAATATGGTTCCCAATCAGAGACAACGATAAGCACCTGCCTCTGATTGAGAACCACTCCAGACAGCCATAGACCTTGCTAGACAACCCACTAAGCTACAATCCCAATACCACCACCAAAACCCCAAGACAAACACACCACAATTACAAAAACCCCATGCCACACCCTGGCCTGACCAAATACATAAAGATAAACACAAAATACTTTGACCAGGGCGTGACAGAACCCCCCTAAGGTGCGGACTCCCGAACGCACCTCAAAACAATAGGGAGGGTCCGGGTGGGCGTCTGTCCATGGTGGCGGCTCCGGCGCGGGACGTGGACCCCACTCCTTTAATGTCTTAGTCCCCTCTCCCTTCGTCCCTGGATAGTCCACCCTCGCCGCCGACCATGGCCTAGTAGTCCTCACCCAGAACCCCACTGGACTGAGGAACAGATCGGGACTGAAGGACAGCTCGGGACCGAGGCAGCTCGGGACTGAGGGGAAGCTCGGGAGTGAGAGAAAGCTCAGGAGTGAGAGAAAGCTCAGGAGTGAGAGAAAGCTCAGGAGTGAGAGAAAGCTCAGGAGTGAGAGGAAGCTCAGGAGTGAGAGGAAGCTCAGGAGTGAGAGGAAGCTCAGGAGTGAGAGGAAGCTCAGGAGTGAGAGGAAGCTCAGGAGTGAGAGGAAGCTCAGGCAGGTAGATAGATCTACCAGCTCCTGGCTGGCTGGTGGTTTCAGCAGATCCTGGCTGACTGGCAGATCCTGGCTGACTGGCAGATCTGGAAGAGTCTGGTTGACTGGCAGATCTGGAAGAGTCTGGTTGACTGGCAGATCTGGAAGAGTCTGGTTGACTGGCAGATCTGGAAGAGTCTGGTTGACTGGCAGATCTGGAAGAGTCTGGTTGACTGGCAGATCTGGAAGAGTCTGGTTGACTGGCAGATCTGGAAGAGTCTGGCTGACTGGCAGATCTGGAAGAGTCTGGCAGACTGGCGATGCTGGGCAGACCGGCGGCGCCGGGCAGACTGGCGGCGCCGGGCAGACTGGCGGCGCCGGGCAGACTGGCGACGCTGGGCAGACTGGCGACGCTGGGCAGACTGGCGGTGCTGGGCAGACTGACGACGCTGGGCAGACTGACGACGCTGGGCAGACTGGCGGTGCTGGGCAGACTGGCGATGCTGGGCAGACTGGCGATGCTGGGCAGACTGGCGATGCTGGGCAGACTGGCGATGCTGGGCAGACTGATGGCGCTGGCGGCGCTGGGCAGACTGGCGGCACTAGCTGCTCCATATAGGCTGACAGCTCTGGCGGCTTCTTACAGACTGACCGCTCTGGCGGCTCCGTGCTGACTGGCAGCTCCTTGCAGACTGGCAGCTCCTTGCAGACTGGCAGCTCCTTACAGACTGACAGCTCCGTGCAGACTGACAGCTCCGTGCAGACTGACAGCTCCGTGCAGACTGGCTGCTCCATGCAGACTGGCTGCTCCATGCAGACTGACAGCTCTGGCTGCTTCATGCAGACTGACAGCTCTGGCTGCTCCATGTAGACTGGCTGCTTCATGCAGACTGGCAGCTCGGGCTGCTTCATGTAGACTGACAGCTCTGGCTGCTCCATGCGGACTGACAGCTCTGGCTGCTCCATGTAGACTGACTGCTTCATGCAGACTGGCAGCTCGGGCTGCTTCATGTAGACTGACAGCTCTGGCTCCTCCATGCAGACTGACAGCTCTGACTGCTCCATGCAGACTGACAGCTCTGGCTGCTTCATGCAGACTGGCAGCTCTGGCTGCTCTATGTAGACTGGCTGCTTCATGCAGACTGGCAGCTCGGGCTGCTTCATGTAGACTGACAGCTCTGGCTGCTCCATGCGGACTGACAGCTCTGGCTGCTCCATGCAGACTGACAGCTCTGGCTGCTCCATGCGGACTGACAGCTCTGGCTGCTCCATGCGGACTGACAGCTCTGGCTGCTCCATGTAGACTGGCTGCTTCCTGCAGACTGGCAGCTCGGGCTGCTTCATGTAGACTGACAGCTCTGGCTGCTCCATGTAGACTGGCTGCTTCATGCAGACTGGCAGCTCGGGCTGCTTCATGTAGACTGACAGCTCTGGCTGCTCCATGCAGACTGACAGCTCTGACTGCTCCATGCAGACTGACAGCTCTGACTGCTCCATGCAGACTGACAGCTCTGACTGCTCCATGCAGACTGACAGCTCTGGCTGCTTCATGCAGACTGGCAGCTCTGGCTGCGCTGAACAGGCGGGAGACTCCTGCAGCGCTGTGTCGGAGGAAGGCTCTGGCTGCGCTAAACAGGCGGAAGACTCCGGCAGCGCTGGAGATGAGGAAAGCTCTAACAGCGCTAGATAGGCGTGAGACTCCGGCAGCGCAGGAGAGGAGAAAGGCTCTGGCTGCGCTAAACAGGCGGGAGGCTCCGGCAGCGCTGTAGAGGAGGAAGGCTCTGGCTGCGCTGAACAGGCGGGAGGCTCCGGCAGCGCTGTAGAGGAGAAAGGCTCTGGCTGCGCTGAACAGGCGGGAGGCTCCGGCAGCGCTGTAGAGGAGGAAGGCTCTGGCTGCGTTAAACAGGCGGGAGACTCCAGCAGCGCAGGAGAGGAGAAAAGCGCTGGCTGCGCTGAACAGGCGAGGCACACTGAAGGCCTGGTGCGTGGTGCTGGAACTGGTGGTACTGGATCGAGGACACGCACAGGAAGCCTGGTGCGGGGGAGCTGCTACCGGAGGGCTGGGGTGTGGAGGTGGTACTGGATAGACCGGACCGTGCAGGCGCACTGGAGCTCTTGAGCACCGAGCCTGCCCAACCTTACCTGGCTCGATGCCCACTCTAGCCCGGCCGATACGAGGAGCTGGAATATACCGGGCTGTGCACCCGCACTGGAGACACCGTGCGCTCCACAGCATAACACGGTGCCTGCCCGGTCTCTCCAGCCCCCGGTAAGCACAGGGAGTTTGCGCAGGTCTCCTACCTGGCATAGCCATACTCCCTGTAAGCCCCCCAAGAAATTTTTGGGGCTGACTCTCGGGCTTCCATCCGCTCTGCCGTGCTAGCTCCTCATAATGCCGCCTCTCTGCTTTTGCTGCCTCCAGCTCGGCTTTGGGGCGACAATAATCTCCAGGCTCATTCCAGGGTCCTTTACCGTCCAATTCCTCCTCCCATGTCCATAACTCCAGGTGGTGCAACCTCTCCCACTGTAGCTGCTGCTGCTCCTGCTGCTGCTGCCTCTGTTGCCTCTTCTCCTGTTGCTCCTTTGGGCGGCTACACTCCCTGGTTTAGCCCAGGGTCCTCTCCCGTCGAAGATCTCCTCCCATGACCAGAAATCCTTGGTGAGCATCTCCTTTTTCGGCTGCTCCTGCCTGTTGACACGCCGCTTGGTCCGTTGGTGGTGGGTGATTCTGTAACGGTTTTCTAGTGGTGATGAAGGAGAGTCGGACCAAACTGCAGCGTGTCGATTGCGATCCATGTTTAATATAACAAAGAAACACGAACTTACAAAAAAACAATAAACGAAACCGAAACAGCCTATCTGGTGCAAACTAACAACGAGTACACATAGGACACTAAGGACAATCACCCACGACAAACTCAAAGAATATGGCTGCCTAAATATGGTTCCCAATCAGAGACAACGATAAGCACCTGCCTCTGATTGAGAACCACTCCAGACAGCCATAGACCTTGCTAGACAACCCACTAAGCTACAATCCCAATACCACCACCAAAACCCCAAGACAAACACACCACAATTACAAAAACCCCATGCCACACCCTGGCCTGACCAAATACATAAAGATAAACACAAAATACTTTGACCAGGGCGTGACATCGGTTAGGACATCTACTTTTTGCATGACACAAGTCATTTTTCCAACAATTGTTTACAGGCAGATTATTTCACATATAATTCACTGTATCACAATTCCAGTGGGTCAGAAGATTACATACACTAATGTTGACTGTGCCTTTAAACAGCTTGGAAAATTCCATAAAATTATGTCATGGCTTTAGAAGCTTCTGATAGGCTAATTGACATAATTTGAGTCAATTGGAGGTGTACCTGTGGATGTGTTTCAAGGCCCACCTTCAAACTCAGTGCCTCTTTGGTTGACATCATGGGGAAATCAAAAGAAATCAGCCAAGACCTCCACAAGAAATTGTAGACCTCCACAAGTCTGGTTCATTCTTGGGAGCAATTTCCAAACGCCTGAAGGTACCAGGTTCATCTGTACAAACAATAGTACGCAAGTATATACACCATGGGACCATAAGCCGTCATACCGGTCAGGAAGGAGATGCGTTGTCTCCTAGAGATGCATGCATTTTGGTGCGAAAAGTGCAAATCAATCCCAGAACAACAGCAAAGGACCTTGTGAAGATGCTGGAGGAAACCGGTACAAAAGTATCTATATCCACAGTAAAACAAGTCCTATATCGACATAACCTGAAAGGCTGCTCAGCAAAGAAGAAGCCACTGCTCCAAAACCACCATAAAAAGCCAGACTACTGTTTGCAACTGCACATGGGGACAAAGATCATACTTTTTGGAGAAATGTCCTCTGGTCTGAACAAAAAGAGAACTGTTTGGCCATACTGACCATCGTTATGTTTGGAGAAAAAAGGGGATGCTTGCAAGCCAATGAACACCATCCCAACCGTGAAGCATGGGGGTGGCAGCATCATGTTGGGGGGTGCTTTGCTTCAGGAGGGACTTGTGCACTTCACAAAATAGATGGCATCATGAGGCAGGGGAATTATGTGGATATATTGAAGCAACATCTCAAGACATCAGTCAGGAAGTTAAAGCTTGGTAGCAAATGGGTCTTCCAAATGGACAATGACCCCAAGCATACTTACAAAGTTGTGGCAAAATGGCTTGAGGACAACAATCAAGGTATTGGAGTGGCCTTCACAAAGCCCTGACCTCAATCCTATAGAAAATGTGTGGGCAGAACTGAAAAAGCATGTGCGAGCAAGGAGGCCTACAAACCTGACTCAGTTACACCAACTCTGTCAGGAGGAATGGGCCAAAATTCACCCAACTTATTGTGGGAAGCTTGTGGAAGGCTACCCGAAACATTCTACCCAAGTTAAACAATTTAAAGTCAATGCTACCAAATACTAATTGAGTGTATGTAAACTTCTGACCCACTGGGAATGTGATGTAAGAAACAAAAGCTGAAATCAATCATTCTCTCTAATATTATGCTGACATTTCACATTCATAAAATAAAGTGGTGATCCTAACTGACCTATGACACAGAATTTTTACTAGGATTAAATGTCAGGAATTGTGAAAAACTGAGGTTAAATGTATTTGGCACAGATGTATGTAAACTTCCGACTTCAACTGTATATGTCCGAAGTCAGAATCAAATAGTCTTTGCAAGAATAACATGGTCACTGTGGTAGAACAGACAATGTAATCGGAAAGTATTCAGACCCCTTGACATTTTCCACATTTGTTACATTCCAGCCTTATTCTAAAATATTTTTTTTTAGATGTCTCGTCAATTTACACACAATACACCATAATGACAAAGTGAAAACTGGTTTTTAGAAATTTTAGCAAATGTATAAAACATAAAAAGTGTAAATACCTTATTTACATAGGTATTCAGACCCTTTGCTATGAGACTAGAAAATTGAGCTCAGGTGCATCCCGTTTCCATTGATTATCCTTGAGATGTTTCTACAACTTGATTGTAGTCCACCTTGGGTAAATTCAATTGATTGGACATGATTTGGAAAGGCACACACCTGTCTATATAAGGTCCCACAGTTAACATTGTATGTCAGAGCAAAAACCAAGCCATGAGGTCGAAGGAATTGTCTGTAGAGCTCTGAGACAGGATTGTGTCGAGGCACAGATCTGGGGAAGGGTACCAGAAATTTCTGAATCATTGAAAGTCCCAAGAACACAGAGGCCTCCATCATTCTTAAATGGAATAACTATGGAACCACCAAGACTCTTCCTAGAGTGGGCTCCTGGCCAAACTGAGCAATCGGGGGAGATGGGCCTTGGTCACTCTGACAGAGCTCCAGAGTTCCTCTGTGGAGATGGGAGAACCTTTCAGAAGGACAACAATCTCTGCAGCACTCCACCAATCAGGCCTTTATGGTAGAGTGGCCAGAGTGGCCAGGAAGCCACTCCTCAGTAAAAGGCACATGACAGCACACTTGGAGTTTGCCAAAAGGCACCTAAAGACTCTCAGACCATGAGAAACAAGATTCTCTGGTCTGATGAAACCAAGACTGAACTCTTTGGCCTGAATGCCAAACGTCACATCTGGAAGAAATTTGGCTCCATCCCTACGGTGAAGCATGGTGGTGGCAGAATCATGCTGTGGGGATGTGTTTCAGCGGCAGGGACTGGGAGACTAGTCAGGTAAGATGAACGATGAACGGAGCAAAGTACCAAGAGATCCTTGATGAAAACCTGCTCCATGGAGAAGGTTCACCTTCCAACAGGACACAATCCTAAGCACACACTACCTACTGGAGAGCTCTTATTTGTCTATCTATTCAGCATCATTCACACCCTCTTAAGCTTTAGCCCCACCCATCTCTTTAAGGGTTAATCATTCTGTCCTAACAACGGCAGTGAAGCACTCAAGCTAACTGGCTAATGTTGGCTAGCTTACTAGCTACAGTACTTCCAAACACAAATGAGAGAACAGCTCTCTGACCAGTTTACCGTGAATTCATCAGTTATTCTGTGCTTTGGCACACTCAGACGAGAGTGCTCTGAAATCGGAGTATATAGCCAGAGCGAATTTACCAGCTACGTCTATCAACAATTGTCGCAATGACATTCTATTGAAGTGGTTACTTGTATAGTGGAGTTTTTTGTTAAGACTTGTAACTAGGTAGCTAAGAAATTAACCATAATCTCAACTCATGAAGTTACTACCCTGCATGAATCTGCAGGTAGTTAACCAACCAGATTAAATTTTAGCTAGTTAACATTATGCTATAACTAGCAAAGCAAATGGCTCTGAGATATAAATAATATTACTACACAGATCATACATGTAACGTTAGCTAGCTGACGTAACAACAGCAGTCAAGCACCCAAGCTAACTGGCTAATGTTGGCTAGCTTGCAGGCTACTTCCAGACACAAATGAGCAGTATTTCGATGTCTGGATGAGAAGTGTGCCCAAAGGAAACTGCCTGTTACTAAGGCCCAGAAACTAGGATATGCATATAGAAAACACTCTAAAGTTTCCAAAACTGTTAAAATAATGTCTGTGAATATAACAGAACTGATATGGCAGGCGAAAACCTGAGGAATATCCATCCAGGAAGTGGGATTTTTTTGATGTGGGTATTTTCAATTGAATGCCTATAGAGGATCTAATGTGTAGGACCCAGATTGCAGTTCCTATGGCTCCCACTAGATGTCAACAGTCTTTAGACATTGTTTCAGGCTTGTTTTCTGAAAAATGAAGAAGAATGAAACCTTTCTGTCAGTGGACTGTAGAATCATGCAGTGCTGGTTTGCGCACGTGACCGAGTGCGGGCCCTTCGTTGTTTTTCCTTTCTATTGAATACGCTATTATCCGGTTGAAATATTATCGATTATTTAGACAACTGACAACCTGAGGATTAATTATAAACATCGTTCAACATGTTTCGACAAACTTTACTGGTACTATTAGGATGTATTCGTCTGCATGTTTTGACCGCCTTTGAGCCAGTGGATTACTGAACAAAACGCGCCAACACAACAGAGTTTTTTGGACATAAAGAGGGACTTTATCGAACAAAATGAACATTTATTGTGTAGCTGGGACTCTTGTGACTGCAACCATATGAAGATCATCAAAGGTAAGTGATTCATTTTATCGCTATTTCTGACTTTTGTAATTCCTTTTGTAAAATATTTGTATGCTTTTGTAAGCGGGGCACTGTCCTCGGATAATTACATGGTATGCTTTCGCCGTAAAGCCTTTTTGAAATCTGACAAAGTGGCTGGATTAACAAGAAGTTAATCTTTAAACCGATGTATAACACTTGTATTTTTTATGAATGTCTGTTATGACTATTTCTGTATTTGGAATTTGGTGCTCTGCAATTTCACAGGATGTTGTCTAGGTGTGTCGCTAGCGGAACACCTGCGCCAGAAAGGTTAAGACATGTAGCTAGCTAGCTAAACAATGAACCATAATCCCAACTCATTACGTCACTACCCTATATGAATCTGCAGGATGCTAACCAACCAGGTTCAATGTTAGTTAGCTAACATTAGGCTATAACTAGCAAAGCAAATGGCTCTGAGATACGAAATATACTACAACACAGATCATACATGTAATGTTAGCTAGCAAGCCAGCTAACATTAGCAAGTTAGCTAACAGTACACTTTTTTAGGGGGGTGGATCAGCTTTAATATTGAGGATAGATTGTAGCTTCCATGAATGTAATTGTCTGCATCATTTCCAATCCCCCATATATTTTTAGGGTAAATATACATATTTATATACAATTCCTAAGAAACTGAAGATCTTGTACAACGCTGTGTACTACTCCCTTCACAGAAAAAGCTCAAACTGGCTCTTGATGACAGCTGTGCACACTCTTGGCATTCTGTCAACCAGCTTCACTTGGAATACTTTTCCAAAAGTCTTGAAGGAGTTCCCACATATGCTGAGCACTTGTTGGCTGCTTTTCCTTCACTCTGCAGTTCAACTCATCCCAAACTATCTCATTTGGGTTGAGGTCGGGTGATTGTGGAGGCCAGGTCATCTGATGCAGTACTCCATCACTCTCCTTCTTGGTCAAATAGCTTACACAGCCTGGAGGTGTGTTGGGTCATTGTCCTGTTGAAAAACAAATGATAGTCCCACGAAGCGCAAACCAGATGGGATGGCATATCGCTGTAGAATGATGTGGTAGCCATGCTGGTTAAGTGTGCCTTGAATTCTAAATAAATCACTGACAGTGTCAATAGCAAAGCACCCCCACACCATCACACCTCCTCCCACATGCTTTATGGTGGGAACCACACATGCGGAGATCATCCGTTCACCTACTATTTGTCTTACAAAGACACAGCGGTTGGAACCATAAATCTCACATTTGGAGTCATCAGCCCAAAGGACAGATTTCCACAGGTCAAATGTCCATTGCTCGTGTTTCTTGGCATAAGCAAGTCTCTTCTTATTATTGGTGTCCTTTAGTAGTGGTTTCTTCACAGCAATTCAACCATGAAGGCTTGAAATGCAGGCTCCTCTGAACTGTTGATGTTGAAATGTGTCTGTCAATTGAACTTTGTGAAACATTTATTTGGGCTGCAAATTCTGAGGCTGGTAACTCGAATGAACTTATCCTCAGCAGCAGAGGTAACTCTGGGTCTTCCTTTCCTGTGGCAGTCCTCATGAGAGCCAGTTTCATCATAGTGCTTGATGGTTTTTGCGACTGAAATTTAAAAAGTTCTTGAAACTTTCCATATTGACTGACCTTCATGTCTTAAAGTAGTGATAGATTGTCATTTCCCTTTGCTTATTTGAGCTGTTCTTGCCATAATATGGACTTGGTCTTTTACCAAATAGGGCTATCTTCTGTATACCACCCATACCTTTGTCACAATAGAACTGATTGGCTCAAACACATTAAGAAGGACTGAAATTCCATTAACAAGGCACACCTATTAATTTAAATGCATTTCAGGTGACTACCTCAGGAAGCTGGTTGAGAGAATGCCAAGACTCTGTTAAGCTGTCATCAAGGCAAAGGGTGGCTACTTTGAAGTCTCAAATATAAAATATATGTTGGTTTGTTTAACTCTTTTTTTTGGTCACTACATGATTCCATATGTGTTATTTCATAGTTTTGATGTCTTCCCTATTATTCTACAATGCAGAAAATAGTAAAAAACTAAAGAAAAACCCTTGAATGAATTTGTGTGTCCAAACTTTTTACTTTTTACTGTATAATAATATAGTTAGCATATAGACAAGTTTAAATTGACAATAGTCTGGCAATCAAAGCTGTATCGGAGGCGGCAGAAGGCAGCAGTCAGTGGCTCTGGATGAAGAGGAAAGACCCCAGCTGGGCCCCGAAGTGAGAGGGCCAGGAGGTATGCGGTCAACAATGCTTGACTCAGGGAGGAGGACGCCCCTGCCATGCATAGTCCCATGGGATGTTGGCTATCAACAACAAGGCAACTCCTATGACTAATTGGGAATGGGACGCAAGCGTAGGATTGATCACCCTGTTGCTGGCCGCCTTTGGGGAGGGTGTATAGTGTGAAAGGCCGAAACACCCTAGGAACCAAAGGTACACTACTGACGATGCGCTCCCCAAATTTCACCACGCTCACTGTTCATTAACTCTTGGAAGTGCTTGCACAAAGGATAGTAACATCTCATCCTGTGTTCTTGGAATCTGATGGGTGACAATACTATCAATTGTCAAATTGTACATGAAGAGCTGGGCGCAACTTGGAATTGACATAGAGGCAGGGAAAGAGACCGTCAACAAAACTATTTTTAAGGTTAATGGCATCATGAACTTTACCTCGTACAAGGGTATTTTAGCTAAAAACCTGGTTGCCTCTGCCAGGAGGCTGAAATTCGGCCGCAAGTGGATCTTACAGCAAGACAATAACCGCAAGCACACATCAAAATCCACAAAGAAATGGTAATTGACCACAAAATCTAAAATTTGCAATGGCATCTCAGTCTCCAGACTTAAACCCCATTGAAAACCTGTGGTTTGAATTGAAGTGAGCAGTCCATAAGGTCAGACAAATAATATCAAGGATCTGGAAAGATTCTGTATGGATATCATAAATATGACTAATGGAGTTATGGCACACATGCAGAAATTGCAACCAACTAATTGCAGCATTACCACAGAAATGGAAGAGGCAAGTGGAATGGAGAAAAAGTAAGGAACTTGTCTGTCGGTCCTGCCTTAAAGACCAAATTGGTTAAAGAAAATTGTGATAAATCAAAAAGTATCCCCGTTTCATTTAAGGACCCCAAAAATTGACAGCTGTGCCATCACAGCACATCACAAACCGGATGGTGTTCAGAGATAGATGGGAAGGGTTGAGTGGAGCTGAAGGTTGGGACTAAAAACAACAAGATGACTAATGTTCAATATACTGTGTCTGAAAAACGTTTATAGGTTGAGAACTTTTGTGAAACAGCACAGTTAAAAATATATGTCAAATAGAAATCAAAGCTGGATGGTCTTCAGATATAGATGGGAGGGTTGAGGGTACCTGAAGGATGGGATTAAAAACAAACAAAGATAACTATTGTAAAATACACTGTCCGTAAAATGTATATAGTATGTATAAGCTGGAAGTTGAAACATACGTATTGTTGTCCATTAGTTTACTCCAATAAGGGGAGGGGTGGTAGGGTTAGGAGAAAATAATTTAACTTGTGTAGCACCTGTTTCCACGATGGTGTATTTCATAACCCTTATTTTTATTTCTCCGGTTAGGTCTAGGCCTACGTTAGCCATTTTTGAGTGAGCTAGGCTAGCCAGGAAAAGTACACTTGGCAACGTATTCTCACGTGGGAGGACGAAACATAAATGTTTCAGCACCCCACAAATAACAAACAGTTCCCTGATCCACTGGTCGCCTGTCTGCCTCACCGTTCACAGAGTGGAATTAGCAAAACAAATACAAGACAACAAGCTCCTGAGTTTGTAAGAAATTTTCAGAATCGAGAGCCGAACCGTGGGTTGATTTTTTATATTTTTTTATGTGCGGGTCATCCATGGAGAACCGCGGATATCCAACCCGATGCAGGACTCTAGAACACGTACACACATACATATACACACATATATTCCCTTGCTGCCAGTAGGGTGAGGGGTCGTCAAAGTGGACCACCACGGATGGGGTTCATCCCAGCAACATGTTTGTTTTTTACTCACCATGTTGTCACCTTAATCCACCATCAAAGAAAGCACCTCTTACTCCATCTGTTTTCTTTCTTTCTTTCTCTCTCCTCTTACTCCCTCTATTTTGTCTTGTTTCTGGTTTTCATTTGTTATCCTATACCTCTTTAATTCCCTTCATCCTGTGCCCATTCCAATGATATGAGGTTGTTTATAAGGTTCTAACTTCCTGGTAATCACCCAGGAATGGGATTGTAACCAGGGAGGAATGGATTCCATCAGAACAGTTAAATCTGTCCTTCTCTCTTCCCCCTTACCATGTTCCTACCATTCCATCCATTCCCTTACCGTGTCAAGGGATTAGGCTAAGTACAGCTACAGTATATTACATAATATTCAACTAAATTACTTCATATAAATATATACTGTACCTTAGACTGTTTTTCTAGTGTATAAAGGATTGTAGAACAGCATGTGTTACTCTGTTCTACAGCAGCAGCTGATACTGATTCCAGAACATCAATATATACTGCAGGAGCATAGGCTAAGGTTCTATAGCAGCTGATACTGATTCCAGAACATCAATATATACTGCAGGAGCATAGGCTAAGGTTCTATAGCAGCAGATACTGATTCCAGAACATCAATATATACTGCAGGAGCATAGGCTAAGGTTCTATAGCAGCTGATACTGATTCCAGAACATCAATATATACTGCAGGAGCATAGGCTAAGGTTCTATAGCAGCTGATTCTGATGTTAGGACAGCATCTTCCTAGTCTGGGTCTGTTTCTTCCAGTTTCTTTCTTGTTCCTTGCCAACTCCTAATGGACTTGTTGTGACATTGACAGAAATGGGATTTGGCAAGAGCATGAAGCGTTTTGGCAACAGCATAAAAAGGCAACATTTTTTTTTTGGGCTTGCATCTTCCATGGCTTGCATCTTCCATGGCTTGCATCTTCCCACAGCAATGACATATTCAAAGTGCACGTCTGTTTTCTGAGACCTACAGTTCTTCTACATTTTGACCAGGGCCTACAGGGAATAGGGTGTCATTTGAGACACACTTTATGATTGCTTCCCAAGCTTTGTGGGTCCAGTGTTAACCCAGAGGGAAAGGGCCTCAAACAGTGTCCTTCGGTGGCGAACCCTCTTCGTCTATTGTCCAGACGTAGAATGGCCTGACTTTGGCCCCCCCAGACATAGCCTTGAGCATTAGAAAGAAAGTTTGTCTTCTGACTGAAAACAAAACAAAACAAAACAGAACGAAAACAGACGGATGGTTCTTTTTCCTGTAAGAAATGTGTGCATGTGAGTGTCCACATACATACCTGTGTGTATTTGTCTGACCCATTCAACTCTCAGAGAAAACTCAAATCACCACCTGCAGAGGACAAGGCAATTTCCCTATCATCATTCCTATCAAGCTACAGCATAATTATAATCAAGTTGTTGGGAAAGAGAGATACAGTAAAGATGTTTTTAAGCTCTCGGTAGGCCTAACCTCTGGCTATGTATGCATCCCAAATGGCACTCTATTCCTATAGTGCACTTATGACAACAGCCCTATGGGCTTTGGTCAAAAGTAGGAAACTATGTAAAGTAGGGAATAGGGTGCCGTTTGGGACGCACTCTATAGAGTAGATCCCAGTCAAAGATGATTTGATGGTTGGTTAATAGTTGAGATATTCCTTCTGGGATCCTTGGGACGTCCCTACCCCATGGAAGATTACTTCTACAAAGGTTAGGGTTAGGTAAGGGTTAAGGTTAGGGTAGGGGTTCAGGTTAGGATTAGGGTTAAGGGTAGGGACGTCCCAAGGACAGCGGTAACCTCGTGGAGATGGGTTGAAGCCAGCGATAATGATTTCCATACAAATAGCCGCCTTCATGGTTTACTGTTCATTTGATACTTAGCCACAGTAAATTGTATGGTTTGAGGAAACCTATTAAAGAAAACATTATAGTAATTCAAATGTTAAGTCGTTTGGATACGAGGGTCTTGATTGTGGAAATGTTTTATCGTACTCAGCAATGTTTTCTATGATTGCCTTTTCATGTAAGTCATCTCTTTTCCTATCTTTCTCTCCTTTCATCGCCCTTCTTTCCCGTCTCTCCCTCTCATCTCCCACATGCCATTTTCTCTCTCTGTCCCCTCCCCTTCTAGGAGTACATTGTAAATGATATCAAGTAATTCAGTTCTTAGCTGTGATTGGTACTATGTGTAATGCCTCCAAGTAATAGCACATTAACCATTCTCTTCTCCCTCCCTCCCTCCCTCCCTCCCTCCCTCCCTCCCTCCCTCCCTCCCTCCCTCCCTCCCTCCCTCCCTCCCTCCCTCCCTCCCTCCCTCCCTCCCTCCCTCCCTCCCTCCCTCCCTCCCTCCAGGGGGACCATACGTGGGCGACCATGCTGGGCCAGAGTGTGCGTCTGCAGCCGGTGCCTATCCAGAGCCTATCTGAACTGGAGAGAGCTAGGCTGCAAGAGGTAGCCTGCTACCATCTCGGGGAGCGGGACCTTGACTTCAACATCAGCATCCCCAGAGGTACACAAGGGCTTAGTTGCTATATGGCCAGGCCAGAAAGGACGACAGAGATATATATACAGTGCTGGGCTCTGTCTAGATCGTAAAGCTCTTCAAAGCTCAATTGGGGTTTGAATCTGGAGGAGAGGGACCTTGAATTCAACATCAGCATCCCCAGGGGTAAAGAGGAAGTAGTAGTAGTAGTTACTATATGGCCATGGTAGAAAGGACATAGATATGTGGTGCTATATGACATTGAAGTTCCCAAAGGTATGCAAGTGAGGAGCATTTACTATGGCCATGTTAGAAAGGACGGACTGAAATATATAGTTGGCGTCCTGAAAAAAAACCCGTTTTCAACCAATCCACAAATTTCTTGTTTACTAACTATAGTTTTGGCAAGTCGGTTAGGACATCTACTTTGTGCATGACAAGTAATTTTTCCAACAATTGTTTACAGAGAGATTATTTCACTTGTAGGGAATAGGGTGCCATTTGGGATGCATGTTTAAGTAAAGTAATCTGTCTGTAAACAATTGTTGGAAAAAATGATTATTTCATGCACAAAGTAGATGTCCTAACCGAATTGCCAAAACTATAGTTAGTAAACACGAAATCTGATTAGAAATTTACATACACTAAGTTGACTGTGCCTTTAAACAGCTCAGAAAATTGGCTTTAGAAGCTTCTGATAGGCTAATTCACATCATTTGAGTCAATTGGAGGTGTGCCTGTGGATGTATTTCAAGGCCTACCTTCAAACTCAGTGCCTCTTTGCTTGACATCATGGGAAAATCAAAAGAAATCAGCCAAGACCTAAGAAAAAAATTTGTAGGCCTCCACAAGTCTGGTTCATCCTTGGGAGCAATTTCCAAATGCCTGAAGGTACCACGTTCATCTGTACAAACAATAGTATGCAAGTATTAACACCATGGGACCACGCAGCAGTCATACCGCTCAGGAAGGAGATGCGTTCTGTCTCCTAGAGATGAACGTACTTTGGTGCGAAAAGTGCAAATCAATCCCAGAACTACAGTAAAGGACCTTGTGAAGATGCTGGAGGAAACAGGTACAAACTATCTATATCCACAGTAAAACGACTCCTACAATGGGGCAAAAAAGTATTTAGTCAGCCACCAATTGTGCAAGTTCTCCCACTTAAAAATATGAGAGAGGCCTGTAATTTTCATCATAGGTACACTTCAACTATGACAGACGAAATGAGAAAAAAAATCCAGAAAATCATTGTAGGATTTTTTAATGAATTTATTTGCAAATTATGGTGGAAAATAAGTATTTGGTCACCTACAAACAAGCAAGATTTCTGGCTCTCACAGACCTGTAACTTCTTCTTTAAGAGGCTCCTCTGTCCTCCACTCGTTACCTGTATTAATGGCACCTGTTTGAACTTGTTATCTGTATAAAAGACACCTGTCCACAACCTCAAACAGTCACACTCCAAACTCCACTATGGCCAAGACCAAAGAGCTGTCAAAGGACACCAGAAACAAAATTGTAGACCTGCACCAGGCTGGGAAGACTGAATCTGCAATAAGGTAAGCAGCTTGGTTTGAAGAAATCAACTGTGGGAGCAATTATTAGGAAACGGAAGACATACAAGACCACTGATAATCTCCCTCGATCTGGGGCTCCACGCAAGATCTCACCCCGTGGGGTCAAAATGATCACAAGAACGGTGAGCAAAAATCCCAGAACCACATGGGGGGACCTAGTGAATGACCTGCAGAGAGCTGGGACCAGTAACACACTACGCCGCCAGGGACTCAAATCCTGCAGTGCCAGACGTGTCCCCCTGCTTAAGCCAGTACATGTCCAGGCCCGTCTGAAGTTTGCTAGAGAGCATTTGGATGATCCAGAAGAAGATTGGGAGAATGTCATATGGTCAGATGAAACCAAAATATAACTTTTTGGTAAAAACTCAACTCGTCATGTTTGGAGGACAAAGAATGCTGAGTTGCATCCAAAGAACACCATACCTACTGTGAAGCATGGGGGTAGAAACATCATGCTTTGGGGCTGTTTTTCTGCAAAGGGACCAGGACTGCTGATCCGTGTAAAGGAAAGAATGAATGGGTTTTGAGTGAAAACCTCCTTCCATCAGCAAGGCCATTGAAGATGAAACGTGGTTGGGTCTTTCAGCATGACAATGATCCCAAACACACCGCCCGGGCAATGAAGGAGTGGCTTCGTAAGAAGCATTTCAAGGTCCTGGAGTGGCCTAGCCAGTCTCCAGATCTCAACCCTATAGAAAATCTTTGGAGGGAGTTGAAAGTCCGTGTTGCCCAGCAACAGCACCAAAACATCACTGCTCTAGAGGAGATCTGCATGGAGGAATGGGCCAAAATACCAGCAACAGTGTGTGAAAACCTTGTGAAGACTTACAGAAAACGTTTGACCTCTGTCATTGCCAATAAAGGGCATATAACAAAGTATTGAGAAACTTTTGTTATTGACCAAATACTTATTTTCCACCGTAATTTGCAAATATATTCATTAAAAATCCTACAATGTGATTTTCTGGATTTTTTTTTCTCATTTTGTCTGTCATAGTTGAAGTGTACCTATGATTAACATTACAGGCCTCTCTCATCTTTTTAAGTGGGAGAACTTGCACAATTGGTGGCAGACTAAATACTTTTTTTGCCCCACTGTATATCAACATAACCTGAAATTCCACTCAGCAAGGAAGAAGCCACTGCTCCAAAACCGCCATGAAAAAGCCAGACTACGGTTTGCAACTGCAAATGGGGAGAAAGATTGTACTTTTTGGAGAAATGTCCTCTGGTCTGACGAAACAAAAATAGAACTGTTCGGCCATAATGACCATCATTATGTTTGATGGTCTTACAAGGCAAGACCATGTTGAAATGTCTTGCAAGCCGGAGAACACCATCCCAACCGTGAAGCACGGGGGTGACAGCATCATGTTATGGGGGTGCAGGAGGAACTGGTGCACTTCACAAAATAGATGGCATCATGAGGCAGGGAAATTATGTGGATATATTGAAAACATCTCAAGACATCAGTCAGGAAGTTAAAGCTTGGTCGCAAAGGGGTCTTCCAAATGGACAATGACCAAGCATACTTCCAAAGTTGTGACAAAATGGCGTAAGAACAACAAAGTCAAGGTATTGGAGTGGCCATCACAAGGCCCTGACCTCAAACCTATAGAACATTTGTGGGCAGACCTGTAAAAGTGTGTGTGAGCAAGGAGGCCTACAAACCTGACTCAGTTACACCAACTCTGTCAGGAGGAATGGGCCAAAATTCACCCAACTTATTGCGGGAAGCTTGTGGAAGGCTACCAAAACGTTTGACCCACATTAAACAATTTAAAGGCAATGCTACCAAATACTAATTGAGTGTATGTAAACTTCTGACCCACTGGGAATGAGATGAAAGAAATAAAAGCTGAAATAAATCATTCTCTCTACTATTATGCTGACATTTCACATTCTTAAAATAAAGTGGTGATCCTAACTGACCGGGAATAACAGGGAATTTTTACTTTTTTACTTGGATTAAATGTCAGGAATTGTGAAAAACTGAGTTTACATGTATTTGGCTAAGGTGTATGTAAACTTCCGACTTCAACTGTATATGATATAAAAACCTTTCGGTTACTAGTCCAACGCTCTAACCACTCGGCTACCTGCCGCCCCAGAGTAAGAAGAGTACTGTAGGAGTAAGAAGCTTCTGATTCTGAGGGGTCTTAGCGTGCTTACATTCCTCTCTCGTGTCACCCTGGGTTACATAAGAGGCATTAGTCTGATCTCAGTGCTTCTACATGTAGTCCACGCAGAGACAGAAGAGGAAGCGAGACACTGCACTCATTGTTTTTTTCTGGTTCAATAAAAGTCAATAAACTAAGTAGACCAGACCCAGCTGCTATTGCATTGGTGTCTATGGGAGACCCACCCCATTAAGTAGACCGGAACAAACAAATGTTTTCCATGGTAAACGGCCTGAGTGAACTCTCTTCATTTATCCACCATCTTCGGTCTACGTTCATACCGTTAACCTCTCAACCTTTTCAACCTTTGACCCCTGACCACTCTCTAGTCAGTGCTATGTAGTTTACGCTACTTAAGATAAGCAGACTGACAAGTCCATTGGTCAAAACAAGAGGATGACATTTAAACATTATAAAACATCTATTTTCATTTATTTATTGTGTGATTATATATATATATATATATATATATATATTTATTTTACCTTGAACTAAAATAGAAGAAGGAATAGTGTCGAGTCTACTCACAAATTAAACTAATTGGAAAGTGCAACATTTTGCTCAAACACCTTCATCAAGACCTACTGTATTTTATCCAGCTCATCCATTCCTTTTGCCTCCACTGTGGACTTTTTTATCATGAAGTAAAACAGGAGAATGGACTCCTACACGCTGTATAAATGGTCAAATTAAACGTGTTCCAAAGTGTAACGGTTTCACTCACAGTTGTTAGGAATGGAGGTCTGTTAGAATAGACTAGAATACAGATGTGGGATCTTAATTTGATCACTATTTTGTTGCCCCTCAGTAAGGCATAGTCGCCGTCACACAGTTGCTATACAACCGTACTGTACATCATAGAGCATTCAAATGTGTTACAGTTACAGCATGTAACCAGTCATGGATGGAACAAACAAAAAAATTGTCAAACATTTAAAATTAGTTTTCACCTGATCTGTTCCAGTACATTCTACTTATATGTCAATAATTCATTCCTTACAGAATCTTGAAATCTAATATTGTCAAAGTTATTGGACAAGACTATATTTTTAAGACTAAAATAGAAAACATTTTTTACTGCATTTCATTCTCTGTTGAGCTGCAGAATATATAAATAGAAAACAGTTAAATCAGTCAGTCAGTGTCAGATAACTCTATAGCAGCATGACTCTATATACAATATACTGTATAAATAAATAAAACGCATACAAATATATAACGAAGGGGGCCAGTGTTTATAACTGTCATGGGGAGGGGGATCAGTCAGAGTCTGTAATGTTTGGGAATATTCCTGTCCCTCTCCCTGGGGTGGAGACCTCAAACAGAGTCTCTGTTAGCTAGCCAGCCACCTCCCATGTGTGTTACTGCTGTGTCTTTGTCCCAAATGACACCCAATTTATTTTATAGTGCTCTACTTTTGACCAAAGTCCATAGAGCTCTAATCAAAAGCAGTGCACTATAAAGGGAGTAGTTAGCCACCCAACTCCCCTGGTGTATCAGGCCCACTACTGTTTCAGTGATGGCTCATATATAAAATATGGGAGCGAGCTGATGTCTGAGAAAGCACAGTATATCCACGCGCGTGCATGCACACACTCATGCACACACACACATGCATGTGCGCATGTGCGCACACATGCAAACACACACCCACACACACACACACACACACACACACACACACACACACACACACACACACACACACACACACACACACACACACAGTCTTGTACAACTAATCAGTCCCAGTCCCAACAATTCAGTCCCATTCAAAATCCTATGTTCTCTAACCCTAAACCTTACCTTAACCCGTACTCTTACCCTTACCCTAACCCCAACCCTAACCGTAACTCTAACCTTAACCCTAATCTTAACTCTAACCTTAACCTTAACCCCAACCCCAACCCTAACCCCAACCTTAACTCTAACCTTAACCCTAATCTTAACTCTAACCTTAACCTTAACCCTAATCTTAACCCTAACCTCCATAACTCTCCCTGCAGAACTCTGGACCAGGCACTGACTCCTGACCTGGGCGAACAGCTCATACTTATTCTTATCCATTTTCCGATTCTGGGTCCGTATCCCTATCCCCCCCCCATCCTATCCCTGTCGTCCACCCTCAGACCTTTCCCAGACCCCCTGTTCCTATCCCCCCAACAGATACAGAACCCCAGATTATATCCATCACCAGCACCTTCTCAGACATAAACAGACTCCTTCATTCTAGACTCAAAGACGCTTTCACCCAAACACAACGTACATTTCCCCCACTCCAGGAATTCAGACCTTTATCAGCTTTTCGCAGAAACCCCAACCTAAGGGATCTTTACATTTTTGTAAAATGTTCCAATAAGCCCACTCCAAAGCCACCTATTGAACAACAGTACCATAGACAACTTCAACACATTCAAAATCCACATGCACAAACCTCCAGTCCTATCCCACAACTCATGACCATTCAGAGCACCAACACTGTTTATGCAATAATATGCACATTATGCCGCAACATTTATATAGGAGAAACCGGTCACACAGTCTTGACACACCTCAAACAGCACCTCTACACAATTGAAAAAAAAACATATTACAAACACACACTTTCAAATCCACCCAACAACCTCCCTCCACATCACCGGTCTGGAGATGAAAGGCTCCTGGACCATAGGCCAGAGAAGAGCAGCTGAATCCAGATGGATATCCAAATTTAAGACTTTGGCTCCACTTGGTATGAATGTTAAGAAGTAGTATAAAGTACTGACAGTGGGAGTTGGTGAGGGCCTAATTAAGAGAGCTAATCATGTATATAATTGCTTCATCTGGTTTTGTATTTTTTTTTATTTTGCATTGAATTTTATTATATTATGCACTTTAACATAACACGTAATCCCTTCATCCTTTTTGGGGGGGATTTCCAATTATGTACTTACTTAATTATTTGTTTATTTAATTATTCCAGTATGCATGTTTTATTGTGATTTTTTAATGAAATTTGGTTTAGAATTAAACCTTTTTACTCTCAAGATTTTATTGATAATTATCTTCCTCCTGTATTTGAACTGTTGAGGGTGACCCCTTGGAGCTCTCGGGCTCTCATGTTCTCCCACCCTCTCAAGACCGGTCAGATGTACAACATAGAAACAGGGCAGAAAGTTGCAATAGGCCCGTGGAAGGCTTGATACCAACATAGACATAAACCCTCTTAAACCTAACCCTAACCTTAACCCAAAAACCTAACCTAACCTTCACCCTTAACCTAAACCTAACCCTAGCTCCTGACCCTAAAACTAACCCTAGCTCCCAACCCTAACCCTTAACGTAATAAATAACCCTAACACTAATTATAACCTTAACCCTAAACCCCCTAGAAAAAGCATTTGTCCTCGTGGGGAGAAAACAAAATGTCCCCAGTTGGTCAAATTTTTGTTTGTTTCCTTTCGGTAGTTAAACACATCCACACACACTGAAGACTCATATTAAGGGAGCTATCTGCCTGAGGGACGGAGGGAGGTCGCCATAGGTTTCTGTTCTAATCCCGCTGTTTAAGCCAATACCAGAACCTCTAGTTTATTTTGACAGTGTGTGCGTGTGCATGCGTGTGTGTTTGTTTGTTGTTGGTTTCCTGGCAACGCCTTGGCTATGCTTGATGGATGGATTCTTTCTGAAATCTCTGTTCTTCGCAGTCAGAGTGGTGCTTATATGGCAAGTCTGGAGACTGTTTTTTTACGTCTCATTTTCTCATGGATATAGGAAGAAATCCCACAGGGTCTGTCATTATTTTCCTGCTTCCTTTCTTTCTCTTGCATGCTATTTCTGTCCTTCTGTTTCTTTCTCTCTCAGCCCCAGTTGAGCCTATCTTTCAGATTTTTTGCTTTGCCTAAATCTATCTCTCTCCACTCTGTGTGTATATGTGTGTGTCGGTCCTCTAATCTTAAAGTGTGCAAGCCATTGGCAAACACACACACACACACACACACACACACACACACACACACACACACACACACACACACACACACACATCCTCTAATCTTAAAGTGTGCACTCCATTGGCAAACCCACACACACACACACACACACACACACTGAGTACATTGCATGTAGGAATACACACACACGGAGCGTTGAGTTTGCTCAAAGATTAACCCTTGCTCTGGCATGTGCCGAGTGGGAGGAGACGATTGACGTGGAAATAAACTTTAATTTCCTGTAGTCATGGGAATTTGACCCCCTTTAAACCTTTGACACACACACACGCGCACACACATACACACACACAAACAAACCTCTTCACATGGGGATTTGACTGCTCGGATCATTTACATTTCAAGGCCTTCAAAACTCCTATCCGGTCAGCCCTTAAGGATGAAGTTGCATCTAAACACTGGTGTAGAGTCTGTTCTGTTGTTTTCCCATTAGTGGTAAGGATTGGGATTCTGTGAGTTTAAGCTGATCCTAGATCTGTGCCCAGGCCCAATCATGTTGAGAGAAACAAAAAAAAAATACCTTCTAGTCTTGGAAGATCAAGGATTCTGCAACAAACCAGTCCTGAACAGCAAAGGCGTGCTACCTTACAAACACACACACACACAGACTGTACACACGACTGTGATCTTTAAAGCCCCAAAACCCAAACATTGATGTCTTCCAGAAAAAGCTCATCAGAGGATGTTTAGGTTGGAAAATCACATCCTTGATCTGCATGTAGTTTCTCTGGTGTCACCCTCTGGCTAAAGGCTACAAAGGCAGTACAGGAGGCTGTGGCCTATACAAACACACACGCAAAGACTTGATGTTGTAAAAGGTCTATTCTTAGTAAAGCCTGAATTGAGGAATAGATGTAATTCTCAGGAAAGCAACTTGCCGCAGTGCGTTGGTGGGGCGTGCGTGCGGACATGCGCTTTCTTCTTCTCTTGTTTGGTCTTCACATGGGTGGAGATTTTGTGCTAATATTCGGTCCCGGTTTACATGTGTGTATGTTTGCTTAAGCATCGTTTATGGTTCCTTTTTTACAAGGAGACAATATGGTGGGAGGAGTAGGAGACAACCCAACATTATAGAGGGTGTGTCCCAAATGGCGCCCTATCCCCGGGATCAGGGCTCTCCAACCCTGTTCCCGGAGAGCTAGCGTCCTGTAGGTTTTCACTCCAAACCCAATCTAGTGCACCTGATTCTAATAATTAACTGATTGATCATCTGAATCAGGGGTTGGAGCAAAAAGCTACAAGAGCATAGCTCTTCAGGAACAGGGTTGGGGAGTTTTGACCAGGGCCGATAGGGCGTAGTGCACGATACTGTATATAGGGAATAGGGTGTCATTTGGGATGTAAATTAAAATAAACTGCAAATAAGACGCAGATTATAAAGAAAGCCAGTTAAAACGTCATCAGGCAAAAGGTACATCGCTCTTCACTCTCATGAACAAACAACATCTTTTTGTCTCTTTTTGTCTTTTTTTAACTACCCTTTTGCTTTTTTTGTCCACTTTTTTCCAGAAATCCGTAAGAGGAGAAAATCGCTCAGAAGGAAGTTTGACTCCTTCTCCAAAGAAAAGAAAGAGAAAGAGCGAGGTAAGGTTGCCCCCTCCCCCATAAACTAGATGATGAAGTGTCGAAATCTTCCACCGTGTGCCTGCATCCCAAATGGCACCCTATATAGTGCACTATGTAGGGAATTGGGTGCTGTTAAGGACACACATCTATGACTCAGTACTCTTTGTTAAAACTGAAGACTACATGCCATACCTCAGAAGGTCAGACAGACCAGAGTCATGTACTTAGATACACAGCTCTGAGACAGACTAACCGCTACTGACGTAGGTCTATATGAGCCTCTACTCCTTCTTGACTAATTGACTAATGCCTGTGAAATGATCAACCGCTGTTAACGTACAGTACAGTAGCTCCAGTGCTTCTTCTCTATCCCGTAATGACAATTAAGTGACTAACGCTTGTCAAATCATCAAGCACTGTTGAGCTACAGGACAGTAGCGTTTCCACCTCTTCATTGTTTAACAGGGACTAACTGCTTAATGCCTGTGAAATCACAGTGTTGACGACAGTGAGCTCGATTTCAACCCCAAGAAGCAAGGCCCTCTTTATAGCGTAGATGACTCGTTTTTGCAACTTTTGTCTGTTGCAGAAGGTTTAAACACTGCCTCCTGAGTGTAAACACTGATACACTCTCATAAACATTCTCACACACACACACGAACTGACAAAACAAGAAAGGCATGTGCACGCAAGCATATGCGTACAGTCTGTCTCTCGCTCTCTCTCTGACACACATGCACACACACACACACTCTGACGGACACAAAAGGCATGTGTACACAAGTATATGCGTTCACAGTCACTTCACAGTCGCTTTCTCCTTCTCACACACACTGACAAAAAACTAAAAGGCACATGCATACACGTGTACACAGTCTCTCACAGTCCCCCCCCCACACACACACACACTCTGTTATCCTCTCCTTGGCCCAGTGCTGGCCATGTGGAGGTGTGATCAGGGAGAATAAAGAGATGTTCTCTTTCTCCTCCAGCTGGTTGCCTTCAGGGCAGGGCCAGCTAGCCAGCCTGTTGTCTTACCAGGGTTAGGGTTGATTAGATTACCCGTGACAGAACAGGGTCTGCTAGCCAGTCTGTTGTATTAGGCCTACCCCAGAACAGTGGCCAGCCAATCTACTTGTTAGCATTATTGCCAGCTAGCCATCCTGTTACCCAAGCCAATGGCCAACTTGTTAAAATTATGGCTAGCAAGCCAGCCTGTTACCCAGGCCATTAGCCAACGTGTTAGCATTATGGCCAGCTAGCAAACGTTTTACCCAGGCCAGCGGCCAACCCGTTAGCATTATGGCCAGCTAGCCAGCCTGTTGCCTAGGCCAGTGACCAGCAGGCCTGATGTTTTATCTAGGGTTTGTCTGTTGTTTTATCTAGGGTTTGTCTGCTGTTTTGTCTAGGGTTTGTCTGTCCTTTGGTGCTCACAGGTCTGTGTCTGGGTAAATCTCCTAAGATGATAGTACTTAATGCTCAGTCAGAACATTAGGGGTTTGGCAGGGATGGATGAATGAATGGATGAAGGGATGGAGTGGTCGAAAACAAACGAGGGTAAACGAACGCTCAAGTGATCAGAGGCGAGTAGCGTCACTAACGCTAATGCCAACAAATGCTAATTGACCCATAAGACTCTAAGCTCTGTCTAAGCCAGGAGAGGGGAGGTGAGATACTACTAAGCTATATGGAATTGTTTTAAAATGGTCATACCAATGATAATTTTTCTATTTTATTTAGAATTTTAAGACCCCTTGAAGCCTATAATAAATAAATAAATACAGTACCAGACAAACACACCTACTCATTCAAGGGGGAATGGCAAGAAAACACTTACATAGCATTGAAGGTCCCCAAGAACACAGTGGCCTCCATTATTCTTAAATGGAATAAGTTTGGAACCACCAAGACTCTTCCTAGAGTTGGCCGCCTGGCCAAACTGAGCAATCGGTGGAGAAGGGCCTTGACAGGGAGGTGACCAAGGACCTGATGGTCACCCTGACAGAGCTCCAGAGTTCTTCTGTGGGGATGGGAGGGAGAACCTTTCAAAAGAACAACCATCTCTGCAGCACTCCACCAATTAGGCCTTTATGGTAGAGTGGCCAGATGGAAGACACTCCTCAGTAAAAGGCACATGACAGCCCTCTTGGAGATCGCCAAAAGGCACCTAAAGGACTGTCAGACCATGAGAAACAAGATTCTCTGGTCAGATGAAACAAAGATTGAACTATTTTGCCTGAATGCCAAGCGTCTTATCTGGAGGAAACTTGGCACCAACCCTACGGTGAAGCATGGTGGTGGCAGCATCATACTGGGGGGATGTTTTTCAGTGGCAGGGTCTGGGAGACTAGTCAGGATCGAGGGAAAGATGAATGGAGAAAAGTACAGGGATATCCTTGATGAAAACCTGCTCCAGAGTGCTCAGGACCTCAGACAGGGGCAAAGGTTCACTTTCCAACAAGACAATGACTCTAAGCATACAGCCAAGACAACGCAGGAGTGGCTTCGGGGCGAGTCTCTGAATGTCCTTCAGTGGCCCAGCCTAAGCCTGGGCTTGAACCTGATCAAACATCTCTGGAGAGACTTGAAAACAGTTTTGCAGTCACGCTCCCCATCCAACCTGACAGAGCTTGAGAGGATCTGCAGAGAAGAATGGGAGAAATTCCCCAAATACAAGTGTGCCAAGCTTGTAGCGTCATACCCAAGAAAATGCGAGGCTCTAATCACTGCCAAAGGTGCTTGGCAGTGATTAGAGTACTGAGAAAAGCACTCAAAGTACTGAGAAAAGGTTTGGAATATTTATGTAAATATAATACATATACAGTTGAAGTTGGAAGTTTACATACACTTTAGACAAATACATTTAAACTAATCTTTTCACAATTCCTGACACCTAATCCTAGTAGAAATGCCCAATCATAGGTCAGTTAGGATCACCACTTTATTTTAAGAATGTGAAATGTCAGAATAATAGTAGACAGAGTGATTTATTTCAGTTTTTATTTCTTTCATCACATCCCCAGTGGGTCAGAAGTTTACATACACTCAATTAGTATTTGGTAGCAGTGCCTTTAAATTGTTTATCTCGGGTCAAACGTTTCGGGTAGCCTTCCAAAAGCCTCCCACAATAAGTTGGGTGAATTTTGGCCCATTCCTCCTGACAGAGCTGGTGTAACTGAGTCAGGTTTGTAGGCCTCCTTGCTCGCACACGTTTTTCAGTTTTGCCCACAAATTTTCTATGGGATTGAGGTCAGGGCTTTGTGATGGCCACTCCAATACCTTGACTTTGTTTTCCTTAAGCTATTTTGCCACACCTTTGGAAGTATGCTTGGGATCACTGTCCATTTGGAAGACCTATTTTCAACCAAGCTTTAACTTCCTGACTGATGTCTTGAGATGTTGCTTCAATATATCCATATAATTTTCCTCCCTCATGATGCCATGTATTTTGTGAAGTGCACCAGTCCCTCCTGCAGCAAAGCACCCCCACAACATGATGCTACCACCCCCGTGCTTCACGGTTGGGATGGTGTTCTTTGGCTTGCAAGCCTCCCCTTTTTCCCTCCAAACATAACAATGGCCATTATGGCCAAACAGTTTAATCAGACCAGAGGACATTTCTCCAAAAAGTACGATCTTTGTCCCAGTGTGCAGTTGCAAACTGTAGTCTGGCTTTTTTATGGTGGTTTTGGAGCAGTGGCTTCTTCCTCGCTGAGCGGCCTTTCAGGTTATGTCGATATAGGACTCGTTTTACTGTGGATATAGATACTTTTGTACCTGTTTCCTTTAGCATCTTCACAGGGTCCTTTGCTGTTGTTCTGGGATTGATTTGCACTTTTCGCACCAAAGTACGTTCATCTCCAGGAGACAGAACGCATCTCCTTCCTGAGCGGTATGACGGCTGCGTGGTCCCATGGTGTTTATACCAGGCACAGTCCACTTAGTGTTTGTAAACTTCTGACCCACTGGAATTGTCATACAGGGAATTGTAAGTGAAATAATTTGTCCGTAAACAATTATTGAAAAAATTACCTGTGTCATACTCAAAGTACAGTGGGGCAAAAAAGTATTTAGACAGCCACCAATTGTGCAAGTTCTCCCACTTAAAAAGATGAGAGAGGCCTGTAATTTCCATCATAGGTACACTTCAACTATGACAGACAAAATGAGAAAAAAAAAACAGAAAATCAAAAATGTAGGATTTTTTCTGAATTTATTTGCAAATTATGGTGGAAAATAAGTATTTGGTCACCTACAAACAAGCAAGATTTCTGGCACTCACAGAACGGTAACTTCTTTTTTAAGAGGCTCCTCTGTCCTCCGTGGCTGGGTGTTTCAGCATGACAATGATCCCAAACACACCGCCCGGGCAACGAAGGAGTGGCTTCTTATGAAGCATTTCAAGGTCCTGGAGTGGCCTAGCCAGTCTCCAGATCTCAACCCCATAGAAAATCTTTGGAGGGAGTTGAAGGTCCATGTTGCCCAGCAACAGCCCCAAAACATCACTGCTCTAGAGTAGATCTGCATGGAGGAATGGGCCAAAATACCAGCAACAGTGTGTGAAAACCTTGTGAAGACTTACAGAAAACGTTTGACCTCTGTCATTGCCAACAAAGGGTATATAACAAAGTATTGAGATAAACTTTTGTTATTGACCAAATACTTACTTTCCACCATAATTTGCAAATAAATGCATTAAAAATCCTACAATGTGATTTTGTGGATTTTCTAATGTTGTCTGTCATAGTTGAAGTGTACCTATGATTAAAATTACAGGCCTCTCATCTTTTTAAGTGGGAGAACTTGCACAATTGGTGGCTGACTAAATATTTTTTTGCCCCACTGTAGATGTCCTAACCGACTTGCCAAAACTATAGTTTGTTAACAAGACATCTGTGGAGTGGTTGAAAAACAAATTTTAATGACTTCACCTAAGAGTATGTAAACTTCCAACTTCAACTGTATATTTATTTTTTATTTAAACAATTTTTTAATAAATTTGCAAACATTTCTAAAAAAACATTTTTGATTTTGTCATTAAAGGTTATAGTGTGTAGATTTATGAGGGGGAAAAAAACTAAAATCAATTTTAGAATAAGGCTGTAACATAACAAAATGTGGAAAAAGTCAAGGGGTTTGAATACTTTTCGAATGCACTGATTTTAGCCCATATAATTGCATTGAATAACAGATTCACTACATAGAACAACAGATTGTCCCACAGAAAAAAATCTAAAGGAAGTTTATTCTGAAGTATCTATCCAATATATATATATATATTAATATATATATATATTATATATTAATATATATATACATGTATTTAAACCCTTATTTTGTCCCTAAACAGTCTCCATATATACTTCCATAAATGTTTTTGACTGGTACCAGGGGACATTCAGACGTGAGGCCTGTGGGAGTCTCACGTTTACACCGAGTGGTCGTATAATTGTCTAGCCTAAACTGTTCGGACGCTACAGACAGAAGTTGGAAGATCGGCTGTACCGACTTCAGACAAGTCCCAAGACGACTGGTGGGGGTCGTCGAGCAAAACGGAGAACAGCATCGTGTTCGTGAGAGTCTCCTCCTTCCATAATAGTTTGTTGGCCAAACCATTCGGGTGTGTAAAAGCACATTTCACAAAATAAAAGTTTGTGTATACTGTGTTTACGTGTCTGTTTTACCCTCCACTACAACCCTGGATGGATGCCAGTTGTGCTTGTTCCTTTAAGGCTCTTATCTGTGAAGGTAGCACAGTGGGTAAAGTGGTATGGGTAGCCTAATCTGGAGGAAATGCATTTAGATGGTTGTTAATCGCAATAACATTAACACTCAGGTGTTTCTGCTAATTGACTTGTGTGTACTTTCTATTGTTTATTCATGCTAACTGTATCTGTCGCCTGACGGTAGTCAGAAAGTGTGCCGGATCCTTCAAAAAATGTATCATGGTATTTTCCTGCCATGGTAGTACAATGAAAACAATACTATTGTACTATCATGTTTTTCTGTTTACTACCATGGAAGGAAAATACCATGGTACTGTTGGAAATACCATGGTATTTTCAACCCACGCTAGTGACCAAAACACCGTGATAGTACCATAGAATTTTTTTAATTGTACTACCATGGCAAGAAAATACCATGGCATTTGTAGCATTTATATTGCATTTTCCTGCCATTTTAGTGACCAAAATACCATGATAATACCATGGTTTTGTACTAGCAGCATGTAGGTATACTCGTGAAACATGAAAGCATGGGAGTTGTTTACAATGCATTCTCATGATGGTCAATGTCCCACAGTATTTTGGGTTAAGTGACCAAAAACAGAGTAATTTATACTCACATCATGCAATATTGACTTTTCACTCTGCAATGACAAAGTGTAGGCTTACTCTGCTAAACCCCTTGAGCTCATAATGAAAAACCACAACACACATGGTCTAGTAGTGTAGTGTGCCTCTTAAACCTTAGTCCGCTGGTCACTATATAGCTTATTAGCACGCTAGACAGCTAGCTACATGCTTGCTACTTGTAATAGGCATGTAAGCCTATTATCTAGTTAGCCTGTTAGCTACTGTAGCTAGCCACTGGCCTGCAACCAATCAGTGGCATCTGCAGGAGGATTTAGTCAGTTGATGTACCTACATACACGTGTCCGTGGCTTTCGTGTACCTTGAACCAGCTTCAAGGAAAGGATAAGAAGAGGAGTGGGGGGTGAAGGGAAGAGAGAGAGGGTGGGGGAGAAAGAGAGAAGGAAGGTTTGAGAGACAGGGAGAGGTGGGGTGAGAGAGGAGGGAGGGAGGGAGAGGGTGAGAGAGCATGAAGAATGAAAAAGCGAGACAGAAACACCATTCCCATCCACAGTTTTTATGTGAGTAATGTCATACAGTATAAAACAAATTCTTGACAGCTGTGACCGAAACAGGAAGTTTCCGTACAATTTTAGAAATCCCGACATGGTGGGGTCTTTTTGTGTCGGTAAAATTTAGTATGCTAGAAATGGTGGTGGGAAAGCATTTATGCGCAAATATTGATATAATAACCAAGGTGGAAAAAGTACCCAATTGTCATATTTAAGTAAAAGTAAAGATAATATGAAATGACTCACTAAAAGTGAAAGTCACCCAGTAAAACACAACTTGAGTAAAAGTATAAAAGTATTTGGTTTTAAATATGCTTAAGTATCAAAAGTAAATGTAATTGCTAAAATGTACTTAAGTATCAAAAGTAAAAGTACAAGTATAAATCATTTTAAATTCCTTATATTAAGCAAAGCAGATTGCTTTTATTTTCAGAGGCAGTAGGGATGACGAGGGATGTTCTCTTGATAAGTGTGTGAATTAGACCATTTTCCGGTCTTGCTAAGCATTCAAAATGTAACGAGTACTTTTGGGTGTCAGGGAAAACGTATGGAGTAAAAAGTACATAATTCTCTTTAGGAATGTAGTGAAGTAAAAGTAAAAGTAGTCAAAAATATGAATAGTAAAGTAAATGACTGATTCCCAAAAAATGACTTAATTAAGTAGTACTTTAAAGTATTTTTACTTAAGTACTTTACACCACTGCCATCATATCGAAGTAAACTTGAAGTAACGCGATGACATGATGTGTGATCCTCCCATAACGATTTAGGAAACCATGCAGTTTATTAGGCTCCAGATGAAATAAATTATGAAGAACTTCACAGGATGGTGAAAGTGCAGTGATGCGCTTGATGCTCCTTTCAAATAAGTGTCGAGGGTCTTATTCTGGTGACATGATGATCGATGCTTGACTGCCGTTTGACAAATAAAAATATTCTCGCTCTTATCCATAATAATCCCACCATGTAGACTGGACTACCCGCAGAGCCTACCCACATTGTATCTACGAGATGTTAGCTACAGAGCACGTGCCAAGACCAGAGTACACACATTTGCTATTAAAGCAACATTTTTTTGTGACAAAACAATCGGTAGAGTTGAAAATGCAATGGAAACACAGTGAACTTTGTGCACTATGCCATCACACACTGATTTTCATCCACAACAAGTCAGGTTGGTGGAAACGTCACTGGTGGGAAAATGTACGTTTTATTTATGCAGATTTTTTTATATTTGCATGAAAACCTGACGCCAATTGGGTGGGAACCTAGCAAGAGAGAGAATAGTGGTAGATATAGAGAGAGGCGAGAGAGGAGGGTTTGAGAGATATAGAGAGAGTTAAAAGAGAGACGAAAAGGAAAGAGGGAGAGAAAGAGAGAGCGTAAAGACGAGAGAGAGCGAGAGACAGAGAGAGAGAGGCCGGGAGGGTCAAAACAAGAGAGACGGAGAGAGAGACAGAGAGACAGAGAGGGGTATTTCAGGTTTAAGAGGTATTTCAGGTTCATCCCACCTATCCTTAGAGCTTTACCTCTTGGCACTCTGCCAGTCTCCCATGTCTGACCAGCTTTAGGTCTTACGGCCTCTTCACAGCAGGAGTGTGTGCGGATGTGTGTGTGTGTGTGCTTGTGTGTTTTATATGAATTAATTCATTCACAAAAATTGTTTTGTCAAATTGCCAGTTGGCAACCCGTTCCTTACGGGATTAGTTGACACAAACAAACATTACAATGATTCAGAGTGATAATTATTCCGGTGTTCTGCATAGTGCGCACCGTATAAAGAATGAAAAATAAATAAATACATAATAGTAGAAAAGGTTACCCAAGCAATAATAATTTTAAAAATACAATTAAAAAACAGATAAATAAATATGGAAAAATGAAATGGAAGGCATTTAACCCTGGTCTGTCACAAAGAGAAGATTCAAGTGAGAGAGATATACACACAATTTATATACACTGAGTACACAAACATTAAGAACACCTGTTCTTTCCATGACGTAGACTGAAAAGGTTCATCCAGGTGAAAGCTATGATCCCTTATTGATGTGACTTGTTAAATCTTCTTCAATCATTGCAGATGAATGGGAGGAGACAGGTTAAAAAAAAATATTTTTAAGCCTTGAGACAATTGAGACATGGATTGTGTATGTGTGCCCTTCAGAGGGTGAATGGGCAAGACAAAATATTTAAGTACCTTTGAATGGGGTATGGTAGTAGGTGACAGGCACACTGGTTTGTGTCAAGAACTGCAACGCGGCTGGGGTTTTACACTCAACAGTTTCCTGTGTGTATCAAGAATATCCAGGATATCCAGCCAACTTGACATAACTGTGGGACACATTGGAGTCAACATGGACCAGCATCCCTGTGGAATGTAGAGTCCATGTCCCGACGAATTGAGGCTGTTCTGAGGCCAAAAGGGGTTGCAACTCAATATTAGGAAGGTGTTCCTAATGTTTGGTATACTCAGTATACATATGCCTATGTCTGGAGCTAAATATTTTTATAATTTATGGTGAACAAAAATATGAATGGTCTCATGTTTCATGAGCTGAAATAAAAGATCCCAGAAATGTTCCAGACGCACAGAAAGCTTATTTCTCTCAAATGTTGTGCACAAATTTGTTTACATCCCTGTTAATAAAAATGTGTCCTTTGCCAAGATAATCCATCCACCTGACAGGTGAGGCATATCAATAAGCTGTTTAAACAGCATGATCATTACAAAGGTACACCTTGTGCTGCGGACAATAAGAGATCACTTTAAAATGTGCAGTTTTGTCACACAACGCAATGTCACAAATGTCTCAAGTTTTGATGTAGTGTCTAATTGGCATGCTGACAGCAGGAATGTCCACCAGACATATTGCCAGAGAATTGAATATTCATTTTTCTACCATAAGTCGCCAAACATCGTTTTAGAGAATTTGCCAGTACGTCCAACCGGCCTCCCAACCGCAGACCACGTGAAACCATGCCAGCCCAGGACCACCACATCCGGCTTCCTCAATTCATTGGGATTGGCTGGGCCTTGCTCCCCCATGGCTGTGTTACTGCTCATGTGAAATCCATAGATTAAGGCAAATTTATTTAAATTGACTGATTCCTTTTTATGAACTGTAACTTTGAGTTTGTTGCATGTTGCGTTTATATTTTTGTTCAGTATAGTTATAGGTCGCCCTTTTTCTTTTATTCCAGGCTTTATCAAAAAATTCAGCAAACGAAAATACACAATGGACAATTTTTTTTATTTCTGTCCCTTTATCGCTCAGCCACATAATGCCAGGGTATATCTGATGGGCTTTCTGGAGTAAGGACAAGCGTATATTGTGGTAAAAATGGCAATAGAGGATCATATGAATATCATTCTCGATCTCTTCGATGTCACAATAGTTACATAGTATTTCCTCTTCCATTTCACCACAACACCGATCTATTTCAATAGCAGGGGCAATATCGCTGATCTTACCTGTTTCAATAGCGATCTTTCTTTTGCTTTTAGGTAGGTTGTACATAATATATCTCTCACACACTAATGCACTCTTAATCAAACAAAAGGTTCTCAATTTGGGATTGCGATTAATCTCCTTCACCCATTTATTTTCATATTGCCATTTCAGTGGTTTTTAATAGCGTCTGTGTCTTCCTTAATTTGGTTTTCATACAAATGTTCACAGTCAGGCTGTTGGAAAAGCTCAGTACCCTGGGACTGAACACCTTCCTCTGCAACTGGATTCTGTGCTTCCTGACCGGCCTACCCCAGGTGGTGAGAGTAGGCAACAAACACCTCCGCCATGCTGACCCTCAACCTCCACCCCCCAGGGGTGTGTGCTCAGCCCCCTCCTGTACTCCCTGTTTACCCACAACTGTGTGGCCACGCACAACTCCAACTCCATCATCAAGTTTGCTGACGACACGACGGTGGTAGGACGCAATGGGGAGGGTCAAGAGCTTCAAGTTCCTTGGTGTCCACATCACTGAGGACTTAACATGGTCCTCTGACATCAACACAGTTGCAAAGAAGGCACACCATTGCCTCTTCTCCCTCAGGAGGCTGAAACTATTTAGCATGGCCCCTAAGATCCTCAGGAATTTCACAGCTAAACCATCGAGAGCATCCTGACTGGTTGTATCGCCGTCTGGTATGGTAACTGCACCAGCATCGACAGGAAGGAAGGGTGGTGAGCTCCCAGCCGTACATGCTAGGCCGGTATCTGAGAAAGACTGAAAAATTGCCAAAGACTCCAGCCACCTGAGGCATGGACTGTTCTCCATGCTCCCGTCCAGCAGACAATACCGGTGCATCAAAGCTCAGACAAACAGACTCCCAAACAGCTTCTATCCCCTGGCCGTCAGACTGTTAAATGGCTACTGCTCTCCCTCTCCCACAGACTATACACACTGACTCTATGCTCATCCACAGCTCTCTACCCACTCAAACACACACACATTCTCACTGTCACTCTTACTCACACACACATACTCACATACACACACTCACATACATCCTCACTCACACACTCATTACTGACGCCACAAACTTACACCCACACGCACACAACCCCTCACACCTACGCTGCTGATGATGATTGATTCAATTTATTACTATCATTACACTGCTGTTCATTGATTATTGATTTCCATTAGCATTATATCTATCTATTTATCCCGCTACTGGTCAGCATTACTCCTGTTTACATGTACAGTGCTTTCATAAAGTATTCATAGGCATTATTTTTCCCACATGTTGTTGTGTGACAGCCTGAATTTAAAATGGATTAAATTGAGATTTTCTGTCACCAATCTACACACAATATCACATAATGAAATTAAAAAACAAATAATAATGAGAAGCTGAAATATATTGAGTCAATAATTATTCAACCCCTTTGTTATACCAAGCCTAAATAAGTTTGGGAGTAAAATATGCTTAACAAATCACATACTAAGTTACATGGACTCATTCTGTGTTCAATAATTGATTTTTGAATGACTACCCCATCTTTATACCCCACACATACAATTATCTGTAAGGTCTCTCAATTGAGTAGTGAATTTCAAGCACAGATTTAACCACAAAGAAGAGGGAGGTTTTTCCAATGCCTTGCAAAGAAGGGAACCGATTGGTAGATTTGTAACAAATATCCCCCTGAATATCCCTTTGAGCATGGTGAAGTTATTAATTAGGCTTTGGATGGTGTATTATTACACCCAGTCACTACAAAGATACAGGCATCCTTCCTAACTCAGCTGCCAGAAAAGAAGAAAAATGCTCACCGATTTCACCATGAGGCCAATTGTGATTTTAAAACAGTTATAGAGTTTAATGGTTGTGATATGAGAACGGAGGATAGATCAACAACATTCTAGTTACGCTACAATACTAACCTAAATGACAGAGTGAAAAGAAGGAAGACTGTACAGAATAACAAATATTTCAAAACATGCATCCTGTTTGCTACCAGGAACTTTAGTTGTACTGAGAAAAAAGAAAAAAATATTGTCCTGGATACAAAAACATAATGTTTGGGGCAAATCTAACACAGCACATCACTGAGTACCACTCTTCATATTTTCAAGAATGGTGACTGCATAATGTTATGGGTATGCTTGTCATTGGCAAGGACTAGGGAGTTTTTCAGGATAAAAAGCAATGGAATACAGCTAAGCACAGGTAAAATCCTAGAAGAAAACCTGCTTCAGTCTTTTTTCCAACACACACTGGGAGACAAATTCACCTTTCAGCGGGACAATAACCTAAAACAAAAGGCCAAATCTACCCTGGGGTTGCTTGCCAAGATGACATGCAATGTTCCTGAGTGGCCTAGTTGCAGTTGTGAGTTAAATCGGCATGAAAATCTAGGTCTACTTTTGAAAATGGCCATCTGGCAATGACCAACAACCAACTTGACAGAGCTTGAAGAACTTTAAAAAGAGTAATGGGCACATATTGTACAATCCAGGTGTGCAAAGCTCTTAGAGACTTGGCCAAAAAGACTCTGTGAGCTGTAATCACTGCCAACGGTGATTATAACATGTATAAGAGCAGGAACTATACCATGAAGCCCAAGGAACTGGACATAGATCTCTGGGATAGAATTGTGTTGAGGCATATATCTAGGGAAGGGTATAAAACAATGTCTAGAGTGTTGAAAGTTTCCAAGAGCACAGTGATCTCCATCATTGGGAAATTGAATATAGAACTACCCAGACTCTGCCTAGACCTGGCCATCCGACCAAACTGAGCAACTGGGCAAGAAAGACCTCGGTCAGGGAGGTGAACAAGAACCCAATGAACACTCAGGTAGAACTATAGAGTTCATTGGCTGACATGGGAGAAGCTGCCAAATAACAGTCTCTACGGCACTTCACCAATCTGCGCTTTGGGAGAGAGTGGCCAGACAGAAGCCACTCCTGAGAAAAAGGCACATGACTGCACGGCTGAAGTTTGCAAAAAGGCACATAAAAGACTGAGAGCATAATTCAAAAGATTCTGTGGTCTGATGAGACAGAAATGTAACTCTCTGGCCTGAATACAAAGCGATATGTATCTGTCTAACAGGTTAGGGTTAGTAGATAGTTGAAATGCTACTGAAATGAAATATCTGTTCCTCCCTCTTTCCTTCCCTATCTATCCCAACCTCTTTTCCTCCATCCATACCTCTTTCTACCTTTTCCATCATCCCACAGAGACAGCCGCCAAGGCGTTTGGCATACCTCTTTCGCAGACGATAGCCAACGACCGGGCATACAAGCAGCGTCAGGATGCTCTAAAGGTTTTTTTTTTATCTACTTCATTAGATTGTTTTACTGTGAAGTGTAAAAAAAAAAAAACAGCAAACAACATGTATCCAAAATACAAGTGTAAAAACTGCACACTAGAAAATACACTTTTACTTTAGGTCTATTTACTGTAAAGTGTGTTGTGATGGATTATAAAAGCACTTTAAATAAAGTTGGATTTGATTTGGTCTGAAGGAGAGCCGGAGAGACTGCCTTGATCTAGAGGCCAGCGTCCTGAGGTTCCGGGCTGAGAAACAACAGCAGAGCAACGGGAATAAACCCCTCTGTAGCACGGCTTCATCCCCCTTCAGTGGTGCTACATCCTCCTCATCATCGGCAGCACTGGCGTTGCACAGCAAGCCACTCTCACCCAGGTTCCTGGATAAGAAAGCTAGAGTGCAGAGACGGGTGAGTTGGAGAGTGCAGACACGCACACACACGCACACGCACACGCACACACACACACACACACACACACATACACATACGCACACGCACACGCACACGCACACACACATACAGACACAGAGACACACACACACACACAGACAAGTAGATGTAGATGCTTGTCTCTACGTCTGGGCTTTACTTTGGTCTGAAATATGCGGACCTCTCTTCGGCTATCAAAAGAGCAGTCGAACATCCAACAAACATTTCTCAACCATGACTTATCACCTTCCAACTACGGTTTCAAAACATGACCACGCTGGCATATCTCCTCCGAGACAATCAAACATTTCTATTGTAGGCATTTGGCACTTGAACGTGCTAGCCAGCACATAACGTAGTCCTAAGAACTGTGAAATACTGTGGCAACAACTGATCCAAACATATCTGTTCAAAAATACATATGAGTTGTTTTATTTTAACAATATGCCCAACTTCAACAAAAATCTGGGGTATAGAAGTTCAACGATGACTATCAGTATTACTCTCTCCGAACCTCAACCCTGGTAATCAGTGTTGATATTGGAAAATGAAAAAAGGTCTGCATTCCAAATGGCACCGTATAGTGCAAAAGTAGTGCACAATATAGGGAATCGGGTGCCACAGGAGACACACACACACACACACAAGGGAACGTTCAGTTAAATCGGTCTGCCCTCTGTCTGGCTGTCTCTCCATCACAATCATTCGCACAATCAATTCATTTTCCTGGTATGGAGTCAGACCGTTGTTTGCCACAGCGACACAGTAAAAATATTAGCAGAGCAAAAACTGTGTGCACATTCGTGCATGCATTTGGGCGTAGTCTCTGTGTTGTGTGTATTTAAGTTGAGCCCCTGCTGCGTTAATGTCTGTATCGTGCTGCGCTCTAACCTGCTGCCCTGCTGGGTGAGAGATCAGACACCATCACTGCTGGTGGCTCTAACACACTGTCATTACTAGCCAGGGTTAGGGTACCTGATACTGTATTTGTTTTCACTTAGTGTTTGTCTGTAGTCCTTCCACATCAGAACAGAATGAAGGGATGGAGACTAGAGGAGGAAGGCATGTTTGAGACTATTGAGATGCACCCATAAATTAGGGCCTGAACCTAACATAAGCAATGTACTGAATGTGCTGCCAAATGTGACAAAGACAATAAGAGACAGCACAAATAAATCTGGGACCAGGTTACTCATGCATAACTTAAATGATGTGTAATAAATGATTTATTGATGTGGATGGGAGATGTGTGTGTGATTGTAATTTCCGCATCTAAGAGATAGATACAAGAACGTTGAGTTGAATAATAATTTGGTGTTGACACGCTTTTTACATTTCTTATTCAGATTTACTTGGAAAACTGAGAAACCTTCAAATCAAAACAGAGGAAGGGAAGTAGGTTATTGAGATCATGTCCGCGGGAAGATGTTTTGGGGTGGGGAGGCTTTTCTCCACTCTACTGACAAATATTGTTCAGTGCTCATACGGGAGTAATAAAGGCCTAGTGCACTAATTTGGTTAAAAAATAATAATATATATATATATATATTTATATATATACCTAATTGTGATGTATCACGGGGTGCTGCAGCACCCGCAGCACCCCTACTGCCTGTGGCAATGATTGGGATGCACTCTAAGTGCTTGCATGACTCAGGTTTCCATGGAAATCTTTCATTAAAGCTTGAATGTGAAAGGGAGGTATTTGTGTTTTTCTAGGTTCTACATTTTAGAGATAGAAGGCAGTTCATTCAGCTCATCATTCAAAGTAGATGGAAATGGCAATTGCAGCGATTTGTGTATACACGCACACACGCATGAACACACACACACACACAGACACACACAGCGTTGGGCAATATACTTGAAAAGTGTAATCCGTTACTGATTATAGTTACATGAAAAATAATCAGTTACACACACACACACACACACACACACACACACGCACAACACAGACACCACACACAAACAATCGTTGGGCATATACTTGAAAAGTGTAACACGTTACTGATTACAGTTACATGAAAAATAATCAGTTACACACACACACACACACACACACACACACACACACACGTTGGGCGATATACTTGAAAAGTGTAATCCGTTACTGATTACAGTTACATGAAAAATAATCAGTTACACACACACACACACACACACACACACACACACACACACACACACACACACACACACACACACACACACGCGCACACACACACATATATACAGTCGTGGCCAAAAGTTTTGAGAATGACACAAATATTAATTTCCACAAAGTTTGCTGCTTCAGTGTCTTTAGATATTTTTGTCAGATGTTACTATGGAATACTGAAGTATAATTACAAGCATTGCATAAGTGTCAAAGGCTTTTATTGACAATTACATGAAGTTGATGCAAAGAGTCAATATTTGACCCTTCTTTTTCAAGACCTCTGCAATCCACCCCCTGGCATGCTGTCAATTAACTTCTGGGCCACATCCTGACTGATGGCAGCCCATTCTTGCATAATCAATGCTTGGAGTTTGTCAGAATTTGTGGGGTTTTGTTTGTCCACCCGCCTCTTGAGGATTGACCACAAGTTCTCAATGGGATTAAGGTCTGGGGAGTTTCCTGACCCAAAATATTGAGGTTTTGTTCCCCGAGCCACTTAGTTATGTCATGCCCTGACCTTAGATATCTCTTTTTTTCTATATATTTTGGTTAGGTCAGGGTGTCACTAAGGTGTGTACTCTAGTTTTTGTATGTCTAGGTTTTTTGTATGTCTAGGGGTTTTTGTATGTCTAGGGGTTTTTGTATGTCTATGTTGGCCTGATATGGTTCCCAATCAGAGACAGCTGTTTATGATCCTGTGATTGGGGATCATATTTAGGTAGCCATTTTCCTAATTTGTGTTGTGGGATCTTGACTATGTTAAGTTGCCTGTCTGCACTAATTTGTCTAGCATCACGCTTCGGTCGTTGGTTTTTGTTTCATTCATTAAAAGAGAATGTACGCATACCACGCTGCGCCTTGGTCTCACTCATACGACGAACGTGACAAGTTATCACTTTGCCTTCATGCTAAAAAGGCATTGTTCGTCACCAAACTGTTCCTGGATGGTTGGGAGAAGTTGCTCTCGGAGGATGTGTTGCTACCATTCTTTATTCATGGCTGTGTTCTTAGGCAAAATTGTGAGTGAGCCCACTCCCTTGGCTGAGAAGCAATCTCACACATGAATGGTCTCAGGATGCTTTACTGTTGGCATGACACAGGACTGATGGTAGCGCTCACCTTGTCTTCTCCGGACAAGCTTTTTTCCAGATGCCCCAATCAATCGGAAAGAGGATTCATCAGAGAAAATGACTTTACCCCAGTCCTCAGCAGTCGAATCCCTGTACCTTTTGCAGAATTTCAGTCTGTCCCTGATGTTTTTCCTGGAGAGAAGTGGCTTCTTTGCTGCCCTTCTTGACACCAGGCCATCCTCCAGAAGTCTTCGCCTCACTGTGCGTGCAGATGCATTCACACCTGCCTGCTGCCATTCCTGAGCAAGCTCTGTACTGGTGGTGCCCCGATCCTGCAGCTGAATCAACTTTAGGAGACGTCCTGGCGCTTGCTGGACTTTCTTGGGCGCCCCGAAGCCTTCTTCACAACAATTGACCCGCTCTCCTTGAAGTTCTTGATGATCCGATAAATGGTTGATTTAGGTGCAATGTTACTGGCAGCAATGTCCTTGGCTGTGAAGCCCTTTTTGTGAAATGCAATGATGACGGCACATGTTTCCTTGCAAGTAACCATGGTTGACAGAGGAAGAACAATGATTCCAAGCACCACCCTCCTTTTGAAGCTTCCAGATTGTTATTCGAACTCGGTCAGCATGACAGAGTGATCTCCAGCCTTGTCCTCGTCCTCACACCTGTGTTAACGAGAGAATCAATGACATGATGTCAGCTGGTCCTTTTGTGGCAGGGCTGAAATGCAGTGGAAATGTTTTTTTTGGATTCAGTTCATTTTCATGGCAAAGAGGGACTTTGCAATTAATTGCAATTCATCTGATCACTCTTCATAACATTCTGGAGTATATGCAAATTGCCATCATACAAACTGAGGCAGCAGACTTTGTGAAAATTAATATTTGTGTCATTCTCAACTTTTGGCCACAACTGTATATAAGACTCCCACTACTGGGAAAGATGGAGACACAGAAGAACAGGAATCAAAGGGAACGCAAATAAATGGCAGAATAAATCATATAATTAGTCATGAGAACACTGTCCTGAAAAAACCCAGAACATTTTGCCCAAAAATGAAAACTTAAACTCAGGATGTTACCCAGGAAAAATGTCATACTCATCCCAAGATTAACTGGATAGCTTTGCAAGAAAGTGTTCACGGCAACTGGCAGAATTTTGTTCCATCAACTAATGGAAATCTTTTTTGAAAGCCAGGAAAAATATTGTTGCAATAATGTTGCTTTCCCTTTACTTTTACCCCCTTCTCCATCACCCTTCTGTTTATCCTCTCACTCCCTCATTCTTCTGTTCCTTCACCCATCTCCTTCTCATCCATACTTCCCTAATGTTCCACTCTCCTTCCCTCTGTCTCTCATCTCTTCCCTCTGCTCCTCCCTCTCTTCGTTCCTACTATTGTTTCTCTCCTACTCTTTTCTCATCCTTTTTCCCTCACCTCTGTTTTTCACTCTCCCTTTTAATCAACTCCTAAAGGTTTTGAAACTTGAACTTGAAATGCTTAATCTCTCCCTCCCTCTCCACCTGCGTCCCCCTTCTCCCTCCAACAGGGTGGCCTGTCAGTGGACTCCATCTCAGATCTTGTAGAGAGTCAGTCCCGCCTGTTGGAGGCGCTGCAGCTGTCTCACCCTGCAGAGCTGGAGCTGAAGAAGACTGCAGCAGGTGCCGGGGGGCGGACTCAGACCAAGTTGAGCCTCAACCCCATCTATAGACAGGTTCCCCGTGTGTTGGAGAGGTGCTGCTGCCACATAGAGAGACACGGTGAGACACAGAGGTCTGCTGATGTGACTGTTATAGCCCATCTAGCTAAAGCTTAGGCATTAGCTCGGGGAACCAACGTAAGTCTTCAGGCCTTTACTCATCAGGCCTTTACTCATCAGGCCTTTACTCATCATCAGGCCTTTACTCATCATGCGAGTGTGGTTCATTGAACCATCTCTCTGACAATTAGAAAGTGTAAAATATATGGGATAGAATATTGAGAGATCTTGCTCTTTCACAATAATCTGAAGTGGCTTTCCCTCCTTCTCCACAGGTCTACAAACTGTGGGGATCTTTCGTGTTGGGAGTTCCAAAAAGAGAGTTCGGCAGGTGAGTCTTTTTGCTCTCCATGCATAAATGCTAATGTCTTCAACGTTACAATTAGCTCTCCCCTGGTTTAGACCTATATACTAGCCAGTGTGTCGATGTACATTTGCTCTCCATACTACACAAACGTTAGCCCAACTACAGCAGAATTGTGCATTACCTTCACATCATACAGTAGTTATTTATCCCTACTCGGTAGGACTAGCCAGTGTGTTGATGTTGTGGCAGGTGTACTTCTCTTCAGCTGTGTACTTTGTACTCAGGGCCGTTGATCCCTGTCATTTCCTGTTTAAAAAGAAATGCGTCACATGGGAAACTGACCTTATACTGTGTGTGTGGCCGGTGCATGTGAACTTATTTGTGTGTGTGTGTGTGTGTGCTGACTCTCACATGGGTGCTGCCTCGAACTGTGCATCCTTGTGTGTGTGTGTGTGTGTCTCCGTTGCCACTGCCTTTTAAGTGTGTGTCTGCTCGTTCTAGTGTGCGTGCGTGTTCTGATATTGTGCTGTTGTGCGTTTGCCCCACCTAGCTGCGTGAGGACTTTGACATAGGGACAGACGTGTGTTTGGACGAGGAGCACAGTGTCCACGATGTAGCGGCATTACTGAAGGAGTTCCTCAGAGACATGCCTGACCCTCTACTGCCAAGAGAGCTCTACGCTGCCTTCCTACATGCCAACCGTAAGGCACACGTGCACAGTGACCCATACGACACACACTAGCCATACGAATGCAACCGTTGTCATTTTCTACAAGGTGAATTTATGCTCAACAAGGTCTCTTCTCTCTCTCAGTTCTGCGAGGGACAGACCAGCTAATGTACCTCCAGCAGCTGCTCTACCTGTTACCCCCCTGTAACTGTGATACCCTGCTCCGCCTCCTCACCCTGTTACACACCGTACAAAGCCACGCACAGGACACCACAGGACCACAGCACCAGGAGGTTCGTCTCAATGTGGGGGAGGGTGGGGTGAGGGGGTGGGGGTCCGTGTTTGTGTGTCATGGGACTGTCTATCATTCTGTCCATATTGTTTTCTGTCAGTTTGTCTGCTTTATCTGTCCGTCGTCAACACGTTACCTTCTCTCTCAAGAGGAGAGCACATAATAGATTTTGGGTTGTCTTAACCCTCTCTCTCTCCTATTATGGTTTCTCTGTCTCACCGGACCCTTTCTATATTATATACTGTCTCCTAACGCCTCTCTCTTTCTGTAGCTCACACTAACTAGCCTACACAGTAGCTAGACCTAATATGCGGTCTTTCCCCTAACCTCTCTCTCTCTCTTTCCCTAACTCATTCCTCTCTTTACCTGCAGTTCCCCGGCAACAAGATGACAGCAACCAACCTGGCAGTGATCTTTGGTCCCAACCTGCTACAGGGGGAGAGGGGCGGAGGGGACAGGGAGATGAGTCCCCACGCCATGGGCATTGAGGACAGCGCTGCCATCATCAACGTCACCCTTCACCTTATACAGAACTACAGGCGACTGTTCACGGTAGTTGGAGTGTGTGGGTGGGGTGGGGGGGGTTCCATGTTTGTGTGTCATGGGACTGTCTATCATTCTGTCCATATTGTTTTCTGTCAGTTTGTCTGCTTTATCTGTCCGTCGTCGGGGGGGTCGGGTTTAAAAAAATGTACGGATAGTCAGGAGCACACTCCAACACTCAGACATGACTTACAAACGAAGCATTTGTGTTTAGTGAGTCCCTCAGATTAGAGGAGGTAGGGAGGACCAGGGATGTTCTTTTGATAAGTGTGTGAATTGGACCATTTTCCTGTCCTGCTAAGCATTCAACATGTAACGAGTACTTTTGGGTGTCAGGGAAAATGTATGGAGTAAAAGTACGTGATTTTCTTTAGGAATGTAGTGGAGTAAAGGTTGTCTAAAAATATAAATAGTAAAGTTCAGATACCACAAAAAATCTACTTTAGGTCGCACTTTAAAGTACGTTACACCACTGTGCGTGTTAGCAGGCGCGAGCGTGTGTGTGTCACCCTCCTGTCCTCCTCTCCCCAGGTGTCAGCAGAGCTCCAGCAGGAGGTATTGATGAGTCTCATCCAGACAGATCCTGACATCATCGACTATCTCCTCCGCAGGAAACTCAGGTAGGTGTACACTTCAGGGCCCATATTTACAAACAGTCCACTATGATCTAAAAGGCTAAACTGATTCTGGATCAGCACTTCAGTTGTCTCTGAGTCTTAGTGTTGTGTGTTTATTGAGTGTGTTTCAATATCTCTATTTGTGGCGCTGTAAGACTTTTTGCAACGTGGATAATAGAATACTCTAGTCTCTACTCCCTCTACTTGCTCTCCTCCCCCTTTTTTCTCTCTCCGTTCCTCTCCTTTCTTTCCCCTACTCTGATACCTCCCACAGTGGCAGTCACCTGACGGTGGAGACGGTAGACACAGCGGGGGGTCGGCGGGACACGGGGGCATCTCTGGACTCTGTAGGGGCGTCTAGTGGCAGCCTGTCACCCCTGGAGCCCTCGCCCCTCTTCAACCCCGACGAGCCAGGGGACAGCAGGCTGACCACAGAGGTGTTCCTCAACCTCAACGTCCTCCAACGCCACCATAACAACAAGAAACGTAAGTCATCGAGTTTAGGTTTAAGATCAGATTTAGGTTAAGGTTCAGGTTTAAAGAGTGTCACAACAGGAAAAGGAAGTTACTTATTCCTCCAGGGTCCCACTTCTTTTATTACACCCATAGCAGGTAGACACAACCACAACAGGAAGTTACTTATTCCTCCAGGGTCCCACTTCTTTTATAACACCCATAGCAGGTAGACACAACCACAACAGGAAAGTTAAGTCACACATACAGTATATAAAGGGGTTGGATTTAAGTTACAATACTATCAGCAGGTATACTACACTGAACACAAATATAAACGCAACATGTAAAGTATTGGTTTCATGAGCTGAAATGAAAGATCAGAGAAATGTTCCATACGCACAAAAAGCTTATTTCTCTGAAGTTTTGTGCACACAATTGTTTACATCCCTGTTAGTGAGCATTTCTTCTTTGCCAAGATAATCCATCCACCTGACAGGTGTGGCATGTCAGGAAGCTGATTAAACAGCATGATCATTACACAGGTGCACCTTGTGCTGGGGACAATAAACTGCAACTCTAAAATGTGCAGTTTTGTCACACAACACAATGACACAGATGTCACAGGCGCAGTGGTTAAGGGCGCTGTACTGCAGCGCCAGCTGTGCCATAAGAGTCCCTGGGTTCGCGCCCAGGCTCTGTCGTAACCGGCCGCGACCGGGAGGTCCGTGGGGCGACGCACAATTGGCCTAGCGTCGTCCGGGTTAGGGAGGGCTTGGTCGGTAGGGATGTCCTTGTCTCATCGCGCACCAGCGACTCATGTGGCGGGCCGGGCGCAGTGCGTGCTAACCAAGGTTGCCAGGTGCACGGTGTATCCTCCGACACATTGGTGCGGCTGGCTTCCGGGTTGGATGCGCACTGTGTTAAGAAGCAGTGCGGCGGGTTGGGTTGTGTATCGGAGGACGCATGACTTTCAACCTTCGTCTCTCCCGAGCCCGTACGGGAGTTGTAGCGATGAGACAAGATAGTAGCTACTACAACAATTGGATACACGAAATTGGGGAGAAAAAGTGGTAAACATTCAAAACAAAACAAAAAACAAAACAAAAAGTCTATGCGAAGGAGATGGGTTGCGCTGCTTGAGACATGGTGGTCACACCAGATACTGACTGGTTTTCTGATCCACGGCCCGACCTTTTTTGTTGTTGTTGGTATCTGTGACCAACAGATGCATGTCTGAAATCCATCAGCATCTAATGAATTGACTTCAATTGACTGATTTCCTTATATGAACTGTAAACTCAGTAAAATCGTTGAAATTGTTGCATGTTGCATTTATATTTCTGTTCAGTGTACCTTAGCGGGACAGGAGTCATCGATATTTATAGGGTCACTACACCTTTATGAGCTCTGTTGGTATGCAACATCCAGCTAGGGTTAAAGTTAGGGTTATGGTTGAGCCGAGGATGTGCTAGGATTAGGGTTGAGCCGGAGTGTAGACCTAAAGCTAGAGTTGAGCCGTGGTGTGGACATGAAGCTAGGCTTAGTGATAGAGTTGACCCGGGGTGTAGCCCTGAAGCTAGGCTTAGTGTTAGGGTTGAGCCGTGATGTGGACATGAAAAATTATAAACAATATAATGGATGCAAATGTATATTTTTGTTAGTTTATCATCATACTACTGTCATTAACATTATGAATTTTAACCACTTTAAAATGGACGCATCAATAATTTCAAAGCTCACTATATTGAATTACACAAAGCCCATTTCATAGAGAATGTTTCAAACTGGACAATATTTAGTAACTTACTTCAAAGAGATAGTGAATGGGCCTAAATATGGGTTTGTCATTTGGTAGTCTAATTTCAGCATACTTGTCTTTAACTGCCATTTCCTGAAAGTCAGACTCTTCCTGCATTTTTCGTCTTCAGAAGCATCTGCATTCACCATATTTTGTATGGTTATGCTTAGATATATTCTCCAGACTGGCTCGGAGGGAATTGTTGATATGTTGTAAATGTTTTATTCTAGATAACATTTTCTTTGGTGAAAAATGTGCCAAAAAAAATGCAGTTTATGTACGTTTTGTATTTTACAGCAAGATGAAAAAAGTACTCGTCCCCAAGCCAACTCTGGACAAGTCCTGTCCTGGAATGTCTTAACAAAATGAAACCAAAATATTTCAAATGACTTCATCCAGTGGCCAGGAAAATAGATTTGCATGATATGCAAATATGGGCATATTTACTGAACATTGCCTAATTTGCATATTCTACTAAAATATATATTTTTTAAGTATTATTTGTAAAAATATTTCTGTACACTTAAAAGTTGTCATATGATTAAGATTAAAACATTTTTATTTTTGAAGGGTGTGTGTGGGGGGGGGGGCCTTAACAGAATAATAAGATCAGTATAGTAAGAGCTTGATAACATTGTAATAACAAAGTAACATTCTAATGACATTGTAATAACACAATGTCGCTGGTTTTGGAGGATTCAACAAACCAAAGCCAAGTTGGCCAAGCGGTATCAACGATGGCATCAAACCATCCCCAAGCAAGAGGGCGCGCGTGGGGAGAGGTTTACAGATATGAATGTTGACTTGTTGAAATCCATCAATGAAAGGCTTGCCAAACTTGATATCTTGGATATACTACGAGAGGACATCAATGCATTATGTGCCAGTCTAGAATTCAGCCAATATCGGATTGATGATCTAAGGAAAGAGAACACGGCGCTGAAAGGTACTGTAAATTCTATTCATGGTGGAGGTGGTACCAAAGGGAGAACAAACAACTTAAAGAAACCTTGCTTGATGTACAGTGTCGATCAATGCGGGACAATCTCATCTTTTCAGGGGGACCGGAGAATGACAACAGCAGAGGCTGTGAGGACACTGTCCGGGACATTATGTCAACTCAACTGAAACTGCCCACAGATGTCGTGCGTAATGTCACTTTCTCCAGAGTCCTTAGAATGTCCACTTTCTCCAGAGTCCCCTCCAGAGTCCTTAGCCTTTTCCCAGAGGCCTTTGGGGCTATTATTGCAGGTTTTGAAAATGTTAAGCAAAAGGAAATGGCAAAGAGCTGGTGCAGAGAACTCCAAAACACTGACTTTGGAATGAATGATCACTTCCCCCACGGAGATCAATGAAAAGAGAAAGAAACTGTATCGCATCATGAAAGAAAAGCATTGCCTGAACCAACGAGTCTCCTTGGTGATGGATAAACTTTACATCAATGGGAAACTGTATCGGGACTCTAGAGTAACTCCCTGGTTATTTGAATCCAATGTTCAAATCTGTGTTTGTGTGCTGTAGTGTGTCATGTCAACCTCAACTATAACGAATACATGCTCTATTGATCTTCACTTGACAAGGAAAGGGCTGCATATAGCTCAGGTTAATGTATGCAGCCTTCCTAACAAAATACCATCACGCCCCAGTAAGAAAGAGTACAGTTGGGGCTTGTCCATTTCCATGGATTTGGTGAGGCATTTTCTCCAAAAATATGGCAAAAGTGTTAGCCAAATCTAAACTGGAAATTGATTAACAGAATTATAGGACACCACGTAATTATGCAGTTAAATTAATCGTAAGAAAAAAAACGTTATTTTTAAAACAATGCTTTTATTGATTGTAAAAAGTATTCTAAAAAAGTATGGAATACAGTTAAGGGCTTACTTGGTACATCTATCTCATCATGCCCATCTAGTGTGGAGGGTGTCAGCAGAACAATAACAAAACCAGCTGATATTGCCAATCATCCTATTGAAGTCATTACCCAATGGTAAATTTGGTTATGATCTTATGGACAATTTTTTACTTCGCTATGCTGCTCCCCAGATTGCAGCTCCCTTGAAATACATATTTAATTGGATCACTGGAAAAGGGGACATTTCCAAATATATGGAAGCATGCTAAACTGTGTCCAACCCTGAAAGACAGCAAAGAACCCATTACTCATGCCAATAGTTGACCAATTAGTCTACTCCCTTCACTCATTAAGATATTGGAGGGTATTGTGAGTAGACAAATATGGGAGTACATGGAAAATAATGATCTGATCACAGCCAATCAGCATGCTTATTGCCAAAATTGAATTGAACTGGTTGACATGACTGACCAGAGGCTCAATGCTATAGACAATAGCAGGTTTTGACAAAATTATTTTATTATGGGTTTAAGGAGTCTTGAATTGGGTACAGTCATATCTAACTGACAGGAAACAGTCCACCTATATCAATGGGTCATATTCTTCCCCTCATGCTTTATAACTGCGGAATACCGCAGGGCAGCTGCCTTGGGCCACGTCTTTACTTAATATATACCAACGACCTTCCTTATGTCTTATCTGAAACTCAAGCTACTATATCTGCAGATGAAACTACAATTTATACAGCAAGATAATCCATTCAACAGGTACACCAAGCTCTACAAGTAGATCTGGGAAATATCAGGGAGTGGGTTTGCTGGAACAAACTTGTTTTGAACGCCAAGAAAACCAAGGTTATGTTGGTCTGTTCCACCAGGAAAAGGCCAACACAGAATGGGATACAGTTAAGTATGGAGTGAGTACCAATTGAGGGTCAGAAACCAAACTACTAGGGGTCCAGCTAGACAACTGCTTATCGTGGTCATCTCAAATAACTCAATGTAAAAAAAAAAAAATAATTACAACTGCATGCATGATCAGAATTATAGCTAAATATTTACTGGGAAAGATTCTTAAGCAAACAACCCAGGCATTAATTGAGAGTCAGGTGAACTACTGTTCTGTGGTCTGGGGAAATTCATCAGCAAGTGAAATTAGAAGGATGCAGACTGAACAGAACAAAGCAGCAAGGAGTGTTTTAAGGTGGCGATATGGTAATTCTGTTGTAGTCATGCACAATGCTCTCGGTTGGTCATCAATCAACAAGATAATTGGAGAACAAAATGCTTATTTTATTTCACAATTTACACCATTTAAAACAGCCAAACTCCATTCACAATGGTATTCAGTTGGTAAGAGACAGTCATTCAGTAAATACTAGGAATAGATTGTCCACTATCTGTGTTAGACATAAAAGAAATAGGCAAAAGAACATTTTGATTCGGACCAATAAAGAAATTGAATCATTTATCTGAGCAAACCTTTCAATAAAAAATAAATACAAAAAAATACTTTAGAACCATTTAAATATAATACATTGGAAGGTAGATGAAGGAATCAATCTATATTTTCAGACTGTTTAGAGTAATTATCTGGTCAGTTTGTAACAGTGTGTTATGTGAAAATGTGACCGTATTATAGCTTGTATTTTAATGTTTAAGGACTCTTGGAAGATTAGTCCAATTAAGGACTAAAAGAGATCCTAATGAAATAAAAGCTCTCCCTCACCAGGTTCCAACGAGACCCCGTCCAAGTCCATTGGTCAGATGAGACAGTTCCACTCCCACCACAACCTACTGAGTCTGGCCCAGCCCTCCAGTAGCTCCAGAGTCCACCCAGAGGACAGCCAACACCATGCCCAGGAACGGAGGATTCCGCTGGGCGAAGGTCTGAGCTTCACCCTGGGGGCTGCCTCATGCTCCAGCCTGGGAGGACAGGGGGAAAACAGTATCTGGGTGAGGCAGACACCCCAGGAGGAGAAAGAGAAAGCCTCTCCTAGTCATACAAGTCATTTTTGGGACTTCTTCACAGGCAAGGGCTCAGGGTCTGAGACCATGGTATGACAGGATAGAACACTGGGGGGTGCAGGGTGGATTGGGACTAGAAATGGTTGGACTGGCCCACCATGCCTTTGTCTGGTCTGCCCTATTGTCATTTCTGGCTGGCTGGGAGGTGGTTGGACCACGTTGAGGGACACTGATATAGAGTAGTGTTTATACGTATTCATACGAGTGCAAACGTAGACCGCACACACACATTGTTGTAACGTGTGAACTTATATTTTTTACTATAGAGCCTATCCCCTTCCCCTCTATCCCTCAACTTATCCATGATCTCTCGTGATGCTACACTGAGCTCCATCCAAACAGCCAGAAGAAAAAAAACATCAGTGGCTGTATCCTTTATGATCATCTATATTCTGAACCCTCTTTTGGGTAACTGAACACTTAACGTTTGATACGGCTGAAGACCAAGGAGACGATGGGCAACACTCTGTAAAATACATCAGTGTTTTAAACCATGAAGACTATGGGCTCTATTCGTAAAGTTCTGCGTTGGAGCCTGATTGACATTTTAAAGACAACGTTCCCATGCTAGCTGAGACTGCATTCACGTTAACCGCTGCATATGTCGGCTCAATCGGGAAATTAATTCAGTCCCAAGTGCTTTCTCGAATCTCATATATTGGGTTTGAAACATTGGTTGCCATGACAAAGGTGACACTTTTCATATGTACAGAAAAGTATATAATCGTTCAATGCGTTTGCTTCATCTTCTGGTGAAAGGTCACCTCACACATCATTTCTGTCTGGATCTTATCCCGCTTCACAGGACTATAGTAATTAACTACCAGGGACAATGTGGCCATAGAAAGCCCATGTATTCAATAACTAAAGAACTACCTGAGAATTCAATTGGGCTTGAAGATTGAGACAACTTCTTATAGTAAACCTGTCCCTACCATGTAAATGCAGTATTGTCTGTTTTTTTGTATGTATATAAAACAAATGTAGGCTTGTGTGCATCCAGTCTCTGTATTTGTTCTGGACCTTATTGAATTGCAGTATTGATATCCAACAAAAGACTTGTTCCATGAGGTGCTTGCTATCCTGTAAATATTAATCTCACTCTTCTACCATTAGACAGTACGTGTCATTTTTTTGGGGGGGGGGCAATACTTTTCTATACTTTGTAAACACGCAAGCAATATCCCCTCAAGGTGTAGCTAGATTTCAAACTGTCTATTTTCTTACAGGTGTTTCTTGTATCTTGGAATGCATCTATGTACGAGATTTGAATTAAAATGTACAATTGTTGCTTCGTTATCCTTTATTGAATCCAGTGGGGGTAAAACAGATTTAGAAACACAAAACAGGGTTGTTGATTCCTAGCTTACTGAAGCAAAAAGTCCCTTGTAATGTTTGGGGAAATTCTGTATTTTTGGAATGATCTACTTTTCCATAAGACATGACCGTGTAGAACAGCAGCAACCCCTTAGGGGAACAAAGCAGCAGCTTTCCCAGTAAAGTTCTGGAACTGTTCTACTTAGAAAATGTAACAGAACCAGTGCACACATACAGAGAGAAAGAGACAGACACTTTTTCCATCTTAAACCAGTTATTTATTGGAGAAAGTTGAGACCAAAACCTTTTTTCCCCCAAACATACAAATTTTCACTGCATCCGGGCCGCGACATCTCACTTTGCACCCCAATAAACACTCCTCCCCTTCTCAAAGTGCACTTCAACTTAAATCACTTTACACAGAGCAGTGCCGGGTTCAATTCCTATTACATTCTTGGCGAGTTAAAGTAGTGAAATGGACATCTGTGGACAAATCCCCCATGGCAAATTCAGTTGACTGGGATTGAAATGAAAATACCACCCCAGGAAATGTTTCTAGGACCAGGGATATTTCCTGATCAGGAAAAACATCCTGGCCGTAATTGAATATGATCAATCGTATAGACCTCTTATTTCAAGCAAGTAATTAATTATACTCCAATAACATCTTTATATTTACACATTTTCAATGTCTCCATCCCAAATGGCACCCTATTCCCTATGTAGTGCACTACTTTTGAACAGCACCCTATTCCCTATATAGTGCACTACTTTTGACAGCCCTATGGGCCCTGGTGGTCAAAAGTAGTGCACTTACATAGGGAATAGGGTGACATTTGGGACAAACATTCTCTCAAATATAACCCCAAATAAATCACAACCCCATTCATCTCAGCTGCCTACACAAGAATGGTAGGTCTAAATTAGCAAAATATATAGAAAAAGTTAATACTTAAAATAAACTTCAGACCCTAGTTTTAATTTGTTGTTTCCACCCGTGTCTTCTAAACCATCACTACCCCTCTCATCAAGTTTATGGAAGTATGGTGGTGTATGCGTCCCAAATGTTACCCTTTTCCCTATGTAATACAACACATAGGGAATGGGGTGCCATTTGGGACACAGTGGTATATGTGTCAGTACTACACAGAATTTCTTTAGAAGAAAAAGAACAGCCAACTCTCCTCGTGTCCTTTCCTTCGTCTAAACCGGTCATAGTCATTGGTTACGTGAGAAACCTTAGCGGCTGGGACATACAGAGGAGCAAAAATAGTTTCCAGCGCATCTTGAAATCGTTGTTCCTACAAATTGTGCTGTAGATTTTGAAAGGTTGGAGTGATTACCACCTATAAAAGTTGTGCAGGGCTCGTTAGAAGGGAGAGTGATGAATCTGCACAGAATAACTGAGGGAAATGAATCGATTCTCCACAAATGAATTTATATCATTGCTTGATGATCATCCCTGATGTTTTCTGGAACTTTCCAATACCTTCCTGATGCATTTGTTTCTGATACCTCCAAGTGTCCAAAAATAGAGAATCAGATCATCAAATAGATTGATGGTCTGTTAATAGGATCTTAAATATCATGTATAAATCAATTTAATATAGCGTACTATTTTGGTGACCAACCCCTACCCCCATTCTCTGACGGGTATGCGGCTCGCCCAGCGATTTTGTTTCACTAAAGTGTCTCCCTCTGAAATATTAGTAACTACCAATGATCTACACCGAGGTGAAAAGAACTGGATTGGTTAAACCAAATACCTAGAAATGGATAGAAAAATGTTGCTGTCCCCTACCCAGGTTTTACACATCACTGCAGCTGAAGGAAAGGAGACGAGGTGAGGAAGCCACGTTAAGACTATTGATACGCACCCAGGAAGCAAAACGGGACACATTGCAGACCAGTGTAGTTTGTTAGTTACATACGAAGCTGCTAGATCTAAACACCATTTCCTGCAGCTAAAAAGGGAGACTCAGGGATATAACGTAGGTGCACAAAGTAAACAGCATAGTGGGCCGATTTCCGCAACTAAGAGCGCTGAGGCACGAGGCTAAACACCTCAGCGTGAAGCAAACCCGTGCACAGTCGCAAATACTGCGTCTGACTCTGTGGGAGCGATGTCTTGCTCATCGCAAAATGTCGGCAGTGCTGTTCGTGGCAACATCATTTCACTGAGTCTACCTTTAACATTAGGTTACATTACATGTCCCTCTGTCAGTTAGGCTGGAATACACACTATGGAAAGCTGATTGACACCTGTTTCTCTGCACTGTGTCCAGCCATGCATGTCCTGCGGCGTGTGCTCGCGATCACTCACTTCAAACACAAATCAAACCCAAACGTGATAATTGGCTGTGTGTGTGTGTGCGCACACACACACACACCAGTTGCACTGTCAGCAGCAAGAAAAGGGGTCAAACCACTGTTATACACACACCTCTGGTATGCCACACCTCACTTCACTCACCTACGACACACACCAAAGGTTAGGGAGTACAGAGACGCAGACAGACAGGGTAGACAGAGTGTGCGTCCCAAATGGCACCCTATTCCTTACGTGCCCTGGTGAAAAGTAGTGCACTACAAAAGATACAGGGTTCCCTTTGGGACTCACCCAGTGAGAGTTTAACCCTATAGGCTAGAAGAGTGTACTAGGTAAATACTCTAGATCGTAATAGCCTAAGTTCAATCATTAATGAGTTTAGCTCCCTCACAATCCAAACACGTTCTAAGTAGAGTAGCAAGTCACACAATCTAGCATTTAAAAAGGGCAATTCCTCCACTTTTCAACCTCATATCTCCAACATACTAGTGTCAACATATGCGAAAACAGCACATTTCCATGATCTCTGGTTAAAAAGACAAGGGGGAAACACTTCTCTGTGACATCACAGGGTAGGATTAAAGTGCTGCAAAAATACTTTTTAGCCTCGGTACTGGTACCAAGTTATCGTTACTCATTGTGTATTTATTCCTCATGTTATTATTTTTCTATCAGGTTCTCCTTTCTCTCCTCTCTGCATTGTCAGAAAACAAACGCATGTTACAAATATTTTGATCTAGCCAGAGGGAGGGTATTTTCTTGCTCCGCACTTCACTACAAATCTCAAGAGTTAGGAAATGTATTTTACCGTAATTTAACTAGGCAAGTCAGTTAAGAACAAATTCTTATTTTCAATGACGGCCTAGGAACAGTGGGTTAACTGCCTGTTCAGGTTGCGGAGTGACAAATCTGTACCTTGTCAGCTCGGTTACTAGTCCAACGCTCTAACCACTAGGCTACCTTCCGCCCCAGGCTACCCTGCCGAAATCACTGTTTTAACTTTTAATGATGTCATTGGGTGGAACTTAACTTTAGATATTTTTTCCTACAAAAATGTAGAAATGTGCATTTTTCACATAGGTAGACACTGGTATTGTGCTGAAGATAATGAAAATGTGGTTGACTTGCCCTTCAATATCAGTTAAGTTAGGGTTTGCAAAAATACGGTAATTTTCCACAAATTCCAGGGTTCTCCAGAATTCCTGGCTGGTGGATTCCAGATTTCCAGCTTATTTCTTCTTGATTTCTGCGTATCTTCCAGACGGAATTTTGGGAAAGTTACCGGAGTTCTGCAACTCTATACACAACGTAAAATGTTTCTTTTAAGTCCTTCACCAATGTCAACCTCATATTAGTAATTAGTTAACCCTGAAAACAAGCAGCACGTCTTAGACAGTTAGATTTGAGCTCACAAAGGAATGGTTTATGCGTTAAAATATTAATTAATATATGGTTGCAGAGTATAGCCTAAAAACACAAAATGGCACCCTATACCCACTAGGGCTCTGGACAAAGGTAGTGCACTATGTAGTGAATAAGGTGCCTAGGTCTCCAACTGGTCGGGTGTGTTTGAGATTTAAGAAAACTCTGGGCCTTAGTCAGACCACAGCTGAGTCCCTAGGAGACCTGGTCAAAAATAGCGCAATATATGTTAGAGAATCAGGTGCCATTAAGACACAACCTATATATCTTGTACTGGTCAGGATTGGTAAAAACTCCAGGCCCTAAGTATGGGCCAACCAATAAGCAGCCAGTTTCGTACTGTATATTTCAAAACGGCAGACTGTCTTATATTCAACTTTAATACAGGTCCCACTCTGGGCCTAGCTAACATAAACACCTCCCATGTCAGAGCGATGGATCAGGGCCTGTATTCATAAAGCTTCTCTGAGTAAGAGTGCTGATCTAGGATCAGATTTTTAAAAAGCAAAACTGATCCTAGGTCAGCACTCCTGCTCTGGAGACATTTTATGAATAGTGGGCCTTAATCAATTTATCTTTCTGTTGAGAGTACAGGCTCTGTTCCAATACCTACACCAGCGTATTACTTAGAATGTATTGGGACTGCATACTTGGTATTGTGCTAGAATAGATATTGGGACAAAGCCTTTTAAAAAGAGTGAAGTTAGGTTTATTACCCCAACTGGCAGTGTAGCACATACTTAATATTATAAACCAAACAACTGCTATGTTTGGTTTACTTCTACGGTCAAAAAAAATGAAGAGGAAATGCTTGTATACCTCAGGCTCTGATTGGAAGTTTCATATCAGGTGACAGAAAGAGGAGCTAAATGTTGCAGCAGCCAATCAGGTTTATACTGCGTTAAAGACGACACAAAAGAGGATGGCTGGGTTATGTCCCAAATGACAGCCTACTCCATATATAGTGCTCTACTTATAGAGTGCAGTACATAGGGAATATGCTGCCATTTGACGCACAGCCATTGACACCAGTGAGATACTTGCTTGCTTAGGAGACAGATATAAGATAAACATCTGGTTGGCAGGTTATTTGTAGTTGGTGGTGTAGTTTGGTGTTGTTGCCAGAGGGGGAAGTTAGAGAGCATATATGCGTGTGTCCCTTTAAACAGATGGTAATATAGATGTGTAGCTTTCAGGATCTGAACCATGATATAATAAAACACTGCCAGATCTGGCCCGGTGAGCTGCAATGGGACCAAACTAAACTCTCCACCCCACTCTCCAAACTAACAACAACTGGCAACAAAGTATTGAGAACATTCAAGAAATGGCAGATCCACTTTTCATCAATCCCAAATCCTGTTTAGCCCCTCTGAGTGGCACTAAATATGACATGGACACCAATAATTGATGAAACACCAGGAAATGGCGCCACATCAGTAACGGCACACCATGTAAGCAGAGAGCTCACCAAGCTAACACACCATATATTGCTAATCTGCTGTCAAACCCCAAAAAAAGACAACCAGGACGATGATGATGAAAAGGAGGAGAGGATGACGAAACATAACAATCCCCGGTACCTGCTCTTCGTTCTACGATGTCATATCAACTGATCAGTTGCTCAGGCATCGTTGGCTCCTGTCTGCTGAAGATCCTCCTCCATGCATCCTCTCGGCGCTCCACAGCTCCCGCTGTAAAGCCTGAATATTTCAAAACAGGTGGTGGGCTAGGCGGGGCCTGTGGCTGCCCAAGCCCCTCCCCTCTATGCTGAGTCCCAATCCCAATGGCCCGTTTCAGCCTCGGGACGCTGCCATTTGCTGGTTCAGTCCCGGGACTGGTAGAACAGGATGTAACCTGACTCAGAGTTCTTAGAAATGTCAGACGTTAGACCGTAGAACTCCTCGATCGCCTGGGCGTCGATTTTCTATAAAGGAGGAGAAGAGTTTAAGGTTAGGCCGAATCTCAAAATTACACCCTACTAGTCCCCATATTAAAATCGCAGAAACAAATCGCAAGGGTTTGTGTCTGTCACGACACAAACATATAGCGACAGAGTTCACAATATAGTGCGCAACTTTTGGCCAGAGCCCTATCTTTTTACTGTGTTGTGTTACTTGTCATACACATTTTGGAAATACGTAAGAATATATGTTTGCGGTACGACAAATGTGGATCCCCTCAGACGAAAGAGAGAATAAATCGGTAGTGCGTCGACCAGTTGTGAGGGTAGAGTAGTGAGGCAACAATGTTTACTTGCAGTTCATTCCCATGTTAGTTTCCAGGAGAGAAAAAAAAAGGTACCTCTCCCTTTCTCCTGGAAACTGAAATCGGAGTGGACTGCATGCGAGAGGAGGAAAAGAGGAAGAATTTCAAAACAAACCCACAGCAGCCATGTCTACTCTTCTATCGCCTCCCATTCCAAGTTGCCTCTTAGCTACAGATCTAGGATCAGTTTACCTTCTCCAAACCCCAACCTTAACACTAGAACAGCTAAAGCAGTAATTTGACTGCTCATGTATTTAAAAACATTTATTAGTGCCATTTGTAAAGTTATGGCACCCCTCCTTCCTTGACTTTTCGTAAATAAGTCTATATAACATATTGCCATTGTTAGAACCTTAATGTCAATAACAGAACTGGAGTTATAAATCAGTTTTAGGAGGGAATGTAATTCGTTTTGAATGGTTTTCCCCCATCGCCGCCCCTCCTCCCGACTGTTGAAGGTGTCCAGTTGATTACTGCCTTGAAACTTAACCTAAACATTTTTACACATAAGGTATAACAGATTAAATAAATGAAGTTAAAGGATGATGGGGGAGAATGTGTGAGTTGATGAGTGAGGGGGAGGGAGCAAACAATGCCAAACGTTGTAAACATCAATTGGGAATGAATAAGAGGGAGGCCCATTCTTTTGTATTGATCTGTTCTAATTATAATCTCAAAATTGCATGTATGCTATATCTAGGTCCCTATTAAAAATCAGTTTTATTTTGGGACTAATTCCATTCTTTTTTCCAAAGTGCTGCTTCCCCCAGGTTTGTTTCCCGTTTTTTTTAGGTTTATGCTCTCAAAAAACAACATTTTTAGTAGAAAAACAACCAAATTGGATGTTTTAAATCCTCAACAATGCTTAAAAACTACACAAGGAGACAACTTGAGGTCTGGAAGAAAAGAAAAGAAAAATCGAAGAACTTTTGAGTGTAGATATCCTTTAATTTAACTGCACACCAGCAAGAGACTCTTTGATTGGTGGGGTTTCTGTAGCATACATGTGATTGTAGAGTTTGCTAATCAAAAGTGCCACTGCATTGACGCAAACAATCATGATATCAAGTGGGCACTAGCTACTTTGTAGTTAACATTTATTAAGTGAGAAGGTTTTTAGGAAAGCCTTTCCATTTACCAGAATACGCTACACAAAGTGCTAGACAAATGGGCATTCCTGCATCGCCTCGAAAGAAAGTGGAAGGAAAATGTGAATCACTGATGCATTTTGCTAACGTCAAATTTGGGCATATTAATAAATGTTCTAATTACTTCAATAAATGTCTTTGTATTGAACCCCGCTTTAATGTCTGGATTCCGTGCTTCTGTCCACAACGCAGATTTTAATAGGGCCCAACATGTTTTATTTATTTTACCTTTATTTAACCAGGCAAGTCAGTTAAGAACAAATTCTTATTTTCAATGACGGCCTAGGAACAGTGGGTTAACTGCCTGTTCAGGGGCAGAACGACAGATTTGTACCTTGTCAGCTCAGGGGTTTGAACTTGCAACCTTCCGGTTACTAGTCCAACGCTCTAACTACTATGCTTCCCTGCAGGCCACTGAATCGTATTAGTCTACACTCGCCTACTTGGGAGTACACAGCGAGAGAGTGCGTCATTTACAACGGTAAGAAGACTAAGACAAACAGACGCACATGCTACCGCATTCAAGCTGCTACAAAATCTGAATGAGAATGACTCCGATGGCAGGGAAGAAATGAATGACATCTGATGATTATTCTTCTGATTCTGAGCCTGACCTACACCGAGGCCCAAGTGCAGAAAATGGCGCACTGAACAGGTGTCGACGCCACCACCAAATGAAACTGCGAGGCAGGGACAGAAGAGAGATGGCACCATTTGGATAGAACAAGCTGATGACAATGCTACAGGTTGATTACCACAGAGAGCAGGCCCGACATATCAAGCAAAAAAACTACATCAATGCACTCACATTTTTTGTTTGTGTGACATGGGTAATGCTCCAACTGATGCCATTGCATGGCACGAAGACGCTACAGTTGCAAAAAAAACAGAATTTCTTGAAAGTTCCCGGAGATTTGTAACCCCAGTAGACACACATGAAATCACGAGCTGACAATAATTTAATAGTTTTGACTGCCGTCAATTCGACATTTCTATTAAATATAAGGCTATTATTGCCCATGTGCTGATTTTCACTATTTATCAAGCACACTTGGCGCTTAGAATGATGCATGTAGGCTACTGATGTTGTCATTATTTGACCGTGCGTCTTGTTGAGCATGCATCTTGGTGGATGGTGTAGTTTACATTTTGTTGCTGTTACCACATTCCAAGACATATGCCCTTGAATGTGTTTGTGGTTTATTTTTTATTTTTTTTACATAGCCTACAGTACCAAACTAATGAAAACGCTATTGTGTTCATATTTTCAAGCATGGTGGTGGATGCATTACGCTATGGGTATGCTTGTCATCTGCAAGGACTAGGGAGGTTTTTGGGATAAAAAGAAACCAGACAAAAATCCTAGAGGAAATCCTGGTTTCGTCTGCTTTCCAACAGACACATTCGTCTTTCTGCAGGACAATAACATAAAAACACAAGGCCAAATCTATACTGGAGTTGCTTACCAAGACGACTTTGAATGTTCCCGAGTGGCCTAGTTACAGTTGCCTTAAAGCATCTTGAAAATGGCTGTCCATCAATGATCAACAACCAACTTGACAGAGCTTAAAGAATTTAAAAAAATAATAAAGGACATATTGTACAACGCAGGTAGGGCTGTGGTAAATGGCATAAAAATCTGTTTTTTTGGGGGGGGGAAATTCAGCTATTTCGGCCACACCCGTTGCTGACAAGTGTATGAAATAGGGCACCCAGCCATGCAATCTCCATAGACAAACATTGGCAGAAGAACAGCTGTACTGAAGAGCACGGTGACTTTCAACGTGGCACCGTCATAGGATGCCAACTTCCCAACAAGTCAGTTTGTCAAATTTTCTGCTCATAAGAGTGGAACTGAGAAAAATTGATTTTATTTACCTTGGTTTCACAGTAACTTAATGCAGTTACTGCTAACATGACGTCCATTTTCTCCAAAACACAATAGAGGCAGGATACATGTATTTAATGTAGGAAAAATGACATAGCGCACTTTTGACCAAATGATTAGTTACTGCCTTCTTGCGTGATAGAGTAGTATACCCTATAATACTATAGTGGGGTGGGAGATGCCTACCTAGTCTCCCCTAGGGCTCACATCAGGTTCCCACATGGTACATACACCATAGGCATACATAATTCAACAAGCGCAGACATATCCACAAAATAGTTAGCTCAGACAGATCCAGCTCAGAGGCCCAGCTCATGGGCTACATCAGATGTTTATTTACACTGCACAAAAATATAAAAACGCAACATGTAAAGTGTTGGTCCCATGATTCATGAGCTGAAATAAAATATCCCAGAAATGTTCCATACGTACAAAAAGCTTATTTCTCTTGTGCACACAATTGTTTACATCTCTGTTAGTAAGCATTTCTCCTTTGCCAAGATAATCCATCCACCGGTGTGCCATATCAAGAAGCTGATTAAAACAGCATGATCATTACACAGGTGCACCTTGTGCTAGGGACAATAAAAGGCCACTAAAATGTGCAGATGTCTCAAGATGAGAGAGCGTACAATTGACATGCTGACCGCAGGAATGTTGAGAGCTGTTGCCAGAGAAGTGAATGTTCATTTCTCTACCATAAGCTGCCTCCAACGTTGTTGAAGAGAATTTGTCAGTACGTCCAACCGGCCTCACAACTGCAGACCACATGTAACCACGGCAGCCAAAGACCTTCACATCCAGGTTCTTCACCTGCGGGATCATCTGAGACCAGCCACCCAAACAGACGATTATACTGAGAAGTGTTTCCATAATAAAGCCTTTTTGGCTCCCAAGTGGGTGCGCCTATGCCTTCCCAGGCTCACCCATGGCTGCGACCCTGCACAGTCATGTGAAATCCATTGATTAGTGGTCTAATAAATGGATTTCAATTGACCGATTACCTTCTATGAACTGTAACCCGGTAAGTGTTGAAATTGTTGCATGTTGCATTTATATATTTTTTCAGTATAGAAAGGAAAATGAACGTGCTTATGCGAGAAATGTCAGTGCAGCGTATCGCATCGATTCGTTCTCCAATCAAACCAAATCGTTTCAAAGTAAAACATATCGTTCCTGTATCACATCGGAGCCGACGTATCAAGATACGTATCGAATTGTCTTTAAAGGGTATAGATGCACATCCCCAATTAAATGTATTAATTATACTGTTAGAATGTTGCAGTCAGAATGATTAGCTTGAAGGGGCTCCCTCGAAGCCAAGCAGTTCTAGTGTTAAAGGGATAATTTGACATTTTGGCAATGTTTCTACTTACCCAGAGTCAGATTAAGTCATGGATACCCTTTAAATGTCTCCACGTGCAGTTTCAAGGTATTTTCTGGAGCCATTGTAACTAGTATAAGCTCATGACTGGACATCTAGACGGACTATGGGTAAGTAGAAAAAAGGGCTTAACTGCCAAAAGGTCTAACTATCCCTTTAACCATTAGACAGTAAACCCCAGAGCTGATCTGAGACCAGTGTCTTTCCAAGCCCAGTGGAAACTTCATCACTCAGCCAGGTTCTGCTCATCCACCAGATGTTACAATGGGACTCTTTCCATTGCGGAAAAAGCCTAGACACTGATCAAAGATCAGTTTTGCATTAGTCTACACTAATGGTCACGCTGGGTAAACTGAGTGTATGCAGATTCAAGATCTGTGCCTGTGGAAAGTGTCTACCCGGAGTGGAAAAAGCAGGCCCCTCGATTGCTATAACATACCTCTACACTGTGGGTACATTTGAAACAGGGCCACATACTACTACTGTATGGACTCATTCCCTGAATGTGATCTGGTCTGAAAGCATTTCAACAGACCTAGTAGGCCTACTCGACTTTCAAGTATTTCATAGTGTATGCTGTGCCATGTTTTAATGCATTCTCATTACCTGAGAAAAGCAGGTTGATTATGGTGAGTGTGAGAGAGAGGACAGAGAAAGCTAGACTACCATGCACAGGCAGAAAGACCCCCCCCCCTTCGGCTCATCCTACTAACTTATCTAAAACGGGTGTTTCCAGTCTGTCTCCCACTCCCTATTCATAAAGATTCCACATTATTAACAGAGCCACCTGGAGCTATCTGGGTCGACCGAAGCGGAGCAAGGATGGAATTCCAGACAACATTGGAAGCGAGTAGGGATCAGACCTGGGTTCAAATACTTTTAGCGTTTGCTCTAGCCTGCCTGGAGTGCCAGATGTTCGGTGTTTACACTCCTTCAGAGTATTCCATTGGTTATATTGAGCCAGGCAAGATCAATTAAGCAGACACACATATTTTAAATGATTGCAAACCATATTTGAACCCAGGTCTGGTATGTAGTAGGGGGATGGACTGGAATGCAGCTTGGATTAGGTCTCATCTCTGATGGGTCTCTATGGATGCTGTGAATGAGTAAAATCAAACTACCAGTTTATACCATAAAAATAGATGGTGTCATTTGTTGACAACAGGTCGTTATTGGAGGCATTTATTGGGAATTTGAGAGTACCTACAGTTAATTTAGCCTTTCTGTTTTGCCCGTCTCCAGCTTTCATACCGTATTGCAACTAAAAACGGTCTTTGAAAACACAGCTGGCGTGTTTGAGGGCCCCATGAACCACAGCCGATCAGCATCTCACTCTTCTCTTTAAAACATACGGAGTATAGACTCATTGAAGGAAAACAACCCTTAGAATATAAAGAGAAGAGTTATCACTAGAAAATAATATACAGAGTATAGACAAGCTCTACTTACCTCTACTATGTCGTCATCAAACAAGAGCCAGAATCCATGACTCTTCACTATGGTGATGTAATGACCACGGTTTGGACCACTGGAGAGGGGAACATAGATATACACGTTATAGACAGGAGGTACAACTAAAAGACTACGCTGAGAAGAGAGAGATGGACAGAAGCAGAGAAATATTGAAAAGGTGACAGACAAGGGGAGAGCGAGAGAGAAACAGTCTACAAAAAACAGACACACACAGATCTCTGGCACAATCTGAGCGAGCGACCACACAGTCTCTCTCTCTCTTTACCTTCCACAGTGGACGACCACGGCGACCAGGTCGTACATGCGGTCGGGGTTGGTGGCGTCTCCTGAGGTGTTGAAGAGGCGGAGCTCCAGGGGGAAGACGACGCGATAGGACAACTTGGTGTAGCGATGCAACTGGTCCATGTATTTAAACCTCTTCAGGTGTAACGCCAGGATCATAGGGAGCTTCTTCACACGCATCCTAATCATAATAAAGAACATAATAACACATGATATAAAGGGGGAAGGAGTAGGGTTAAAGCTCCAATGCAGCCGTTTTTTAAATCTCAATAACAAATCATATCTGGGTAAAAGAAAATGAGCTTTTATAGGCAGAGAGGTTTGGAACACTTAAGCAATAAGGCACAAGAGGCAGTGCTGTATCATGAATACAGTCAAAGGTAAATGGCATTGTCTGGCCCGAAGCAACAGCGTCATTTACTTGGATATGTCCATAATGATGTTGATGCGTGATTTTGCCTGGCTCAAAAAATGTTGTCTCATCTTGTCTGAGGACCATTCAGCCTCCATGTATGGTACAGAGATCGACACTCAAAAGTAAAGCATTGTTTCCGAGTCTAGACAGGGAGACTTATATTAACCTCGCTGTACCAAACTAAATGCTAGGATGTAAGCAAGGGGAAATAATGTGTGATAAACAAGAGATGATTCAGACAGCAACATGATAATACAAGAGATGGTTCGGACAGCAACGTGAGATTCTTATGGCGGCAGAGTGATAATTTTCAGATGGAACTGTTAGCAGGCATAGCGTGCCTGTGACAGCCAATAGAGCACGGCTTGGAATGCTGCTTGTCCAATCAGCATCCAAACAATGAGTTGTATAATCTTTCTTATTGGTCTGCTAACTAATTTACCACATGGTGATGTCAACATGGAATGGGAAAACTCCCTCTCACCAAAACAGACTGAAATTTCAGGTGGTCTTTTCAAACAGCTCTTAAACTAAAAGGGCATTATTGTAATTTTCACAAAGTATTATTCCAACCTCAGTGGGGAAACATTAAAACACAGGAAATCATGTTTTTTTGACTGCACTGGGCCTTTAATGTTAGTATTTAAACCTCTTTAGCTGTATCACCGGCAAGAATCGATCCGGTCTACTAATCACCTACTTACGTACTGTATGTTTGCACCAACTGCCATTTAAATGCACTTTTTGGCCACGTTTTTCAGAGACCAGCCAGCTCACCTTTTCTGTGCTTCCTGTTTACTCCGACACTGTTCACAGTAGTACTTGTATTCACTACATAGTGTCTCAGTGTTGCTGAAACCCCTGTGGAGAGAAAAGACGATGGAAACACACACAGATGAGTTCTGGAGCATCCACAAGGTGATGTCATTTGGCATTGTATAACTTTTTCATAACGCTTCCTCCTATTTGGCCCTACTGAACTCAGTTTTTCCTCCATCCATTCATTCATTTATATTTTCCTCTCTTATTTACCTCTATCCCTTTCTCCATCTTCAGTGTCTCTCTCAGTCTCTCTGGCAGTACACACACACACACACACACACACACCTACCTACCTAAGACAGTGCGTGATGGAGGTGTTCTGCTCCACGTCGACAGACAGGTCCAGGAAGTCCTCATCTTTACTGCTCACCTGGACAAGCACAACATTGGTGACATCTACTTCTGTTTAAACACTGTTCAGTAATAGGAAACTGCCATAAATTACAGCTCCTGGCGCCATTCCTCTCCTTCATTTAAAAAACAACGACAGTCTCCATTTTGAATCTGCCTTTACCATTACAATAGTGTCGGCATTAACAGCCTCCATCTTGGATCTCCCTCCACTTACAGCTTCACAGTTGAGGCAACGCGTCTCGTTGGTCAGGGTGCCCTGGAAGATCTCATGGACCCAGGTCTGCTGTATCTTCTCCCCTTCCTCTCCCTCTCCTCCTCCTGTCCCGCTGCTCCCCCCACCTCCTCCGTTCTGCACCAGTTTTCCGTTCTGCTGTCGCTCCTGGCCCTTCTCCTCCTGGAGCAGGTCAGCGATAGTGTTGAGGAGGTAGTTGAGGAACTCATGGGCATCTTGCTGCATGTAGTTGTCAAACAGCTCTGGAGGGAGGGAGAGGATAGAGAAAGAGGGGATGATGGAAGAGTAATGAGCTGCCTAAAGTTGCTCCATTTTCTCCAATCTATCCTTTCTATTTCAGGAGCAAGATTAACTTGTTTTTCTCCTTTGCACCCCTCCCATCCTTCTCACCATTCTCCTTCCTCAGACGGGAGATGAACTTCTTGGGAGGGATGACGCCAACCTTCTTCTTTTGTGTAGCGATGCTGTTGAACAGGACATGTTGCCATGAGTTAAAGAAAATTGTAACTAAGTTCCAATTGTAATTTCCCCCCCATTTCTGATCTATTTTTGGTTCCAAGAACCATTTCATGTGTTTATGCAAGAATCTACGAGTGGGGCACATTCTCTCCCCTTTACCTGTTGAAGAGGTCAGACAGACAGGTGAGCAGGGACTCTTTACGTCTGGGCTGGACCTTGTAGGCCAAGACCTTTTCCCTAAAAGGACGGCAGAAGTAGAGGGCCTGCAGCACCGAGTTACAGTAGCAGGTGTTCCCAAACTAGAGGAGAGGAGAGAGGGAGGAGACAAGACAAAAGGAAAGGAGAGAGTGAGGAGAGAGAGAGAGGTAGAAGTGTGAGAACATTATTTTAGTCTTGTGTTATGATAGTTGGAAAAGGGTCATTCAATCTTGATTCAAAAGCAAACACACTAACACTGAAATCCATGGTACTGTAGCTATGGTTATATATTGTGTTTGTGCAGGTGCATGCTGGGAAACTTACAGTTGAAGTCGGAAGTTTACATACACTTATGTTGGAGTCATTAAACTCGTTTTTCAACCACTCCACAAATTTATAGTTAACAAACTATAGTTTTGGCAAGTCAGTTAGGACATGTACTTTGTGCATGACACAAGTAATTTTTCCAACAATTGTTTACAGACAGATTATTTCACTTATAATTCACTGTATCACAATTCCAGTGGGTCAGAAGTTTACATACACTAAATTGACTGTGCCTTCCAACAGCTTGGAAAATTCCAGAAAATTATGTCATGGCTTTAGAAGCTTCTGATAGATTAATTCACATCATTTGAGTCAATTGGAGGTGTACCTGTGGATGCATTTCAAGGCCTACCTTCAAACTCAGTGCCTCTTTGCTTGACATCATGGGAAAATCAAAAGAAATCAGACAAGACAGTAGAAAAACGTTGTAGACCTCCACAAGTCTGGTTCATCCTTGGGAGCAATTTCCAAACGTCTGAAGGTACAATGTTCATCTGTACAAACAATAGTACCACGCAGCCATCATACCGCTCAGGAAGGAGATGCGTTCTATCTGCTAGAGATGAACGTACTTTGGTGCGAAAAGCGCAAATCAATCCCAGAACAGCAGCAACGGACCTTGTGAAGAGTACAAAAGTATCTATATCCACAGTAAAACAAGTCCTATATCGACATAACCTGAAACGCCGCTCAGCAAGGAAGAAGCCACTGCTCCAAAACCGCCCTAAAAAAGCCAGACTACAGGCACATGGGGACAACCGTGAAGCACAGGGGTGGCAGCATCATGTTGTGGGGGTGCTTTGCTGCAGGAGGGACTGGTGCACTTCACAAAATAGATGGCATCATGAGAAGGAAAATTGTGGATATATTGAAGTAACATCTCAACACATCAGTCAGGAAGTTAAAGCTTGGTTGTAAATGGGTCTTCCAAATGGACAATGACCCCAAGCATACTTCCAAAGTTGTGGCAAAATGGCTTAATGACAACAAAGTCAAGGTATTAGAGTGTCCATCACAAAGCCCTGACCTCAATCCTATAGAATATTTGTGGGCAGAACTGAAAAAGCATGTGCGAGCAAGGATGCCTACAAACCTGACTCAGTTACACTGGCTCTGTCAGGAGGAATGGGCCAAAATTCACCCAACTTATTTTTGGAAGCTTGTAGAAGGCTACCCGAAACATTTGACCCGAGTTAACCCATTTGAAGGCAATGCTACCAAACACTAATTGAGTGTATGTAAACTTCTGACCCACTGGGAATGTGATGAAAAAAATAAAAGCTGAAATAAATCTCTACTATTATTCTAACATTTCACATTCTTAAAATAAAGTGGTGACCCTAACTGACCTAAGACAGGGATTTTTTACTAGAATGAAATGCCAGGAATTGTGAAAAAATGAGTTTAACTGTATTTGGCTACGGTGTATGTAAACTTCCGACTTCAACTGTACATTGACCAACAGCTATGGTTTATATTGTTGAGTGGGCACTTACGTTGACCAATCCAAAGTAGTGTTCATTAACTGGAAACTGTTCCGGTCCGATCTCCTTCTCCAAAGCTGAGGCATTGGCGCCCTGGAAAGCAAAGTATTGCATTTATATAGTCTCTGCCAAATGACCATCTATCGTCCAGAGGGACTTACAAATCAGTAAGAGTCAAAGAACCATGTATTCTAGCCAAGAGTGCCAATAATATCCACACGGGAATACTTTTTAGTATGCTCTAATAACCTTTCATGCAGTATGAATATTGTGATATAGCCTAGTTAGATTGGCTATAGGCCTGCCCTCACACTATTTCATATGCTTGGCTTCTAGCATATCATGTAGTAGGTCTACTAGTATTAATATTGGGATATAGCCTAGTTAGATTGACTGAAGGCCTGCCCAACACACTGCTTGGACTGTATCCCCACCAATCCCATTTGACCCCTGGACCTGGTACGTATCATTATGTAATGATTTTACACAGTATCAAGTGCAGTCTGCCCGAGACCTGTCTAGTATCCTCTTGGGACAGAAGGTGTGGTTCTCCTAGTCCTTGATTACACATTTATGAATTCATTATGGTGCTCTGTCATCATATAAGAATGACCACTGCTGACTGAAATAACTAAAAAGGTGTGTGTGTCTCATATGTGTGATGTTCCCATACGATACAACTGATCTACAAGACGCAGACAGAAGATGCCGATGTACTGACTAGCTAACCCCTGTGAATGAAAACCAAAGGCTATGAATATGACTAGCAGTAGAAGGGCTTAAACACACTCAGCACACAATTTTTTTTACAATTTAAAGGCTGCGTGAAAGATTTCTCCCTGACATCCGGGGTGTATTCATTACGTCTTGCAAACTGTTTAAGAACCAACTAAGAGTAAATTGAAAGAAACGGGGAGGAACTAATGATGTATATATGCACATCACTGGGAGAGAACTAACTGAATTTGTCCAATAGAAACTCTCAAAAAGTTATATGTTTGGAGTAAAAGGCCTCTGTTGCAAAAGGTTGTGCAACAGACAAAATGCTTTGTTACAGAATCGCCATAATGAAAACCCCCCTGCCATTCATCTCAACTAGCTGTTGGTCTGATAAAAGCTTGGTGCAGCGGCAGAGGGATGAAATGCGAGTACAAAATCAATCTGTCACCGGATATTGCACTTCTTTATCAGCGACTGGTAGGCGAAGTAGATAACCTGTCACTTGTCAATGTGGGGATCCGTGAGAGTAAGATTATGTCACACAGGGTGGCACGTTCCCTGACATTTTTTATGTAATGGCAGAGGGTCAGGTGAGGAAATTGGTTGAGTTGCATTTCAGGTGGAGCATCTCTCCAGGAATTACTGAATGACACAGCCAGCGTTCTTTCAATCCATAGAATTCAGTTACTGCTGATAGCTACACAACAAACCATTGAAGCCCAAGCTAACGTTAGCTAGCTAACAAGCACTGACCTCTGCAATTTCATTGCTGCCTTGAGGTATATGAAAACGAAACATATAGAGCGAGATTAGCAGAACACAGCTAACTCACTATGTAGGTAGTTAACTTGCCAGATAAATGTTGCTGGCAAGCATCTATTCAGTAGCTGGCTAATATTTTAGTTACCTTAATGTAGCTAGCTAGTTTAAGTTGAAAGGTTGACCAATATGATTTCGCTAGCTAATGTTAGTAGCATAAAATACTTTATCAAATAAAACGCCTAAGATGACAGCGAATGCAACACAACTACCTAAGTTAGCTACATTTTACGTTACTTGTCTAGCTAACTAACTCTGTCAACACTTTGTGGATTTGATAAAACTAGCATTAGCTTGTGGCTAGGCTAACGTTATATGCTAACTAGTTAGCTGGCTCTTATTTGCTAACTAGCTAAAGTTAGCTACCCCTGTTGATCCACCCATATCTAAAGACCGTGCAGTCTAGTGATACTTTACCTTCTTGAAACCCAACAACTAAACGCATCAATAACGGCCATCTATGTTTGCTTCTCTAGAGAGATGTGCCTAGCTAGCTAACCAACTTCCTGGAAAACCTCAGTCATGTCCTGTTCGACAGGTTAGCTAGCATTAGCCAACTAGCTAGTCGCATAGAACATAACGGATTTTAAAAAATACCGTACCATCGTACAAATCGAGGCGATCTTTCGGACTGTCATCAGTATTTCCATCCGTCTGTCGCCATATTGGACCGAACCCCAATTTGAAAACGTTGACAGCCGCTGGGGCTGTTGGAGTTCAGGGGAGACCTTTTCGCACCGTCCAGTTTGGGGACGAGGGAGTGTTGATGCACGACTCTGCACTGTTTCCTCTCAGGCCAGCTTCATGGCGAGAACGAGGCTCGCAGAGAAAGTACACGCGCACACACGTTTGTGCACTAGCACTGGGTGGATTATAATTGACTGGTCGCTGCGCAGATAATACATCGAAGCAGGCTAAATCGTAGCCTATGCAACTCACTCTCAGGATGTTTAATAGATCAGTCATGCACGAATGCAGATCTAAGAATGCATGGACATAGAGAGGCAAAACCGTCAAACGACGTGGAACTGTCCTGGTTGAACTAAATTAGGGACAGATCACAATTTATTCGGGGGGAGAAGTGGTCCAAAACAGGGGAGGGTTGTGAAACTTGTTTATTTGCTTTGGGGAGGGTTGTGCGTTTTTTTTATTGGGCACAGGGGAGGGTAGTGCCTATTTTTTCCTGGTTAACATTTGCTCTTTTGCAGGTTTTACGACAGCATTTCTTCCATCCTAGCCACATTTTCTCATCTGCTTGCATGCGCCACCCCTGTATCAAGGATGTTTTGGTACTTCCCTTATGCACTACTCTTTTGTGTGCACATTTTTACTACAGGTCAGTATAATCTACCAGTCTAAGGTCTATCCTGCCCTCTATCCACCATTCATGGTGACAATAGGCTGACTAGCAATCATAACACACATAAAAGCATTCCAAGCTGCATCAATTTGAATCGATAAGAACCAATAGGAATAGCTGATAGGCAGCAGACAGGCCAGGTGCATCATTGTGCATGAAAGAGCAGTGAAGACATCAAACACACAGCTCAAATCCTTACACAGCTCCCCTATTGATCTTGTTTAGAAACAATACAATTATCCTACCTAGACTATAATAGTAGTATACACAACACCACAATGCAATGAATAATTGCATTTTTGTTTTCAAGTGAGTACAACATTCTACTCTAGGCCGCAGTGAAAATGTCATTTGAATAATGGCGCAAAAGTCCTGTGATTTGACTGTTTAATTCGATTTGGATCAGTTGTGGGACTACTCTCAAAAGTTTATAAGTTCTTGCAGGCCAGGAAGACTGTATTTTTTACTTCTGATACTGAAGTAAAAGTATCAGAAGAATCATTGTCTGTTTCAGATCATCATTATCCCAAGTCCTCCCATAATAATGTGCCACATATGCTCCTGGCATGCCCAGTTATTCAGGAAAGCTTAACATGTGCTCTGCCTCCTCTCCAATCCAAATGGTTATTCCTCGCGCACCGAGAACCTAATGCTTTAATATAGCCTAAATATTTTTCATTTCACTTTTAAAATCTATTACCTTTTAGATGTGACATCAACACAACCAGTCACAGTGTTTTAATCTGATTAGGCTACTTCAATAGTCTCCTGTAGGCATACGTACATTCATCCAAAATATAACTTCAAGCATCCTCAAAATGGCTTGACATGAACCAGGTTTCCATCCAACCTTTTTATGCAATAAAGTACCCTAGAAAATGTCAAGACATCATGAAAAAGCATGGAATGTATTAGGCTACAGATGAAATCAATTATAATGAACTTCAGAGGGTGGTGAAAGTGCACAGTGATGAGGTTGATGCTCCTTTCAATAGGTTTTTTGACATGAGGATCGATGCTTGGCTGCCATTTGACAGGTAAAAATAATCTAGCACTTTTGTCCATAATAATATCATTGTGTAGTAGGCTATACCTGCACTGTATCTGCAAGCTGTTGGCTAGAGCACACGTGGCAATACCAGAGTGGGCACATTCACTATACCTATGCAACATTTTTTTTTGTAACAAAACCAAAACTCTGATTGGGAAATGCTCCAGGGTTTCCCTTAGTAATTCTGGCTTTTGGCTGATAAAAAATGAAATGCCAATAAATAAAATTGTGGTAGGCCAAATTGTAATTTAATATATGTTTTAATATTGTAGTGGAAGATTAGAAGGTTGTTCAGGCCAAATGCAGGCTACTGTGCAACTCCCTATTCAGGAAGGATGGAATTTTGAAACTTACATTTATTTATAATTTTTTTGAATCATTATTTTTACTGTATATAATTGTTATTATTTTAAGACTATTTATTAATTGAAACCAGTTTTTAAATATGCAAAACCTGTTCTGTTCAATTTTGTTAAGACATTTTCATTGGCTAAATTAAATTTATTTGTGTGCTCCATATTTAGTTTAAAATAGGTTTTAACTAGGTTTGTTGTAAAATAAATAACATCAGCCTATTTCTGTCATTTGTTGGGTATGGTAGGCACTTGCATTTGTTGCTAATTGATGAAATATTGCCTGTTCTAAACTTTTGTGAAGGTTTAAACCAGTTCGCAATTGTTTTGTTTCATTATGATGAGCATTTTCTTTGGCTAAATTAAGTTCCAACTGTAATGCTGTGTTTGCTGCAATATAATAGCCTGCTTTTGATATTATCCTAATAAATTTTATACATTTTTGTGAGATTTGGTGTGGTGTGGCCATTATTAAGCTTTAGCAACTGCAAGCCTATGATAGGAAGGCAGTGCCTCACCAATGCTCCAACTTACTCTGACTGTTGAAATGGAGTTGAGGAAGAATGTTTCAGGCCTACCAGAGTTTCTCCTATAATCTAACAATATAATGCTTATCTTTATGCAAAATATGCTAATCAAAAATTAACCAATGAACCTTCTTCTGTAAGTCTATAACTATATAGCAGACTCAGTCACTGTGGTCGCATGCTGCTAGAATATCTCTATCTCTCTGGGGATAGGCCTAAGCTTCTCTTGGTTTCTTTATACAAGCTATATCTTTTTTTGCTCATAATGCGCTTTACATGCGTTTACATGCATATTTTAGAGTATTCACATAAAAATATGTTGCCAATTTGATGAAATCCTAGCTATAGACATCCTAAAGACTGTGGCAGGTGTGCTAGTCCAGTGTCACTTTGATTATGCCTGCACATCATGGTTCACCAGCAGCCCCAAAACATCATGGTTCACCAGCAGCCCCAAATATCTAAAGAATAAGCTACAGAACAGGGTGAATATTTTCCCTGCATTTTACAAATGTTCCATTCCATTGGGTAAGTAAATGAAACTAGCTCCAGCAAGTTAATCTTTTGGAGTGTGGACTGTATTACTGTACTGTATTATACTGTATTACAGTACCAGTCACAAGTTTGGACACACCTACTCATTCAAGGGTTTTCCTTAATTTTTACTATTTTCTACCGAATAATAGTGAAGACATCAACACTATGAAATGACACATATGGAATCATGTAGTAAGCCAAAAAGTGTTAAATAAATGAAAATATATTTTATATTCTTCAAAGTGGCCACCCTTTGCCTTGATGACAGCTTTGCACACTCTTGGCATTCTCTCAACCAGCTTCACCTGGAATGCTTTTCCAACAGTCTTGAATGAGTTCCCACATATGCTGAGCACATATTGGCTGCTTTTTCTTCATTCTGTGGCCCAACGCATCCCAAACCATTTCAATTGGGTTGAGGCCGGGTGATTGTGGAGGCCAGGTTATCTGATGCAGCACACCATCACTCTCCTTCTTGGTCAAATACCCCTCACACAGCCTGGAGGTGTGTTTTTGGTCATTGTCCTGGTTAAAAACAAATGATAGTCCCACTAAGCGGAAACCAGATGGGATGGCCTATCGCTGCAGAATACTGTTGTAGCCATGCTGGTTAAGTGTGCCTTGAATTATAAATAAATCACAGACAGTGTCACTAGCAAAGCACCCCCACACCATCACACCTCCATGCTTCACGGTGGGAACCACACATGTAGAGATCATCCGTTCACCTACTCTGCGTCTCACAAAGACACGGTGATTGGAACCAAAAATCTCCAATTTGGACTCATCGGACCAAAGGACAGATGTCCACAGGTCAAATGTCCATTACTCGTGTTTTTAGGCCCAAGCAAGTCTCTTCTTCTTATTGGTGTTCTTTCGTCGTGGCTTCTTTGCAGCAATTCAACCATGAAGGCCTGATTCACGCAGTCTCCTCTGAACAGTTGATGGTGAGATGTGTCTGTTACTTGACCTCTAGGAAGCATTTATTTGGACTGCAATTTCTGAGGCTGGTAACTCTAATGTACTTATCCTCTGCAGCAGAGGTAACTCTGGGTCTTCCTTTCCTGTGGCGGTCCTCATGAGAGACAGTTTCATCATAGCACTTGATGGTTTTTGCGACTGCACTTGAAGAAACTTTCAAAGTTCTTGACATTTTCTGGATTGACTGACCTTCATGTCTTAGGGTAATGTTGGACTTTCATTTCTATTTGCTTATTTGAGCTGTTCCTGCCATAATATGGACTTGGTCTTTACCAAATAAATACATTTTGTATACCACCCCCATATCATCAAGGCAACAGGTGGCTACTTTGAAGAATCTAACATATACTGTATTTTCATTTGTTTAACACTTTTTTGGTTATTACATTATTCCATATGTGTTATTTCACAGTTTTGATGTATTCACTATTATTCTACAATGTAGAAAATAGTGAAAATAAAGAAAAACCTTTGAATGAATAGGTGTGTCCAAACTTTTGACTGGTACTGTATATGGACTGCAGTTACACACCTCTTTCAAACCATGAACCTGGGAGAAAACATGTGATGCTGGTGCAGGACATGTGCCTACAAAAGGTACAATTTTAGGCTAGCGATTTAGATTTGAATTTGGAAATATAATAGGGCTTATTTTACATTTGTATAATTAGTACTCTGACACATGCACACTTTTTCATAATATTTCCCCTAATGTTGTGTGGCATGCCTACCTCCTCTTTCTCTTTTGTTGCTTCATTCCTTCCTCACTTTCAACAGTTACCCTAAGTTAAATGTTTATTTGTCCTGATCTTCATCATTGTAATGACATGCTTGAATAATTAAGCAGTAAGTCCTGAGGGGGTGTGGTATATGACCAATATACCGTGACTAAGGACTGTTCATATGCACAACGCAATGTGGTATGCCTGGATACAGCCCTTAGCCGTGATGTAATGGCCATATACAACAAAACCCCAAGGTGCGTTATTGCTATTATAAACTGGTTACCAAAGTAATTCATGTTTTGTCATACAGGTGTTATACAGTCTGATTTTTTAATTTTAAATGTTATTTATACCACATCTTTCAGCCAATCAGCATTCAGGGCTAGAACCACCCAGTTTATAATATAGAATAAGATGCCGATGGCTTTCTTTTCTCTTCACAAATATTGAATGGTTACAGGTCTGAACAAAGAACTGCTCTAGCCTACCTCCATTCTGCATTCTCTCTTCTTTCAAACTCCCCAATTCTCAATTCTTTCAAACTTCCCAGCCCGTGGCTGTGAGTTCTATTGGCTGAGGTACTTAACATTCACCAAACAAGAGCTTGCATCCCTCTTCCAATAGTCTATTAGTATAAGAAATGCTACAAATAAATTATTCCACCAAGCCATTTCTAGTCTAGCTTTTCCTAAGACTCCAAGAGCTAAAGAGCATTTTTTAAAGGAGAGAGGACAGCAGAGCACCTGGTGCATATAGCGCAAGATACTGAGGCTATACATTAGAAGCTTATGCATAGCACATCATTCATTAGCTAAATATAAGGCTAAAAACTGCATTGAATTTATTACCTGAAGACGTAGGCTGGGACATACCCCAAACTTTTGAACGGTAGTGTAACTTGGAAATGACCTTGTTGTTGAAAGAAAAGCATTTTTTTTGTCCATTAAAATAACATCAAATTGATCAGAAATACAGTGTAGACATTGTTAATGTTGTAAATGACTATTGTAGCTGGAAACGGCTGATTTTTTTAGTGGAATATCTACATAGGCGTACAGAGGCCCATTACCAGCAACCGTCACTCCTGTGTCCCAATGGGACGTTGTGCTAGCTAATCCAAGTGTATAATTTTAAAAGGTTAATTGATCATTGGAAAACCCCTTTGCAATGTTAGCACAGCTGAAAACTGTTGTTCTGATAAAGAAGCAATAAAACTGTCTTTCTTTAGACTAGTTGAGTATCTGGAGCATCAGCATTTGTGGGTTCGATTACAGGCTCAAAATGGCCAGAAACAAATAACTTTCTTCTGAAACTTATCAGTCTGTTCTTGTTCTGAGAAATGAAGACTTTTCCATTAAAGAAATTGGCAAGAAACTGAAGATCTGCAACGCTGTGTACTACTCCCTTCACAGAACAGTGCAAACTGGCCCTAACCAGAAGAGAAAGAGGAGTGAGAGGCCCCGGTGCACAACTGAGCAAGAGGACAAGTACAGTGCATTAGAGTATCTAGTTTGAGAAACAGATGCCTCACAAGTCCTCAAATGGCAGCTTCATTAAATAGTACCCGCAAAACACCAGTCGCAACGTCAACAGTGACGAGGCGACTCCGGGGTGCTGGCCTTCTAGGCAGAGTTGCAAAGAAAAAGCCATATCTCAGACTGGCCAATAAAAAGAAAAGATTATGATGGGCAAAAGAACACAGACACTGGACAGAGGAACTCTGCCTAGAAGGCCAGCATTCTGGAGTCACCTCTTTACTGTATTTCTGATCAATTATATGTTATTTTAATGGACAAAAAATGTGCTTTAAAAAAAAAAAAATATATATATATATATGTTTTTAGGTGACCCCAAACTTTTGAACCGTAGTATATCTGTCGATTTTAAACAGGATTATCTATTTTGGATATAATTAGAATGGAATTGAGGGAGAGAGAGAGAAAGACAATCCACATGTGCACACTGATTTAAAGCAACAATATTGAAGTGATTTAAATCTCAACAGCAAAACATAAATTAACTTTCCAATTAAAAAATAACATTCCCTCCAAAAGCCAGATAGAGATGTGTAAATTAGACAGGCATTTAGTCCTTATATTAGTGTAGCATACGCTGAAGCAAAGTAGGGATCTAAATGGAAATGAATTCCCAACTTTATTGGAAGACATCAAAACTATGAAATGACATATGAAATCATGTAGTAACCAAAAATGTGTTAAATCAAAATCATGGCAGCTTTGCACACTCTTGGCATTTGCCTTCATGGCAGCTTTGCACACTCTTGGCATTCTCTCAACCAGCTTCATGAAGTACTCACCTGGAATCCATTTCAATGAACAGGTGTGCCTTGTTAAAAGTTAATTTGTGGAATTTTTTTCCTTCTTAATGCGTTTGAGCCAATCAGTTGTGCTGTGACAAGGTAGGGATGGTATACACAAGATAGCCCTATTTGGTAAAAGACCATGTCCATATTATGGCAAGAACAGCTCAAATAAGTAAAGAGAAGAGTCCGTCATTACTTTAAGATACGGTCAGTCAATACAAAAAAATTAGAATTCAAGGCACACTTAACCAGCATGGCTACCACAGCATTCTGCAGCGATACACCATCCCATCTGGTTTCCGCTTAGTGGAACTATCATATCAGGACAATGACCCAACACACCTCCAGTCTGTGTAAGGACTATTTGAATAAGAAGGAGAGTGATGGAGTGCTGCATCAGATGGCCTCCACAATCACCTGACCTCAACCCAATTCAGATGCTTTGGGATGAGTTGGATCGCAGAGCATTCCAGGTGAAGCTGGTTGAGAGAATGCCAAGAGTTTGCAAAGCTGTCATCAAGGCAAAGAGTTGCTACTTTGAAGAATATAAAATATATTTATTTGTTTAACACTTTTTGGCTTACTACATGATTCCACATCTGTTATGTCATAGTTTTGATGTATTTACTATTATTCTAAAACCTCTTGAATGTGTCCAAACATTTGACTGGTACTGTAGTATTTTATTTATTTATTGACAAATAAAATAAATCAATCAACCCAAACTGTGCACTGGAAAATTGGTGAAAGAGACATCTGTTACAATACACCAAAAAATGTCATGACATTCGGAGATTGTCAAACAAAGCCTTCGATACTTGGTAAACCTTCAAGGAAGGGAGGGATGTATTTTCTATTTGTCTAGATTGACATAGTCTATTTGTTGTGGTGTTGAAAACAGAAACCATGTTATTGAAGTGTCTGAAGTCGGTATGTTTTGTTTATCGGTTGCGTGGTGGATTTGCACAGAAACCTGTTGGGGTAAAATGTGTTGCATCTATTTTATATAATTATAAATATGGCAACAATATGATGATAATCTGACTCCCTCCTAGTTGACCATTGTCTGTAACCGGCTCTGATCGTGAAGTAATGAAACAGTCAGGGAGCGTGAGCTCAACTGCGGTGGTTGGCGAACCCTCAACCTTCTGGCCCGTAGCTCTGTGTGGCATCAACTGTGGTATTGTTATTTTTCCCTTCATTTAACTAGACGAGTCAGTTAAGAACAAATTATCATTTGCAATGACGGCCTAGCCCAGCCAAACGCAGACGACGCTGGGCCAATTGTGCGCCGCCAGATGTGATGCAGGCTAGATTTGAAATAGGGACTGCAGTGGCACCTCTTGCACAGAGCTGCCTTAGACAGCTGTGCCACTCGAGAGCTTATTTGTGAGTATTAACATCATTTTGAGTTCATTCTGTGATGCGGGGTGTTACATTTATTTTACAGTACAAGGGAAGGGTGGTGTGAATATATATTTTTTATGTTGGGGAGGGGTGTGCATTTTTTTTAATGACACCTTGAGTTGGTGAAGTATATGCATCCTACATGGCACCCTATTCCCTATATAGTGCACTACTTTGGTCCAGGGACCAATAGGATTCTGGTCTGAAGTAGTGCACTATTATAGGCTACGGAATAGGGTGCCATTTGTGAGACAAAAACACGTACAGTTCGGAGTTGTGCCTCTTCAGCAACTCTCTAGCCTACTCATTCTTCTCTCTCATCCCTCTCCGGCTGCTCTGTCTCTCTTCTCTCACTAGACGAACCACTGCTGCGGGCTCTGGAACAGGAGGGATAGACTTGTCTAGGCTACTCTAACCCCTTTGGCTTATGTGGACTATTTGCTGCTCTGTCTCGGTATACTTAGCCGATGTGAAATAACCGGGACAATATAAAACCTACGGTCAAATAACGGTTCTGGTCAGGGTGAGCCAAAATCACTGGATTCTGTCAACTTGTTGCGCACTCAATGCAGTGGAACTACAAGTGGTAGTTAGAATTGTTTCGAGTAGCAGCCAAAGTGGACGATTATAATTTCAGTTATCATCATGGGCGAGACACACTAAGCCTCAGCTCCCGAGGCTCAGGATTGTTTTAGCAGTGGGGGGACGAAGACGAAGAGAGAGGCACGACATTCCCAGACTGGACGGATAAGGACTCCTAAATGCGTCTTCCTGTTGACCCGACAACAATGAATAGTGGTTCTAGCAACTTTCTGCTAGTTCCAATACAGGAGTATCCCGTTCTAGACTGCGTACCCAACAAAAACGTCAAGATCGTGGTTTTGGGAGCGAGCAACGTGGGGAAAACAGGTAGGAGAGCAAGCTTTACGAGAAGTGTGCAAAAGTAGTCTGAATCGCATCGTTGTCGTGAAAGTCCGGAGGTTTTTAATGTCCGACTCTTTGAATTAATCTATCGAGGTTTATTAATCGGGTCCTAATAGAAAATGTATGCTAGAATGGAAATACTTTATTTGCATCAGTTTGGCACAAACGGATTGGCCATACAAGTAGCCTATATAGCCTATACAAATTTCGATTTTGGAAAAATGTCTACTTATTAATATTTCTACCTAAATATTTTATTATGTATTTGGGATAGGCTACACACGGGTGTGCCAGTTGAACAGTGAGAGGTAAACAATCTCGCCAGGGGGCGACGTGTACGTTCACAGACTAGACCAGGACAGACAGGCTGAGCGCATGTCCCAAATGGCACCCCATTCCTTATTAAAGTGACCTACTTTTGAAAACTAGTTGCAGTACGGAGGGAAGAGGGTACTATTTGGTTTAGGATGCAGACAGCCTATGCCAACTAAGGAGCAGGCTATGTCAGCAGTGAAAAATATACAGTATGTAGCATGCAGTATTCTCTTACAGCGACAATAACAGATGTGTGACCTTCTAGTATTCTTCACAAGGTGTTTATATTTCAATTTAGTAGACACTCTTACCCAGAGCAATTTAAAGGAGTAATTAGGGTTAAGTGCCTTGATCAAGGGTACATCGATATTTTCCCATGTTTAGGATGTTGTTGGCCTATGCCAACTAGGAGTACAGTATTCTTCAATGGCAACTGTGAAAATATGTAGTCAACTACATTATTATTCTCAAAGTGTTTCTCATTGGAGACTATTCTTCTCCTTGTTTCATTCACAGCGTTGATAGTCAGGTTTCTGACTAAGAGGTTCATCGGGGACTATGAGGCAAACACAGGTAAGGTTTTATCATTTTAACAGTCCCGTTCATATAAAATACACACACACACACACACACACACACACACACACACACACACACACACACACACTCACCCACCTACCGCTTATGCTGCTGCCATACGGTTTATTATTATCATTATTTATCCTGCTACCAGTGTGACGTGGCGAGGTTGAACCCAGGTGCAGAGAAGAGACTAAACGAAATACTTTACTAAGAACGGTAGCCACAGGATCCCAGTACACTTGGAAAAAACAACAAACACTAAGTCTCGAAAACTCACTCAGGAAACGACCGCACACAGTAAACAACTCAAGCTTCTGCAAAGTACAACAGAAAACACAGCTCTTTTAACAGGGGAATCAGAATGAGTAATAGAACACACCTGAGTGTCGTTATTGTCTCTAGGATGGTCTCTATTGCCCTCTGGTGACAGGTGGAACCATGACAACCAGTCACTTTCTCCTAATCCCCTCTTACATGTACATATTTATCTCAAATTACTCCAGTATCCCTGCGCAATATGCATAATCTTGTACATTTGTTATTGCCACTCACCCTATATGTATGTTATGTTCGTGTTTTTCTTTGTTGTGTATATTTCTTTTCGTATTAGTTATACTATTTTGATATTGATTACTGCACTGGGTAGAGCTTGCAAGTGAAGCATTTCACTGTACTTGTGCATGTGACAATAAAACGTGAACTCGTCATTTCACATTGTTATAACCTTGTAAGAACCCCATACTAGTTTACTACACATTTAGAAACAATTTCAGTTATAAACACCCAGTGAAAAGCCTGAGCTGGCGCTCGCCCAAAAAAGTTAGTACAAGTGCTAACTAATGGCGAGTTAACTGTAGGCTATAAAAATAAATGGAGTCACACACTCTATAGGCTCCCAGTAATTTATTGGATAAACACCAACGTTTCGGCATCCCCGTGTAGGGCACTATACAGGGCACTAAACAGTGAAGTAGGCACTGTGATGCTGAGACGTTAGTGGTTTACCCAATTAATGTCTCTCTTTATTAACTTATACTGTAAACACCCCACCCTAATAATACAGGCAACTTATACATTTTACATCTGTTTTACATTTGTTGCATAGCAATCCATTGTGCATAGTCAGTAATGTTTTGCTTATCTCTGTCCCCAGGGGCCCTGTACTCCAGAAAGATCAATCTAGATGGAGAACAGGTTTCACTACAGGTTCAGGACACGCCCTGCGTCTCTCTACAGGTCGGTCTCTCTCTCTCTCCACACAAGGGCTGAGTCCCAAATAGCACATTAAGGAATGGGAAAGGGAAAGTGGGGATACCTAGTCAGTTGTACAACTGAATGTGTCTTCTGCATTTAACTCAACCTCTGAATCAGAGAGGCGAGGGGGGGCTGCCTTAATCGAAATCCACGTCTTCGGGGGCCCGGGGAACTGGGGGTTAACTGCCTTGCTCAGGGGCAGAACAACAGATTTCGATCCAGCAATCTTTTCTATATAGTGCACTACTTTTCAAATCAAATGACATTTTATTAGTCACATCACATACACAGTTTTACAGCAGGCATAAAAGGTGCAGTGAAATGCTTATGTGCAAGCTCCCTCAACAATGCAGCACATCAGTCAATAACATTAAAAACAATAAAAAGAGTCAAGTCAAAAATAACAAGTAATAGAAGTAATAAGAGAGGTAGCATAGTAATAATGGACTGTATTACACTGTATTTACAAATATAAAGTGGGCAGTGACTTGTTCACACAGTGGAATACTGTAAATAGTATATAATAGAACAGCAACATTGATTGTGTTGGATGTGTGTGTGAGTTGTGAGTGCGTGTGGGTGCTTGGGTGTGTGTTTATGTGTGTTTGTGTGTGTTTGAAGGTTTTGCTTAGTCAGTGCAAATAATGTCTAAGGTTTCAGATTGTCTCTTAGGTGCAAATAGTCACAGGCACAAGTCTGTGCAGGGAGTCAGTTAGGGTTAGCTGTTCAGCAGTCTAATGGCCAGGTGGTTGTAGCTGTCTCGGAGCCTGTTGGTCCGAGACGTGATGCTCCGATACCACTTGCCAAATGATAACAGAGTGACTGGAGTCTCAGGCATTATGGAGCCTTATGGGCCCTTGTCTCCATAGGGAGTATGGTGCCATTTGGAACACAGCCCCTGTATCTCTCTACAGGTAATTCCTAGTCCTCTCTACAGTCTAAGGGTGCATGTAACCAGACCTGGGTCAAATATATGTGAAATCCTTTCAAATGTCAAGTACTTTAAATTACTTGCCAAGTCTCCCTTGGGAAATAGGTTTTCTGACCTCCATGGGACTTTCTGGTTCAATAAACAAAAAGTTACCGTAAATAGAACAGTATCTCAGTTTGCACTTTTGGGACAATTGCATTGTATTGACTCCATCGCAAAAATGTGTTTGACATACATACGGTAGCTTATATATTTGATCCCGGTCTGGATATAACAAGTGGAAACATGTTATTTACAGTTCATCACTAGTTCACTACCAGTAAGAAGTTATGATGTTACAGTAGAACAGGCCTACATCCAGTATCAGGGCATATCTCAATTATTCTTCTCCCTCCTAAAGTGGTTTTTGATAATTCAGTGCCAGGCCTAAGGGAGGCTCCCGTTCATTTATCAAACTCACTTCCACCACCCATTCAAAGGCCTGGTCTTGTAAACAGACTATGCCTGAGATAAAGAGTGTGTGTTGTCTTTCTGTCTGCTCCATAATCCCATAATAATAACTGTGCAGACTACTGTAGGAGTTCGGATAAACACATCACTAGCTACATACCACTGACTTTCCCTCTTTCTTTCCTCTCTTTCTCTCATCTACCCCTTACCCCTTTCCTCCCCTCACCCTTCCATCCAGGACGATGCAGAGGGACTTTATTGTCAGGAGCAGATCAACAGGTCTATCTACTGGGCGGATGGATACGTCCTGGTCTTCTCCATCACAGATCACAGCAGCTATAGAACCATCCAGCCTCTCTACCAGCACGTCAGACGCATCCACCCTGCAGGGAATATACCTGTCATACTGGTGGGTCTGACCGTTATATTACATCTATTAGTAACGGGAGCTGGATCCTATTATTATTAGTATTTAACTATACAGTATATGTTACCCATCTATTACATCCGTGTCCAAAGCGATACATTAAATTATATGTCATATTTAACTCTCCCGGTATATGTCCTCGTCATACTGGTGGCTCGATAACCTTTATTTTATCTGGAAGTATTTCTGGACATTGCCTGAACATTGGTCTAATCCATCTCTCATCTCCTCCCAGGTGGGCAACAAGAGTGACCTCCTCCGTGCCCGCCAGGTGCCAGCCGATGAGGGTGAGACTTTGGCAGCCTCTCTGGGTGGTGCGTATTTCGAGGTCTCTGCCCGGGAGAACCACGAGGGGGTCCACTCCGCCTTCCTGCACCTCTGTGGCGAGGTGAGCCGAGCGCTGGGCGGGGGGAACGGGGAGAAGAGGAGAGGGGGGCTGCACCTAGCCCGGCCTAAGTCCCCCAACATGCAAGAGCTCAAAAGAAGGTTCCGACAGGTGCTCTCTTCCAAGGGGAAGTCTTCCGCTACCACGCTGTGATGATAATGGAAAAAAAAGAGATGGTTCTGGTTCTGACGGTTCTAGTTCTGGTTCCAGAATTGGAATTATGGATTTAGCCCAGTTGACTCTCTTGTGATGTCATTGTATGAGAATGAATGTAACAGTTTCAATTGGAACACAGAGAAGAGATAAACGGTTCTATATTCTATTTCATTCTATTGGAATGGAACATTGAGATAAGGAAATCTATATTCCACTTGCGGAAGGAATGGCACAGAGACAGCAAGACCAAACGCTTCCAACAACGGAGTGGGCTTCGTTGGTATGTGACGTCAAGAAGCCTGTCTGCCGATTCAACCAATGGTGACTGAGGAGACTGAAAAACAGACTACGACTGACAGGTCTAACGGACCATTCGTAGGCTTCTCTGAGATCGCTATTCGTACTAAGCGATTATGCAGTAGTCAACTCTCCTTGCTTTTGATACATTTGTATTTAAAGAATGTAATCTAAAATAAACTGTACCCAGAGGCAAAGAAAAATTATGTTGGCATCACAGATTACCTATAATGAAGGGACACTTTATCTCTAATGGCATTCTACGAGCCCTGGTCAAAGGTTGTGCTCTAGGCTATATTATAGTAGAGTGCCATTAGAGATTGAACCTATGTATATTCTCAATGAAACATTTCAAATGGACGGGCCATGCTTAATTCAATTGAATTGCTAAAAAATGCACTCAACCACAGTCCTTGACATCCTGGTCTGTACTAATCTATACCAGCTTGGTTCCCCTGAACAGTCACGAACCACAGGATCAGTTTACCCTACCCCAACCCTAACTTCAACCATCATGAAGGCAATAGATAAAACTGACCACAGACCAGTTTTTAGGGGAAACTCCATCCTACATCAAACCACTGTGATGCCTATGGCTGCAAAAGTCAGTTTGGAAGATTCCTGGAATCAGGAGGGAATAAGCAGGACACTTTGAATCCTTCAACCAGAATTTCAGAAAAACCTGGGAATTATTGGAAAAATACAGGAATTTTGCAACCCTACTCAGGCCCCTTTAAGGTAACACATGTGGAGGCTCTATGTCCTACAGATGTATCTTTCTGTCTGTGTTTTTTTATATGAGTCTGGAAAGGGAGAGACTTGGGGTGTGTCCTAAATGGCACTGTAATTCCCTATATAGTGCACTACTTTTGACCAGGGCCCATCAAAAGGAATGCACTATATAGGGAACAGGGTGCCATTTGGGATGCAACCACGAGTTCTCATGACCTTTCACCTCTATCTGCTGTGTCAGAGTTTAACACACACCAGAGCAGGGATCACCCACTAGATTCAGCCGCAGGCTGATTTTTTTTCTTGAGCGAATGGTCAGGGGGCCGGAACACAATTACAAATAATTTGAAAAACGCAAATGCTGTAGACCACAAGACTCCCATACAGATATAATATATCAAACCTTGTTTACATTTGTATACAATCACATATATACAGTATCTCTGTTATGCGTGGGAATACTTTGGAATGGATTTCCAAAATTAAAATCACTTGGAGCTGATTTGTTGGTGTTTTTAATATTTTATGTACATCAATAAAAGTAAAATATATTTTTGGGACCCAGAAAACTCCAGTTGGGGAACCCTGCACCAGAGGTAAGGGATTGCCCAGTTCCCCCAGAACGTCACTCGCTCTGAAACCTTGAGGTAGTTGTTTCCCTTGCTCTTTGAGCGATAGGTAACGATGCTTCATGGGTGACTGTTGTCAATGTATTCAGAGGGTCCCTGGTTTGAGCCCAGATTGGGGCAAAGAGCGGGACGGAAGCAATACTGTTACATTGAAGCTGTTGTCCCGGATCATTCAGTTGGGCTCTGCCCAGCAGCTGGGGTTGCTACGGAGAAGGAAGAGGTCAAAGGGGGGGTGAGTGTAACCGGTGTGAAATGGCTAGCTAATTAGCGGTGCACACTAGTAGTGTTTCAATCGGTGATGTCACGCGCTCAGAGTAATTGTTTCCCTTGCTCTATACTGACTGCGGCTTTTATGGAGCGATAGGTAATGATGCTTTGTGGGAGGCATGTTATTGATGTGTTCAGAGGGTCCTTGATTCGAGCCCAGGTTTGGGCAAGGAGAGGGACGGAAGCAAGACTGTTACACACAACCAGAAGAGAGACTGTGAAATGACAACACACTAGGACGCCAGGGGTACAGTGCTCTGATAATGAGAAATTCCTCGGCACCTGGAATTTTTCTTTTGCGAATCTGGTCGTTGCCCCCAACCTCCTCCGTTAAACACACTTGACTTTCTAAATGTAATCCTTTACAGGTACTAACGTAATCCTTTACAGGTACTAATGTAATCCTTTACAGGTACTAACGTAATCCTTTACAGGTACTAATGTAATCCTTTACAGGTACTAACGTAAACTCACTCACTTTTGGACATCGCCTTGGTTCGTACAATTGACCTCATTTTAGCACCCCAAAAACGTAATACTTCCAGATCAACTGTAATGTCATTACCAATGTAAAGCACAATTTCTCCCCTTTCCAACACAATTAATGACATGACCTCTAAGATGCCCGTTTCTGCATTATTCAAGAAGGCAATGAGCTCCGTCGGGTCTTTTTTTTAAATGGCGGGTGGGGAAGTGAAACTAATGCGTGGTAGTGAGAAGGAGAGGAGATGTGTGGGGAAATTGCACTCGATCTGTCCAACTTATCACCTTACCGCCTCTAAAATGTAAATAAAACATGATAAAGAGTTTACATAATGTGTCATTACAAACCTATTTGAAGGTTTGTGTCGAATTTGACTCAGGTTTTTAGGGCGGTGCTAAAGTGATCTTCAGAAGTAAACAGCGGCTCTGAGAGTCATGATCGCTTACAGTGATGACGCAAAAAATGACTAGGTATCCCCCCTTACCCCCGTCACTGTCCATCTCTTGTTTTTAAACGATGAGAGAAGTGCTACACCTGGTGGAGAGAGATTGTAAGACAGAACTAGTTGCTATTTGCGTGCTGTACGTTACGGCATAACACGTCACGATGTAACGAAGGGTCAGTTTCTTTCAACTTTTCTCCAATACTATAGAGCCATTACCATGTCGACCAACGCTTGAATAGAAACGTAGTTCACACCCCAGATTTTGAAGTCAACACAGTCGCTACAGTCCCATTCGTTTTCTTTGCAGCCTCGTTTGAATGTCTCGGTTGCGCACATTTGTACGGAATGGGGTGAGTTTACGTTAGTTACCTGTCCAAAATGGCCATCAGTGACTTCACTTACATTTTACATGTACGTTTTAGTCATTTAGCAGATGCACTTATCCAGAGCGACTTAGTTGGTGCATTCATCTTAAAGGGATACTTCAGGATTTTGGCAATGAAGCCTTTTATCTACTTCCCCAGAGTCAGATGAACTCATGAATACCATTTGTGAAGTAGATAATTGGCTTCCTTGACAAACTTCCTTCCCGATGTATCCCTTTAGCCCTTTCCTGCAGTCAAATGACCAAATCACCCACTAGTGGCCTCATGGGCGAAACGTTATTTATACTTGTCATATCTGTCCCTTTGTTATATTTCAGTCATCTGTGATATATAAAGTGTAATATCGGGATGCAAACTCAAAATTTAATATATTTCAACTCTATTTCTGACATGGTACAGGTGTTCTAAGCCCATAACCATGTGAGTGAGTAGATTCAAAGTAGATTTGTTGAAGAGTACCAAGAACCACTCTGTGACACTGATTTAGCCCACTGCAGTAAATTAAGATAGCTAGGTGAGACAATGTCTTTGCTGGTAACGTAACTGATTACAGTCCCAAATTTTTTTAATAATCAGATGACATGTAACTCCCCAACCCTAAACGCACACACACACACGCACACACACTTCAAAACCTTTTAACCCCTTGAGCCCTGGCCTTTAACCTATAAAATGAATCAGTATCAGTATGTGGCAGTACAAGGATTCATCCCACAGTGGTGGCTGACCGAGTATCGCTATACTGGGTCATGCCCATTAGGGACCAAACGGACTGAAACGGTGCCTTTTTATTTTCAGTTTCCCGCTGAGTGCCCTATTAAACAAGACACTGATGTTTGAGATGTAGTTTAGAAATGCAAATAAAGAAAAAATGAGAGAGAAGTAATTGACTGGAATCTTAATGTCCTTCTCTTCCTGTCTCTGAGTATTTAAGCTCCCTGACTACTTCCACCCCCCCCCCCCCACACACACACACATCTGAGAGGGCATGAAGTTCATGAGGATGGCTGGTGGGTGGTCTGTAGGGGGTTGTCAAACACCTTAAACAGCTTCTTCCTGCAATATAGAGCCATAATCATTATGCTTCATTCTATGACAAACATATGTTTATTTTCTGCATATCTAAGCATACCTCTTGAGCTGTCTGTATCCTCCTGAGTGGTGTATATATTTTTTTTAATAAACTGAATATGCTTCTCTGCTAAAATCTTGGTCAAAGATTGAAAGGAATGTGAGTTTTATTCAGTATATTTATTTATTGTGTCACGCCCTGACCTTAGAGAGCCTTTTATTTCTCTATTTTTGGTTAGGTCAGTGTGTGATTAGGGTGGGCATTCTAGGTTTTTGGTTTTCTATGTTTTCTATTTCTTTGTTATTTTAGCCATGCGTGGTTCCCAATCAGAGGCAGCTGTCTATCGTTGTCTCTGATTGGGGATCATATATAAGTTGTGATTTTGGGTTTTGTGGGGAGTTATTTTCTGTTTAGCTGTTTTGTTGCCTGACAGAACTGTGCGCTTTCATTTTTTTCTGCTTTGTTATTTTGTTGCGGTGTTCAGTTTATTAAAAATCATGAACGCCTACCACGCTGCACCTTGGTCTTCATTTAACGACAGACGTTACATATTGCATGCTTTTCTAAAGTTACCAATCTTGCCAGCAGGCATCCCAGCAAAGATAGTTAGACAAGCTAGCTACTCTACATTTATAGCCTGCAATGGCTTCTTGATAGCTACTTATGAGGTTGAGAGATTGGTAACTTATCTGAGCTAGCTAAACCCAACTTCATAAAATTGTAGTATTCGAGAGAAACCTATATATATACAAAAACCTATATATTTGTTTTTAACAGGACAATCTGATACGTTATATTTGAGGTTTTCTCCCAAATGGAACCTTATTCCCTACATAACCCTATTGACCCTGGCTGTCAGAAGTATTGCACTACATGGAGAATTGGCTATGGCCAAAAGAAGTACACTATGTGGGGAATAGGGTGCCATTTGGGAGGCAACTGTACTCTTATTTCCCTCCAAGTGTGCCTGAATACCTTTAGTCCACCCAGTCTACCAGATGAGCCAAACAGTAGCAACATGGCACCAAACCACCATAGAAGAAGAGCAGATAGTAGGAACATGGCCCCAAACCACCATAGAAGAAGAGCAGACAGTAGCAACATGGCCACAGCCCACTATAGAAGAAGAGCCTGACAGTAGTAACATATCCCCAGCCCACCATAAAAAAAGAGCTCTGCAAGCCTCTTCTTCTAGCTCAGTGCATCTTCCTGTCTTCAGAATAGTGGACTTGCACAACAGGGTCAAATCTGTCATGGATATCACTAGCTAGGACACACTGTTCTCTCTCTGTGTGTGGATGTGTTTAACTATTCTTGTGGGGACCAGAAGTACAAGCTGTACAAGACTGTGTGTGTGTGTAATGGTCTCTGGCATGGCCTGATGTTGGGGTTAGGGCTATGGTTTGGGGAACGCTTAAAACAGAATAATAATACAAAACTATACGCTATTACCATCAGGTACCATCAGTATTCTCACGGCTTGCTAGAGCATTGTGAAGTGCGGTGGCACAGTGGCCTGAGCAGCGTGCTTCGGCTCCGAGCATCACAAGTATTTTTTTACAAAAATTTGGTGAGCACCGAGCTAGGCACGTATCAACATTCTCAGGACCTTTTCAAATGTCTGAGATCAAAGTTTATTTATAGTGATCAGGCTGGCTGCCTAGGGCCTTATCTGAGTTGCTTTGTTTCAATAGTGCCACAAAGAATACACTGTATACACATTATATATACAAAAGTATGTGGACAAGACAAAATAATTTATAACTGAATTTTTCCAGAACAATATAGGTTCAACAAATCCCCTTATTGTTTGGGATACCTTTAAATATACCTTCAGAGATCATTCAGTATTCATCAATAATAATAATAAGAAAGCATTTCTGTCTAATGAGACAAGACTAACAAGGGAAATACATGAACAAATAGTGTTATGCGGAGTGGAACAGGGAAACACAAGAGCAGACTCAGACGGGGAGACTGGGATGAAGTAACCAAATGTATTTATTGAAACACAGGTGGGAGATGGAGTACAGGTCAGGGGAAGCTCGGGCTGGTTGCTGGAAACCAGGTGCGGAGGCTGAGGCTGGAGCGAGAGGGGTTGAGACAGGGTAAGCAGGTCCGGAGGGGAATCCAAGGGAGTAGTAGAGTGGGGAATCCAGGACAGAGACGCAGGATGATGAGACGTGGGACAAGAGACAGGGACCAGAGTCAGAGCGGGCAGAATGAGCAGAGATTACGATCTGGCAGCGTGGAAGTGGCAGGGCTGAGTATTTGTAGAGTTCTTGATTGTGGAACAGGTTGCAGCTGGTGGGGATCTGCTCTGACTCCAGCACACCTGTCTCCGCCCACACAATCCCACACACACACAGAGAGGGAGAGAGTACCGGGGGAGTGGCGGCAGGTCAAGGATACACAGGATGAGCATTAGAGGGCATTGCAGGAACAGATGTGACAAATACTACAGGTAGATAGCAATAAAACGGTACTACAAAGATACAAAATAAGTTAGAGTAAAAGCAAAAAAACTAGAGGAACTTATTCAAGAATGACCTAACATAATCTATTACAAACATAAAGCAAACTGGATGGAATATGGAGAAAAAGGCACCAAATTCTTCCTGAATCTCCAACTCAGTAACACTACCAAAAATAATTAGCAAAAACTAGTTACTAAAAATGGAGTCATCTAAGATTTTCCAAATTATATTTTAAAACAGGAAGCTAAATATTTTAAGCAGATGTTCTCTTTTCCGTCTCCCCCTCCCGCTCTCAATGACGATTACTGTAAGGAATTCTTTCCAAAAATAAAAAAAAATGGAAAAGTAACGAACATACAAAAAGATCAGTGCAAAGGCCAACTGACAAAGTATTACATTTTAATTAACCTTTTGAGGCTATTGAATCCTTTCAGTCTGTAAAAACCCCAAGGCTTGATGGCATACCTTTTTTATATACTCAAAGCTCCATGTTTGGGCTTATTTTAACTACTCGTATAGATATTTTGGTCTTTCAGGTACTCAGCAGGAAGGTCTGATTTTTCTATTATTAAAACAAGACCCGGATGGCAAATATTAAAAAAAAAAAAAACTGGAGGCCTCTTACAGTTCAATATTCTGATGCAAAAATACGAAATGCATAGCACTCAGAAATAAAACGGTTTACCAGATATTGTTCATCCTGATCAGGGAGGTTTTTTACATGGACGATACATTGGAGATAATTACTAGAAATAATAGAACAGTATGAAACATCTAAGAAGCCAGGCCTGGTATTTATAGCCAGGCCTTCGATAAAGTAAGACTGGATTTTATTTATAAATGCCTGGATTTTTTAAAGTTCGATGAGTCTCTTATAAAATGGGTAAAAGTAATATGTATCAACCCCAGGTGTAAAATAGTAAATAGCAGCTAATTCTCAGAGTTTTGAATTGTCAAAAGGAGTTAAACGAGGGTGTCTGCTGTCACCATATCTATTTGTTATGGCCATCGAAATGCTAGCTATTAAAATCAGATCAAATAACAACATTAAAGGATTAGAAATTCAAGGCTTAAAAACAAAGGTGTCCATGTATGCCGATGACTCAAGTTTTATATTAAGTCCGCAAACTAGATCCCACTAGAACTTTTCTGGACTCTGGACTAAAACCAAAGTGTACAGTGTTACGTATTGGAACTTTAAAAAATACAACTTTTACATTACCCTGCAGTTTACCTATAAAATGGGCTGACGGTGAAGTAGACATACTTGGTATTCATATCACAAAAGATACAGTGCCTTGCGAAAGTATTCGGCCCCCTTAAGTTAATACATTGTAGCGCGACCTTTTGCTGCGATTACAGCTGTAAGTCGCTTGGGGTATGTCTCTATCAGTTTTGCACATCGAGAGACTGAATTTATTTCCCATTCCTCCTTGCAAAACAGCTCGAGCTCAGTGAGGTTGGATCGAGAGCATTTGTGAACAGCAGTTTTCAGTTCTTTCCACAGATTCTCGATTGGATTCAGGTCTGGACTTTGACTTGGCCATTCTAACACCTGGATATGTTTATTTTTGAACCATTCCATTGTAGATTTTGCTTTATGTTTTGGATCATTGTCTTGTTGGAAGACAAATCTCCGTCCTAGTCTCAGGTCTTTTGCAGACTCCATCAGGTTTTCTTCCAGAATGGTCCTGTATTTGGCTCCATCCATCTTCCCATCAATTTTAACCATCTTCCCTGTCCCTGCTGAAGAAAAGCAGGCCCAAACCATGATGCTGCCACCACCATGTTTGACAGTGGGGATGGTGTGGTCAGGGTGATGAGCTGTGTTGCTTTTACGCCAAACATAACGTTTTGCATTGTTGCCAAAAAGTTCAATTTTGGTTTCATCTGACCAGAGCACCTTCTTCCACATGTTTGGTGTGTCTCCCAGGTGGCTTGTGGCAAACTTTAAACGACACTTTTTATGGATATCTTTAAGAAATGGCTTTCTTCTTGCCACTCTTCCATAAAGGCCAGATTTGTGCAATATACGACTGATTGTTGTCCTATGGACAGAGTCTCCCACCTCAGCTGTAGATCTCTGCAGTTCATCCAGAGTGATCATGGGCCTCTTTGCTGCATCTCTGATCAGTCTTCTCCTTGTATGAGCTGAAAGTTTAGAGGGACGGCCAGGTCTTGGTAGATTTGCAGTGGTCTGATACTCCTTCCATTTCAATATTATCGCTTGCACAGTGCTCCTTGGGATGTTTAAAGCTTGGGAAATCTTTTTGTATCCAAATCCGGGCTTTAAACTTCTTCACAACAGTATCTCGGACCTGCCTGGTGTGTTCCTTGTTCTTCATGATGCTCTCTGCGCTTTTAACGAACCTCTGAGACTATCACAGTGCAGGTGCATTTATACGGAGACTTGATTACACACAGGTGGATTGTATTTATCATCATTAGTCATTTAGGTCAACATTGGATCATTCAGAGATCCTCACTGAACTTCTGGAGAGAGTTTGCTGCACTGAAAGTAAAGGGGCTGAATCATTTTGCATGCCCAATTTTTCAGTTTTTGATTTGTTAAAAAAGTTTGAAATATCCAATAAATGTCGTTCCACTTCATGATTGTGTCCCACTTGTTGTTGATTCTTCACAAAAAAATACAGTTTTATATCTTTATGTTTGAAGCCTGAAATGTGGCAAAAGGTCGCAAAGTTCAAGGGGGCCGAATTATTTCGCAAGGCACTGTATAAATGAGCTCTTCACAATAAATTTCAATAGAAAACTAGTAAAATAGCAACCATGAGAGGTAAAAAATTGCACTGATTAACTCCTTAGTCATATCTCAATTTACTCACTTACTTATCACGCTGCCTACTCCTAATGATTTGTTTTTCAAATCATTTGAGCAAAAAATATCTTGCTTTGTCTGGGATGCTAAACCAGACAAGATAATATGTGCCTATATATATAAAGAATATGAACTGGGTGGGTTGAGATGATTAAATTTAAAGCAGTAAACCTCTCTCTAAAACCTTCACTTATACAAATGTTTTACCTGAACCCAGAGGCGCAACTTTGGTTTTAGAAGTGGGGGGGCATAATTATTATCCAGTCAGACAAACAGCCTACCCAACCACTCGGAGGAGTCCACATGTTCCTAAAGCACTCTGTTGCCTCATTTTGTATCACATTCCAATGATAAAATTGGGGGGGGACAATTTCCGAATGTACCCCCGTCCCCAGTGAAAGTTGCTCCCCTGCTTGAACCCTAAATGGTTCTCAAGTAGATTATTAAGAAAAGCTCATCAACTGTTTAAAAATGGCTTTTTTCCTTTGTGCATATTGACATGTCTAATTTTTTATCTAATTGAAAATCAAACCTTTTTCTTATCTCTCCTTTTCAAACAAGCATTACAGAGGTGGTTCATATGTATTTAAATTTCATCCCCCTGAAAACATAGAACAAATATTATGGTTGAACTCAAATGTGCTGGCTGATAAAATACCTGTATTTATGGAAAAGGTGTTTAAAAGGGTATTTTGTTTAAAAGTTACATTTTAAATTGGAATGGTAGAGTTATGTCTTTCATGGAGTTATCAGAATTGTACGGGAAGGTCTGCTCAATCCAAGATTACAACCAATTGATTACAGCATTACCCCAAAAATGGAGGAGGCAGGTGGCAGCGGGAGGAGGTAGGGAACTAGTCTGTCTTCCCAATATAAAGGATAAAAACTGTCAGAGGAATAAAAATAGCATAAATAGGAAAGTATACCAGTTTCATTTGAGGACCAGGATGTTGACAGTTGTGCCATTCAGATTGCAAAATAGTTCAAATGAACCAAGATTCAAGACTTTGTGCTTTTCAGCTAAAATTATTGTAGAGAATTCTGGCCACCAACAGAATATTTGAGGCATACAATCATCGCAGCTCTGCAGATTTTGTTGTTAGTCACAGAATCAGTAGACCATTTGTTTTGGTATTGCCTTCAGGTATCCTGTTTCTGGTCTCAGGTTCAGGAATGGATGGAAAAGCATAACATTGATCTAAAATATACACACACTTTCATTCAAACTCACACACACAACACAGAAACACACATGTAAATAGTGCCATACACGCACTCAAACGTATTCATTTGGCCTTACTGTTATGATTTTTGTTGTCCTTGATTTATTTTTTGCAGTGTTGTTTTCGTTTTTTCCCCTCCTTTTTCTCTTTTGTTCATTTTTTTGGTTGTTAGTGCATTCGGGGATGGGGGCTTGAGGGGGCTTGGTGGGGTGGGGGTCTTGGGGGTGGGGAAAGGAATGATTTTACTTTATTATAAAAACAATTCTGGAGGGTGGGGACTGTGGGGGGGGGGATCTCAGATGGTTGAGGAGCAGCTCTCGGGGAACTGTGGAGGGCTGATGGCCTGGTGGTTGGGAGCTTGGGCCGGTGGCTGACAGGTCGCTAGTTTGGCTCCCCGTTTTTGACCTTGTGGGTAATCTGTCAATGTGCCCTTGAGCAGGGCATTGACCCTGGTTGCTTCTGTTAGATGACTGAATGTAATGTAAATGTTGAGCGGCTTCACTACAAGTAGATTGTATGTTTTAATATTCAATAATAAAAAATTTAAAACGATGTGGACACCCCTTCAAATCAGTGGCTATTTCAGCCACACCCGTTGCTTACAGGTGTATAAAATCAAGCACACAGCCATGCAATCTCCATAGACAAATAGTGGAGCTCAGTGACTTTCAACATGGCACCGTCATGGGATGCCACAAGTCAGTTCGTCAAATTTCTGCCCTGATAGAGCTGCCCCAGTCAGCTGTAAATGCTGTTATTGTGAAGTGGAATCATCTAGGAGCAACAACGGTCAGCCGTCAAGTGGTAGGCCACACAAGTTCACAGAACGGGACCGCAGAGTGCTGAAGCACGTAGCGTGTAAAAATCGTCTGTCCTCGGTTGCAACACTCACTACCGATTACCAAACTTTCTCTGGAAGCAACATCAGCACAATAACTGTTCATCGGGAGCTTCATGAAATGGGTTTCCATGGTCAAGCAGCTGCACACAAGCCTAAGATCACCATGCACAATTGCAAGCATCGGCTGGAGTGGTGTAAAGCTCGCCGCAACTGGACTCTGGAGCAGTATAAACGCTTTCTCTGGAGTGATGAATCACACTTCACCATCTGGCAGTCCGATGGACGAATCTGTGTATGGCGGATGCCAGGAGAATGCTACCCGAATGCACAGTGCCAACTGTAAAGTTTGGTGGGAGAGGAATAATGGTTGGACTGTTTTTCATGGTTCAGGCTAGGCCCCTTAGTTCCAGTGAAGGGAAATCTTAACGCTACAGGATACAACGAAATTCTAGACGATTCTGTACTTCCAACTTTGTGGCAATAGTTTGAGGAAGGCCATTTCCTGTTTCAGCATGACAATGCCTCCGTGCACAAAGCGAGGTCCGTACAGAAATGGTTTGTCGAGATTGGTGTGGAAGAACATGATTGGCCTGCACAGAGCCATGACCTCAACCCAATTCTACCCACATTTTACGTACATGGCACTTTTTTTTTACAGTACTTACATTGCATATATTTTCATATACGTTTAATCTAGATAAATAGCATTATACAAATAAAAGATTACTGAAATGGTACAACAATAAGGTACATCTTATCCAAAACGATACATTGCCAATGCTTTCACTGACTAAAGTATTCAATAAAGATAAATTACCAGTATATACCCAGAGGTTACTGCAAAGAAAGTCAAAACATGACACAGAAAAGCCATTTGCGCTCAAGGATCTCAGAGAGATGCATGTGATGATGACCCTCTCCTTTCGTATACCCTAATAAGCAGTTGTTGATGGTCTCCTCCTTCATCCTTCACTGGCCAGCTCTCTCCTGTCCCTCACGTCCCACTGACACCGCTGACAACAACATAAACAATGAGATCACTCCATTTGACAGATTAACCAATGAGACCACTCCCCTTGACAGATTAAAATGGATCACTTCCTGTCTTCTGATGATGGGCCTCGCTCTTGCTTGGGGCAGAAACTTCCCCGCAGATCTAGGATCTGTTTACCCTCTCTGAATTCTAACCGTAGATTAGTCTTAGATCTTTCTTGTGGCAACTTCCTCCTACTCCTCGCAACCCTTAGAGAGATGAAAAAAGATTTTTAAAAATGTAAAGAAAGAAAACAAACTCTTTTAACTGTAAAGGGGGTTATCAGCTAACTCAAAAGTAAAGCATGTAAACTAGCATATATAGTCTGCCTCTATCAGTCTGTGAAAGCATGAGAGATGGTGGGAGAGAGCTCGTTATGAGAGGGATTAGAACATGGAACGTGGAACATCTTCTAAGGAAATGTGTTGCTGGACATGGAACAGCTGTTGGTCTTGTTAGTGTGTGTGTGTGCGTGTGTTAGAGTGGGCGAGGTTGTTAACGCTTTGCCTCAGGTGAGGCAGGATGTGGGGGTTCGGAGGCCAGGAGAACACTCACCGCCTGGGATTATTTTTTTTTAACCTTTATTTAACTAGGCAAGTCAGTTTAGAGCAAATTCATATTGTCAATGACAGCCTAGGAACAGTGGGTTAACTGCCTTGTTCAGGGGCAGAATGACAGATTTTCACCTTGTCAGCTCAGGGATTCGATTATGCAACCTTTCGGTTACATGTCCAACTCTCTAACCACTAGGCTACTTAACGCCTGGGATGAGGGGAGAGGGGGAGGAGGAGAGAGAAAGAGAGCGAGAGAGCAAAAGAGAGAGAGAGAGAGAGAGAGAGATAAACACTAACCTACTAGAAAGGCCAAGGGAGAGGGGGTTAGAGGGATAGAGAGCAGGGGGCAGGGGAGGAGGGTTGGGAGAGAGTGAGAGAGAGGCCAGAGCAGAGGGGGACAAGCAGAGCTAGAGGGCGATTGAGATGTGGTGAGCAAAAGGGAGTGAAAGGGCAGGGCAGCAGAAAAGAAAGAAAGTGTGAGAGAGAGAGATAGATGGGCCTGGAGTAGAACTCATGTCAGTGTGCTAGTCTGGAATTACCTGTGAGTCCATCAGTCAAACTCTGCAGCGCCCAACACACACACACGCACACATGCACACACACAGACACACACCACTTTTCCCTACAAAAGACTTTGGGCTTACATCTGTATCTGGGTTTTAGATAAGGAATAAAGGAACACAACTTAGCAGACAGTCAATAAGAGTGTCTCATCAGATAACTGTCCACTTTCAACCACTGCCTATAGAAGGGTAGGTTGACAACTTCGCGACAATGACGCACGCGCAACTCAGAGGCTAAAGGCTGTGTGTTGTCATGATTCTGAGCGGTCAGATTACTAGCAACAATGACAAGAAGCTGCTGTGCATCTTGTTCTTGAAATCATCTCTTGTTTTGAACTCTTTTTTTTAACCTATGCCATGTTTTTGCTACACTCTAGTAAAAAGGGTTCCGAAATGGTTTTTTGGCTGTACCCATAGGAGGACTGTTTTTGGTTCCAGGTAGAACACTTTTTGGTTTTATGTAGAGCCCTCTGTGGAATGGTTGGCCATATTACACTCTTATGGCCAACCATTGCTATCTAGAACCAAAAAGGGTTCTTCGGCATTCCCCATAGGAAAACCATTTATAGAACTCTTTTTGCTACCAGGTAGAACCCTTTCCACAGAGGGTTCTATATGGAACCAAAAAGGGTTCTCATATGGAGACAGCTGGAGAATCCTTTTGGAACCCTCTTTTCAAATGTATTTCTGTTTTCAATAAACATTTGCGGGCAAAATATAGTTTACAGATTGTCAATAATCCTTTGAATGTAAGCCAACCCTGTCTGTTTTGCCTCGAAGTTGCACACACATCGGTTTTGTTGGTGAACACCGAACCCGTCTATTAAATGAAACATATAAGAATGCAATAGCAATCACATATACAATATGTATCGAATATATCGTTTCAAACTCCTTGGTGTCCACATCACCAACAAACTATCATGGTCCAAACACACCAAGACAGCCGTGAAGAGGGCACAACAAAACCTTTTCCCCCTCATGAGACTAAAAAGATTTGGCATGGGTCCCCAGATCCTCAAAATGTTCTACAGCTGCACCATTGAGAGCATCCTGACAGGTTGCGTCACCGCCTGGTATGGCAACTGCTCGGCATCTGACCGTAAGGCGCTACAGACGGTAGTGCATATGGCCCAGTACATCACTGGGGCCAAGCTTCCTGCCATCCAGGACCTCTATACCAGGCTGTGTCAGAGGAAGGTCCAAGAAATTGTCAAAGACTCCAGTCACCCGAGTGTTCTTTCTGCAACCGCACGGCAAGCTGTAGCAGAAAGAATCGTCAAGTCTAGGTCCGAAAGGCTCCTTAACAGCTTCTACCCGCAAGCAAAAAGACTGCTGAACAATTAATCAAATGGCCACCCAGACTATTTACATTGACGCCCCCCCTTGTTTTTACACTGCTTTTTATTTATTTATTCTTCATTTTACCAGGTAAGTTGACTGAGAACACGTTCTCATTTACAGCAACAACCTGGGGAATAGTTACAGGGGATGAATGAGACAATTGTAAGCTGGCGATGATTAGGTGACTGTGAGGGTATGAGGGCCAGACTGTGATTTAATGTTTTATTTATTTTTAGGTTTACCCCCTTTTTCTCCCCAATTTCATAGTATCCAATTATTAGTAGTTACTGTCTTGTCTCATCGTACGGGCTCGGGAGACACGAAGGTTGAAAGTCATGCATCCTCCGATTCACAACCCAACCAAGCCGCACTGCTTCTTAACACAGCGCGCATCCAACCCGGAAGCCAGCCGCACCAATGTGTCGGAGGACGTGCATCTGGCGACCTTGGTTAGCGTGCACTGCGCCTGGCCCGCCACAGGAGTCGCTGGTGCGCGATGAGACAAGGATATCCCTACCGGCCAAACCCTCCCTAACCCGGACAACGCTAGGCCAATTGTGCGTCGCCCCATAGACCTCCCAGTCGCGGCCGGCTGCGACTGGGTATGGCATGTTGCTGCTGGCATGCTGCTGCTGGCATGTTGCTGCTGGCATGCTGCTGCTGGCGTGCTGCTGCTGGCATGCTGCTGCTGGCGTGCTGCTGCTGGCATGCTGTTGCTGGCATGCTGCTGCTGGCATGTTGCTGCTGGCATGCTGCTGCTGGCATGTTGCTGCTGGCATGCTGCTGCTGGCATGTTGCTGCTGGCATGCTGCTGCTGGCGTGCTGCTGCTGGCATGTTGCTGCTGGCATGCTGCTGCTGGCGTGCTGCTGCTGGCATGTTGCTGCTGGCATGCTTCTGCTGGCATGTTGCTGCTGGCATGCTGCTGCTGGCATGCTGCTGCTGGCATGCTGTTGCTGGCATGTTGCTGCTGGCATGCTGCTGCTGGCATGTTGCTGCTTGCATGCTGCTGCTGGCATGTTGCTGCTGGCATGCTGCTGCTGGCATGCTGCTGCTGGCATGTTGCTGCTCGCATGCTGCTGCTGGCGTGCTGCTGCTGGCATGCTGTTGCTGGCATGTTGCTGCTGGCATGCTTCTGCTGGCATGTTGCTGCTGGCATGTTGCTGCTGGCATGCTGCTGCTGGCATGCTGCTGCTTGCTGTCTATTATCTATGCATAGTCATTTTACCCCTACCTTCATGTACAAATTACTTCGACTAACCTGTACCCCTGCACATTGACTCGGTACTGGTACCCCCTGTATATAGTCTCGTTATTGTTATTTTTATGTGTTACTTTTTATTGTATTTTTTTATTCAGTAAATATTTTCTTAACTCTATTTCTTGAACTGCATTGTTGGTTAAGGACTTGTAAGTTAGCATTTCACGGTAAGGTCTCTACACCTGTTGTATTCGGCGCGTGTGGTAAATACAATTTGATTTGATTTGAAAAACAACTTGCTGATGTTGAGTTATTACAGTTGTTTATGGTTTGTTACTATTTTCACAAGTATATGGTCAAATTTCACAACTCTTAGTGCAAAAATCAAAACAGATAATCAAAAAAGCTGTTTTTTTCACAACTTTAAGCACATTTTCAATTGACTAAGTACAACACAGAAAATCACACAGTACCTTTTTCACCAAACCTTATCAGTGTTTAATCTAGAACCTTTCATATACCTTCCATGTAAAGCAATTGCCTTTCACAATGCAATGCTCACAATACTTTTCATATGATTCTCTTGTTTGTTTAAATACATTTGACCATCACTTATTCCAACTCGCTTAATGGTTAATCGCTTAACCGTTTGGTAAACCTATAGATTTGAAACTGGTTTGTCTACTATATATGGATTTGGAGAAATACAGAAATAAAATGTGTATTTGTAAAGTATAAACATCTAAATGACATGTATGGTACATGGTACAAGGGAGATGAAGAAATAAAAGCTTGTGGACAAGAGGCCTGTCAGAGAGGTGGGTATGTGCCCCATCAAAGTGTTCAAAGAGGTAGGCATGGGCCAGGTCAAAGTGTTCAAAGACGTGGGCATGGGCCCTGTCAAAGAGATGGGCATGGGCCCCGTCAGTGTTCAGAGAGGTGGGTATGTGCCCCATCAAAGTGTTCAAAGAGGTGGGCATGGGCCCCGACAAAGTGTTCAGAGAGGTGGGTATGTGCCCCATCAAAGTGTTCAAAGAGGTGGGCATGGGCCCCGACAAAGTGTTCAGAGAGGTGGGTATGTGCCCCATCAAAGTGTTCAAAGAGGTAGGCATGGGCCAGGTCAAAGTGTTCAAAGACGTGGGCATGGGCCCTGTCAAAGAGATGGGCATGGGCCCCGTCAAAGTGTTCAGAGAGGTGGGTATGTGCCCCATCAAAGAGTTCAAAAAGGTGGGCATGGGCCCCGTCAAAGTGTTCAAAGAGGTGGGCATGGGCCCCGACAAAGTGTTCAAAGAGGTGGGCATGGCCCCCGACAAAGTGTTCAAAGAGGTGGGAATGGGCCCCGTCAAAGTGTTCAAAGAGGTGGGCATGGACCCCGTCAAAGAGGTGGGCATGGGCCCCGTCAAAGAGGTGGGCATGGGCCCGTCAAAATGTTCAAAGAGGTGGGCATGGGCCCCGTCAAAGTGTTCAAAGAGGTGGGCATGGGCCCCATCAAAGAGATGGGCATGGGCCCCGTCAAAGAGATGGGCATGGGCCCCGTCAAAGAGGTGGGCATGGGCCCCGTCAAAGAGGTGGGCATGGGCCCCGTCAAAGAGGTGGACATCAGAGAGGGGGAGGCAGACAGCCGGGAACTGTTGTGTCTATTGAAGTCCGTGCCAAATTTGTTGACCATGTAGTAAACATAGGCCTTACCATGGCAGAGGCTACCGGATTAGTTCACCCCAATCTGAAAATATCAACTGTCAATTCGCTAATGAGAATTTACCATTACATTTACAGTAAATTATATATTGTAAATGCATGCGGCCGTGTGCTGACCAACCAACAGGAGTGGGCAGTGGTGGAAATGGTGATGGAAAGGAATGACATGCAGTTGTCCGAAATAAAGCAGGCCATTGTTGGTCATCTTTGAACATTTGAACATCTTGGACATGTACTGTTATTATCATGACACAAGGCAAGACCCAGATGCAGACACAGGAGGCAGATGGTTGGAGTCTTACAATGTTTATTAATCCAACAGGGTAAGGCAAGAGAATGGTCGGGGACAGGCAAAAAGGTCAAAACCAGATCAGAGCCCAAAACGTACCGATGACAGGCGGAATCAATGTCAGTGCAGGCAGGCGGGAAAGTAGTCCAGAGTCAGGCAGGGGTCAAAACCAGGAAGAGACAGGCACAGAGAGACAGGAAACACAGGGATACATACACTCGGGAAAATAAGCGACACCTGGAGGGGGTGGAGACAATCACAGAAACAGGTGAAACAGATCAGGGCGTGACAGTTATAATCTCCACCTGGCACAGCCAGAAGAGGACTGTTCACCCCTCAGAGCATGGTTCCTCTCTAGGTTTCTTCCTAAGTTCCTGCCTTTCTAGGGAGTTTTTCCTAGCCACCGTGCTTCTACATCTGCATTGCTTTCTGTTTGGGGTTTTAGGCTGGGTTTCTGTACAGCACTTTGTGACATCGGCTGATGTAAAAAGGGCTTTATAAATACATTTGACTGATTGATTGATAGAGAACGATGACATCTTTGCTAATGTGGCATCCATCTGCCTACCAACAATCTTTTGAAGAGGCACCAGGTATCTATGAAACACATTTACCTGGTGCCTTTTAAAAGAAACAACGACCAGGTGAAACAACTGCGGGCCGAGTATGTTCAGGTACAGCAATATATACTGTATTGCCGTTACTATTTGATGCACATGCTACTTCACAACATCATATTGGAACTATACTGTAAAAAGAGGGTGATTGATGTTGTTGTGAACCATCACAAGTATATCTTTGAGTGAAGCAGGTTTCAAACTGGCCAAAACTCGGCATCGTGGGCAGAGCCTCATCAGCCAATGGGCGACCGCCCAAGTGCCTGGACAACGTGGGGGAAACATCTCCATGTGCACAGCTATCTCTGAAAATGGTGTGGTAGGATATAAGGCCATTTCTTGGAGACGACAACGCTGCACACCTCATTGTGTTTCTCAATTAAAATAGAGCAGGCCTGTCCACGTGAAAGGGTCACCTCTGTCACTGTGTGGGACAATGTCAGGTTCCACCATGCAGAGTTGGTTCAGGCAAGGTTTCGGGCCCATTCCCGATTCGTGACCCTATACCTGCCAGCATACTCTCCTTTCCTCAAAGCTACTGAATACATTTTTTCAGCATGGAGGTGGAAGGTGTACGGTCACCATCCCCATGAACATGCCACCCTCCTTCTGGCCAAGGATGAGTCATACGACAACATCAATGCAGACCGATGTCAAGCTTGGATTCGCCATGCCAAGATGTTTTTCCCACGGTGCGTGAACAATGAGGACATTCACTGTGATGTGGATGAGAATTTATGGCCAAATGCTCAAGAAACACTTCATGCAAATGAATGTGTGCTAAACATCATGTTTTATTTTCATTCATTGTATTTGTTGCATTTCATTTTGTTACATTTGATTACAGACAGTACATCTATGTTGCAATTTTATCTGAAAAGTACAATGTTTTTTTTGTATTAATGATTCATTGATCACACCTTTGATAGATGTTATGGAAATTACAGATTTTCTGTCAATTTTGTTGGGTAATCTATGTGTATTGCCTGAACTGTGTAATCTACTGTAATTTACAGTACTGGAGCATATGACTTTCATCACTTCTAAGGGTGATTTGAAACAATTATCTTGTAATGTTTACAATTGGATTAACTGGTAGTTAAAACGACTAAATTGAAAAGATATCCTTGTATTGTGTTTTGGTGATTAAACCAATGTTGTTACATTTCACTATAAACATATTTTGAATCAAGGGTTGTGTGGTGAGAGATGTTTAAAATCCAAATGAACGCACAATGACATGTTTTGAATAAAAGACGGCCTGTGTTACAAGAGTGACTAGTTTGGAGTTTTGTACCAAGAGTTGTGAAATGAATCCACATACTACTTGTGACATAAAAAAAAACTGCAACTGGACTGGTTTTCTTCCTTATCTACTGTGTGAATTAAGTCTGATCACTGAGCACGGTCTGTTTGATGATAAATATCAAGAAACGTGGACATATTTGCTCCTCTGTGCAATCATTTGAGCAATCGTTTGTAGTTCAGAGACTAGCTGCTAGGTTTAACTGAATGTGGGCTGTTCCTCTGTGTGGTGTGTGTGTGTGTGTGCGCGCATTTTGTCAGTTGACCGATTCATCTGATACCACAATATCAAAGATGTTGTCAGTATATGCACAGGTCTATGATCACCTCAGTCTCCTAAAGCCTTACCTTAACCATACACGGATCACCACAAAACTTAACCTAGATCAGTGGTTCCCAAACTTTTTATAGTCCAGTACCCCTTCAAACATTCAACCTACAGCTGCGTACCCCCTCTAGCACCAGGGTCAGCGCACTCTCAAATTTATTTTTTGGCCATCATTGTAAGCCTGCCACACACACACTATGCAATACATTTATTAAACATAAAAATGAGTGTGAGTTTTTGAAGGTGAAATTAAAAATTTAAAATTGAGGGGTATACAACCTCAGTCACAGGTTTCATCAATAATTGTATTGACGACGTCATCCCCACAGTGTCACGCCCTGGCCATAGAGAGGCTTTTATTCTCTATTTTGGTTAGGCCAGGGTGTGACTAGGGTGGGCATTCTAGTTTTGTTATTTCTATGTTTTCTCTTTCTTTGTGTTTGGCCGGGTGTGGTTCTCAATCAGAGGCAGCTGTCTATCGTTGTCTCTGATTGAGAATCATACTTAGGTAGCCTTTTTCCCACCTGGGTTTGTGGGTAGTTGTTTTCTGTATAGTTTTAGTTACTGACAGAACTGTTTGTTTCTCGCTTTGTTATTTTTGTTCTAGTGTTCAGATTTGAATAAATATCATGAACACGTACCATGCTGCACTTTGGTCCACTCCTTCTTCATCAGACGAGCGTTACACACAGTGACCGTGTGTACATTTCCCAACCAGAAGCCATGGATTACAGGCAACATCCGTACCAAGCTAAAGGCTAGAGCTGCTGCTTTCAAGGAGCAGGAAACTAATCCGGACATTTATATTAAATCCTATACCTTCAAATGAACCATCAAACAGGCAAAGCATCAATACAGGACTAAGATGGAATCCTACTACACCGCCTCTGATGCTCGTCGGATGTGGCAGGGCTTGAAAAATATGACTGACTACAAAGGGAAACCCAGCCACGAGCTGCCCAGTGACGTGAGCCTGCCAGACGAGCTAAATGCCTTTTATGCTCGCTTAGAAACAAGCAACACTGAAGCATGCATGAGAGCACCAGCTGTTCCGGACAAATGTGTGATCACGCTCTCCGTAGCTGATGTGAGCAAGACCTTTAAACAGGTCAACATTCAGAAAGCCGCGGGGCCAGATGGATTACCAAGAAGTGTACACAAAGCATGCTTGGACAAACTGGCAAGTGTCTTCACTGACATTTTCAGCCTCTCCCTGACTTAGTCTGTAATACTTATGTTTCAAACAGACCACCATAGTCCATGTGGCCAAGAAAGTGAAGGTAACCTGCCTAAATTATTACTGCCCTGTAGCACTCACATCGGTAGCCATAAAGTGCTTTGAAAGGCTGGTCATGTCTCACATCAACACCATAATGCCGGAAACCCTAGACCCACTCCAATTTGCATACCGCCCCAACAGATCCACAGATGATGCAATCTCAATTGCACTCCATAGTGCAACACCATAGTGCCCACAAAGCCACTAAGCTAAGGACCCTGGGACTAAACACCTCCCTCTGCAACTAGATCCTGGACTTCATGACGGGCCACCCCCAGGTGGTAAGGGTAGGCCTCAACACATCCGCCACGCTGATCCTCAACGTTGGGGCCCCTCAGGGGTGCGTGCTTATTCTCCTCCTGTACTCCCTGTTCACCCACAACTGCGTGGCCAAGCACGACTCCAACACCATCATTAAGTTTGCTGACAACAGCCTCTCCCTCAATGTGAGCAAGACAAAGGAGCTGGTTGTGGACTATAGGAAAAGGAGCCCCGAATAGGCTCCCATTGACATTGACTGGGCTGAAGTGGAGCGGGTTGAGAGTTTCAAGTTCCTTGGTGTCCATATCATCAACAAACTATCATAGTCCAAACACACCAAGACAGTTGTGAATAGGTCACAACACCTTTTCCCCCTCTGGAGACTGAAAAGATTTGGCATGGGTCCCCAGATCCTCAAAAAGTTCTACAGCTAAACCAATGAGAGCATCCTGACCGGTTGCATCATGGCCTGGTTTGGTAATTGCTCGGCATCTGACCGTAAGGCGCTACAGAGGGTAGTGCGTACGGCCCAGTACATCACTGGGGCAGAGCTTCCTGACATCCAGGACCTATATACTAAGCGGTGTCAGAGGAAGACCCCAAAATTGTCAGACTCCCGTCATCCAAGTCATAGACTGTTCTCTCTGCACATCGCACAGCAAGCGGTACCGGAGTGCCAAGTCTAGGACCAAAAGGCTCCTTAACAGCTTCTACCCCCAAGCCATAAGACTGCTGAACAATTAATCAAATGGCCACCCTGACTATCTACCACCCCCCTTAGTTTTTACACTGCTGCTACTCGCTGTGTATTATCTATGCATAGTCACTTTACAAATTACCTCGACTAACCTGTACCCCCGCACATTGACTCGATACTGGTACCCCCTGTATATAGCCTCGTTATTGTTATGTAATTTTGTTTTGTTTATTTAGTAAATATTCTCTCTATTTCTTGAACTGCATTGTTGGTTAAAGGCTTGTAAGTAAGCATTTCACGGTAAGGTCTACACCTATTGTATTCAGCGCATGTAACAAATAAAATCGGATTTGATTTGATTTGAGATTGTCTCTCTAAATTGTTTTCAAGAGAACTCAACAACACTCAACTCTACAATAGCTCTGTGATGTATGACTGTGTTGTTAGGGGATAGTCAGCATTCCAAATTGCACCCTATTCCCTCTATAGCGCACCACTTTTGACCAGAGTCTTATGGGGCCTGGTCAAAAGAAGTGTGCTATATAAGGAATACCGTGGCATTTGGGATGTAGCCACAGTCTCTGATGACAAATTTGGTTCTGAGTGCCAAAATGAGTTGAGGAATAGGGATGGTCTGTTGGTTGCTACCACAAACAAATAGAGAGAGTCAATGGATGTGTCTCAAATGGGTGCCTATTCCCTTTAGAGTGCACAACTTTTGGCCAGGGAACATACGTGCAGGCCAATGGTCAGGGCCCATAGGGCTCTGGTCAGAAGTAGTAACCTATATAGGGAAAATAATGCCATTTGGGATGCAAGCAATGTGATTTAAGCACACATACGAGAACCTTGTTTGGTCTTGACAAAAGTCCTATCAGGGCAGCAGCTAGTCTGTCGGTCAGTGCCTCGACAAGCTGTCGATGTACCCTTGAGCAAAGGCACTTAACCCTAATTTGCTCCAGGGCCGCTGAACTACAATGGCTGACCTTGTAATACAGCACATTTCACTGCACCAATCTGGTGTGTAAAAAATATTTCATCTAATACATCTGTCAGCTATGGAAACTCAAACGTACAGGCTTCAGTGATTATCTATCCACATACTGTATAGGCCTATTACAGGGCTTCACAGGACATCAGGACATCCAGCATTAACATAATGGACAATATGGGTGAGGGAGAGAGAGATATAACACTTACCACCCAAGAAAGATGACCACATTTTTATATGCAATTTTCTGTGAATTCAATGGTACTTAAAATTCACTTCACACATAATATTGTTTTGAGCATTTTATTACACATTCTGCCTTTTGAAACATCAGTGATGTCACTTGCTATTTTGCAGCTGAGGCCAATATTTTCTTTCCTTCGAGAGTGTTTTTGTAATCACCAACTCCAACTGACCCTATCCTCTCCTCCCTCCCCCACATCCCTCATCTCCGAGTAAAACAAACAGAGAGAGGAAGAAAAAAAGAAAGAGGGAGGGGCACTTGTTTACCCGTTCATCCTCTCCAAAATGTTTTCCTTGAGGGGGAAGAATAGATCCTTCTTTGACCGAGAAACATCTCCAGAAGTCCTGAAGCACTGAAACATCACTGCAACCATTCATACAACACAAAATTAGTTTTAATGTGTTTTCTTGAGCCTGTAGGCGATTCCGAATGCAATCTGCAGTTCACACAATAACAAAGTGGCTCCCCCACCACTATTTTGATAAAAGGCTGAGGCACGGGGCTGGAGAAATGTAACCACTAAAATTCACAGACAGAGCTATGGATGCAAGGACTGACCATCCATGATATCAAAATTATAGTTTTAACCATGTTTTGAGGCATTACAGTGTTTGTTTACAATTGTGTAAAACAAGCTTATATTTTGGGTTCGGATGGGGTACGACTGTTGAACTAAGCTCCTGAGGCATTTATAAGTTATATTCTTCAAGAATCAATGGGTATGTATGTATCATTCATTTAAAAGTCCAAAAATGGATGTACAAAGCGTAGATTGCCCCTTTAAACTCTGTGGTTCAAGTTCAAAGTCTTGGAAGTGTGGCCTTGCTCATCAAAATCATTACAATGAACCCACATTACAATAAAACAATATCCTCAAAAATAATACTACAATCTTTGAGGTCCAGATTGTCATTGCCATTATTATTATTTTTGATCTACCATCATCCTCCCTAAGAAGAGAGACAGACTGTTATGGACAGCATCAGACAAGACTCAAGGGACAATGGGCGATGATGTCTCAATATGGCCTTACTAGGAGATAGCCATGTCTTCGGGAACCACCCATCACTGACAGTACGTGGCTCGGTGTATCGTCCCAAATGGCACCCTATTCCCTATGTAGGGAACAACCTTTGACTGAAAATGTTATCAAATAAAATGTTATTTGTCACATGTGCCGAATACAATGGGTGTAGACTTCACCATGAAATGCTTGTTTACGAGCCCTTCCCAACGATGCAGATAGAGAATAAAAATGGTAACACTCTTAGAAAAAAAAGTGCTATCTAGAACCTAAAAGGGATCTTCGGCTGTCCCCATAGGAGAACCCTTTGAAGAATCCTTGTCAGTTCTAGGTAGAACCCTTTTGGTTCCAAGTAGAGCTGTTTTGGGTTCTACTTTTTGGGGTTCTACATGGAACCCAAAATGGTTCTGCCTGGAACCAAAAAATAAGGTTTTTACCTGGAATCAAAAAGGGTTATCCTATGGGGACAGTCAAAAAACTATTTTTTCTTAGAGTGTAGTGCACTACTTTTGACATTAGTCCTATGGGCCCTGGTCAAAAGTTCTGCACTATATACGTAGAGAATAGGGTGCCATTTGAGATGCAAGCCCTTGGTAGTCAGTCTCCCTACTAACATCTGGACCTGTTAGTATTGGCAGACTGCTGCTGTTACTAATGTCAGGGGAAGGGGGGAGAGAGAGAGAGCATGTCACCTCTGTCATCCTCAATAAGGACTTGGATACAACCTCTCGGGTGTTCGGCTTTCTGTCTTTCATTCTCTTTCTCTCCCTCTCCCACACTCACTCACATCACTCTTTTCTGCCAATCTGTTTCCCTCTCTAATGGTCTTTCACACAGTTCATTCTCTCTGTCACGTGACAGATTCATGATGATGACATTTTCAGAATGGGAGAACTGGTAAGAGAGAGAGGAGGTGAGGAAGAGAGAGAGTGAGCGAGGGGTGGGACAAAGAAAGAGAGAGGGGAACAAGGGAACCGATGCTACAGATTATGTTCAACAGTGCTTGCCAAGCCCAAAACTCACTTAAATCTTGTTGTTTGTTCCCAACACCACATAGTACAAGCTAGCTTATCACAGTGAGTTGGTTAAGTAAGTCTGGGTGAATGAGGTAAGGGCCTACAAAATCAGAATCTGTTTTCTATCATTATAGAGTTCCAGAATGTAACTCTATACTCAGAGTTCCACATGGGAATTCCATTGAAGAACAGTTACCCAATGAGAATGAACCACTGAAGTTGCTATCTTGTGCTGCCCTCTAGCTTCAAGAAGAATAATTGAAAATCCGGATGCTGTAGGTTGAAGTTGCCCAAAGATAGGAGCAGGTCTAGGATCAACTTACTCCCAAATCTGAAGGTGTAAATTATAAAGTAAAACACAACACTGACCATAGGTGTTTAAGTGCATCCTGGTGTCATACAATGTTTTGTAGCCTAACTTTGCTATCCTGACTGACACACACACACCAATCCAATCAGAGGGGTTGGGTAAAATGCGGAAGACACATTTCAGTTGAAGGCATCCTGTTTAACTGACCAGGTTTCCCTTTCCCATTCCCTTAATATGGCTAGAAGATACACTACATGACCAAAAGTATGTGGACACCTGCTCGTTCCAAAATATAATTTCCAAATCATGGGTATTAATAGGGAGTTGGTCCCTCCTTTGCTGCTAGAACAACCTCCACTCTTTTGAGAACGCTTTCCATTTGATGTTGGAACATCACTGTCGGCATTTCAATTCATCACAAAGGTGTTCGATGGGGTTGAGGTCAGTAAAGTTCTACCACACCGATCTTGACAACCTATTTCTGTATGGACCTCACTTTGTGCATGGGGGCATTGTCATGCTGGAACAGGAAAGGGCCTTCCCCAAACTGTTGCCACTAAGTTGTAATCACAGAAAGGGTCTAGAATGTCAGCGTATGCTGTAGCGTTAGATTTCCCTAGCCCAAACCATTAAAAACAGCCGCAGACCAATATTCCTCTTCTTCCAAACGTTACAGTTAGCACTATGCATTGGGGCAGGTAGGGTTCTCCTGGCATCCACCAATCCCAGATTTGTCCGTCGAACTGCCAGATGGTGAAGCGTGATTCATCACTCCAGAGTCCAATGGCGGTGATCTGTGCATGGTGCATGGTGATCTTAGGCTTGTGTGCGGCTGCTCGGGCCATGGAAACCCATTTCATGAAGCTTCCGAAGAACAGTTCTTGTGCTGATGTTACTCCCAGAGGCAGTTTGGAACTCAGCAGTGAGTGTTGCAACTGAGTACAGACAGTTTCCTCTTTTCTATCTGTTTCAAAGAAAGTTCCAGAATTGTAAAATACAGAATAAATCAGAATGTCTCCATGACCAGGCTGGACATGGAAAAACAAGATAGAATGTTAGGTTAGAGCCTGCGTATCATGTGCTTGGTGCTGTGCTCTGTTCCAGAACGTCCAGTGGTAGAACAATAGGGTTATTATGTTGAGATTGAGATACATGATTTGTCCCACTACAAAGTAACAAAGTACAAAGTAACAAAGTACAAAGTACAAAGTAACACTACAAAGTAACTTCGGCCCCACACTACCTGGGCAGATGTGTCTGGTCAGCTGAAGTAGGCCTACCTACAAAGAGCAAAATAAGGTTGAAGATAAAGGTTAAAGGTAGGCCTAATGTAAAAACATTTCCTGTTTTTATACACTACCGGTCAAAAGTTTTAGAACACATACTCATTCAAGGGTTTTTGTTTATTTTCTCTATTTTCTACATTGCAGAATAATAGTGAAGACATCAAAAATATGAAAATAACACAAAAAAGGGTTAAACAAATCTAAATATATTTTATATTTGAGATTTTTCAAATAGCCACCCTTTGCTTTGATGACAGCTTTGCACACCCTTGGTATTCTCTCAACCAGCTTCACCTGGAATGCTTTTCCAACAGTCTTGAACGAGTTCCCACATATGCTTGTAACGCTCAAAGAGTGAATGGGTGTTGGAGTCAGGCGCAGAGAGCAGAGGATACGGGAAAAAACATGCTTTAATGTCCAACCGAAAACGTACAATAGGTGATGCCGAACACAGGCGTAATACACTCCACCTAAGTACACACTGGCATCTAACCGGACAGCGGAAAACCCACAATAATAAAGGACACCTCTTACATAACAGAAACACAAGCGGGCTAATCGAACTTAAATAACACCAACCCAAAAACCCCAACAAGGAACAGGTGAAAACAATTAAACAAAACAAAACGAAAAGGGAAAAGGGATCGGTGGCAGCTAGTAGACCGGTGATGATGACTGCCGAGCGCCACCCGAACGGGAAGGGGAGCCACCTTCGGTGATATTCGTGACAGTACCCCCCCCCCACCCCCTGGCGCACGGCTCTCGCAGTGCGCCGACACCGGCCTGGGGACGACCCGGGGGGCGAGGCGCAGTGCGATCCGGATGGAGGCAATGTAACTCCCTCAGCATAGATGGATCCAATATGTTCCCCACCGGGACCCAGCACCTCTCCTCTGGCCCGTACCCCTCCCAGTCCACGAGGTACTGCAGGCCCCTCACCCGGCGTCTCGAGTCCAGAATGGCCCGTATCGTGTACGCCGGAGACCCCTCGATGTCCAGAGGGGGCGGAGGGACCTCCGGAACCTCACCTTCCTGCATGGGACCAGCCAGCACGGGCCTAAGGAAAGACACATGAAACGGGGGGTTAATACAATAATACGAAGGAAGTAATAATCGATAACACACCTCGTTTATTCTCCTCAGGACTTTGAATGGCCCCACACACTGCGGACCCAGCTTCTGGCAGGGCAGGCGGAGGGGCAGGTTTCGGGTCGAGAGCCAGACCCTGCCTCACTGCCTCTTCTGCCGTCCACTCGCCTGACGTAATGACTCCTGGACGGCCCTCCAGGTCTCCTTAGAGCGCTGCACCCACTCCTCCACTGCAGGAGCCTCGGTCTGGCTCTGATGCCATGGTGCCAGGACTGGCTGGTACCCCAACACGCACTGAAACAGTGACATGTTGGTAGAGGAGTGGCTTAGTGAGTGTATCCAGGGGATGTATCTCGCCCACTCCCCTGGCCGGTCCTGGCAATACGATCGCAGAAACCTACCCACCTCCTGGTTCACTCTCTCCACCTGCCCATTACTCTCCGGGTGATACCCTGAGGTCAGGCTGACCGAGACCGCCAGACGTTCCATAAATGCCCTCCACACTCGGGATGTAAACAGGGGACCCTGATCAGAGAAGATGTCCTCGGGCACCCCGTAGTGCCGGAAGACATGGGTGAACAGAGCCTCCGCAGTCTGTAGTGCCGTAGGGAGATCGGGCAACGGAATAAGACTTCGAGATCCGATCCACAATGACCAGGATCGTCGTGTTTCCCTGAGACGGGGGAAGATCAGTGAGAAAGTCCACTGATAGATGGGACCACAGCCGTTGGAATGGGGAGGGGTTGTAACTTCCCTCGTGGCAAGTGCCTAGGAGCCTTACTCTAGGCGCACACCAAACAGGAGGAGACATAGAATCGCACGTCCCTCACTAAGGTGGGCCACCAGTACTTCCCCCTAAGACCTCGCACTGTCCTCGAAATACCCGGGTGACCTGACGAGGGTAGACTATGAGCCCACCGAATCAATTGATCACGAACAGCGAGTGGCACGTACCTACGACCCTCCGGGCACTGTGGAGGCGCAGGTTCCTCCCTTAGCGCCCGCTCGTTGTCCGCGTCCATCTCCCATACTACCGGTGCCACCAGCCTATCCGCCGGAATGATGGGAGTAGGATCGATGGACCGGTCCTCAGTGTCGTAGAGACGGGACAGCGCATTGGCCTTAGTGTTGAGGGAACCTGGTCGATACTAGATCGTAAATCGAAATCTGGTGAAATACATGGCCCACCTTGGCTAATGACGATTCAGTCTCCTAGCTGCTCGGATATACTCCAGGTTACAGTCATCAGTACAGATGAGGAAAGGGTGCTTAGCCCCCTCAAGCCAGTGTCTCCACACCTTCAGGGCCTTAACCACAGCCAACAACTCCCTGTCCCCCACATCATAGTTTTGCTCCGCCGGTCCGAGCTTCTTCTAAAACAAAATCACAGGGGCGGAGCTTCGGTGGCGTACCCGAGCGCTGTGAGAGCACGGCTCCAACCCTAGCCTCGGATGCGTCCACCTCTACTATGAACGCCAAAGAAGGGTCCGGATGCGCCAATACTGGCACGTCGGTGAACAGCGCCTTCAAACGACGGAAAGCTCCGTCCGCCTCTGCTGACCACTGCAAACGCACCGGCCCCCCCTTCAGCAGTGAGGTAATGGGAGCCGCTACCTGGCCAAAACCCCGGATAAACCTCCGGTAGTAATTGGCAAACCCTAAGAATCACTGCACCTCTTTTACCGTGGTCGGAGTCGGCCAATTACGCACGGCCTTGACGCGGTCACACTCCATCACCACCCCCGAGGTGGAAATGCGATAACCCAGGAAGGAAACGGCTCGTTCGGAAAACTCACATTTCTCCTCCTTCACGTACAGGTCATGCTCCAGCAGTCGCCCAAGAACCTTGCGCACCAGAGACACAGACGCGGCGCGTGTGGTGGAGTAGATCAAGATATCGTCAACATACACCACCACACCCTGTCCGTGCAGGTCTCTGAGAATCTCGTCGACGAAGGATTGAAAGATGGCTGGAGCATTCTTTAACCCAAACGGCATGACGAGGTACTCATAATGGCCAGATGTGGTACTAAACGCGGTTTTCCACTCATCTCCCTCCCGAATACGTACCAGATTATACGCGCTCCTGAGGTCCAGTTTCGTGAAGAACCGCGCCCCGTGAAATGATTTCCACCGCCGTAGCGATGAGAGGTAGTGGGTAACTAAAACCCACCGTGATGGAATTGAGACCTCGATAATCAATGCACGGACGCAAACCACCCTCCTTTTTCTTCACAAAAAAGAAACTCGAGGATACGGGTGACATGGAGGGCCGAATGTACCCCTGTCCCAGAGCTTCCGTGACATATGTCTCCATAGCCAACGTCTCCTCCTGGGACAAAGGATACACGTGACTCCTGGGCAGTGCAGCGTTTATCTGGAGGTTTATCACTCAATCCCCCTGTCGATGGGGTGGTAATTGGGTCGCCTTCTTTTTGCTGAAGGCAATAGCCGAATCGGCATACTCAGCGGGAATGCCCATGCTGGAAACCTGGTCTGGACTCTCCACCGCCGTCGCACCGATGGAAAGTCCTACACACCTGCCTGAACACTCATCAGACCACCACTGGAGTGCTCCCTGTCTCCACGAAATCTTAGGATTGTGAATAGCCAGCCAGGGAATCGCCAGCACCACCGGAAACGCAGGTGAATCGATAAGGAACAGACTAATCCGCTCCTTATGATTCCCCCGCGTAATCATCTCCAGTGGAACCATGGCCTCCCTGACCAGCCCTGACGATAACGGTCGACTATCTAAGGAGTGCACGGGGAAGGGGAGGTCTACCTGTACTAACGGAAACCTCAACCTCTGGGCGAGTCCGTGATCTATAAAGTTGCCAGCTGCGCCTGAATCGATTAGCGCCTTATGCTGGAGAGAAGGAGAAAACTTAAGGAAACAAATTAATAAAAACATGTGACCAACAGGAAGCTCTGGGTGAGTGTGGTGCTGACTCACCTGGGGTGACTGAGGAGTATTCTGCCTGCCCTCTCGACTCCCAGATGGACTCCTCCAGCACCGACCGGAAGTGTGCCCTCTCCGGCCACAGCTGGTTCAGGATTGAGCTTCCTCCTCCGGTCTCCCTAGATGCAGCCCCCCCTAGCTCCATAGGTATGGGAGCGGGAGGGCCAGGAGGTGGAACAGACAGGACCCTTTCAGAACGTCTGCGAGCAGCCAGCAGATGGTCTAGCCGGATCGACATGTCTATGAGCTCGTCCAGGCTGAGCGTAGTGTCCCGACAAGCCAGCTCCCTGCGGACGTCTTCTCTCAGGCTACACCTGTAATGGTCTATCAGGGCCCTGTCTTTCCACCCCACCCCAGCGGCCACGGTCCGGAATTCCAGCCAGAAGTCCTGCGCGAGATGGAACAATCTATCACCCGCCGCTCGGCCCTCCGGAGGGTGATCGAACACGGACCGGAAACGGCGGGTGAACTCCGGGTAGTGGCCCCTCGCCGGGTCGGGCCCGTTCCAGACGGCATTGGCCCACTCCAGGGCTCTACCCGTCAGGCAAGAGACGAGGACACTCCCGCTCTCCTCGTCCGAGGAAGCTGGCCGAACGGTGGCCAGGTAAAGCTCTAGTTGAATCAGGAATCCCTGGCACCCCGCCGCCGCTCCATCATACTCCCTCGGAGGCGCAATACGCAGAGCGCTGGTACCAGATCCCGCTGGAGGAGATGGTAGCGTTGCCTTTGGGAGGGTTGGAGGGGTAGTAGGGAGACCACTCCTCGCCCAGTGGTCCATCCTCTCCATCATCTGATCTATTGCTGATCCGATGCGATGGAGGATGGACGTGTGATGAAGGACTCGCTCCTCCATCGTGGGGAGAGGGGTGGTCGCTGATCCTGCTGACTCCATACTTGTAGGTGTGGGATTCTGTAACGCTCAAAGAGTGAATGGGTGTGGAGTCAGGCGCAGAGAGCAGAGGATCTGGGACAAAACACGCTTTAATGTCCAACCGAAAACATACAATAGGTGACGCCGAACACAGGCGTAATACACTCCACCTACGTACACACTGGTATCTAACCGGACAGCGGAAAACCCACAATAATAAAGGACACCTCTTACATAACAGAAACAAGCCCGCACAAACACAAGTGGGCTACTCAAACTTAAATAACACCAACCCAAAAACCTCAACAAGGAACAGGTGAAAACAATTAGACAAAACCAAACGAAAAGGGAAAAGGGATCGGTGGCAGCTAGTAGACCGGTGACAACGACCACCGAGCGCCACCCGAACGGGAAGGGGAGCCACCTTCGGTGATATTCGCGACAATGCTGAGCACTTGTTGGCTGCTTTTCCTGCTTTTCCTTCGCTCTCCATCTCAATTTGGTTGAGGTCGGGGGATTGTGGAGGCCAGGTCATCTGATGCAGCACTCCATCACTGTCCTTCTTAGTAAAATAGCCCTTACACAGCCTGGAGGTGTGTTGGGTCATTGTCCTGTTGAAAAACAAATGAGATGGGATGGCGTATCGCTACAGAATGCTGTGGTAGCCATACTGGTTAAGTGTGCCTTGAATTATCAATAAATCACAGACAGTGTTACCAGCAAAGCACTCCCACACGTTAACACCTCCTCCATGCTTTATGGTGGGATATATACATGCGGAGATCATCCGTTCACCCACACCGCGTCTCACAAAGACACAGCGGTAGGAACCAAAAATCTCATATTGATTTGGGCTGCAATTTCTGAGGCTGGTAACTCTAATAAACTTATCCTCTGTAGCAGAGGTAACTCTGGGTCATCCATTCCTGTGGCGGTCCTCATGAGAGCCAGTCTCATGAGAGCCAGTTTCATCACAGTGCTTGATGGTTTTTGCGACTGCACTTGAAGAAACTTTCAAAGTTCTTGAAATTTTCCGTATTGACTGACCTTCATGTCTTAAAGTATTGATGGACTGTCTTTGCCTATTTGAGCTGTTCTCGCCATAATATGGACTTGGTCTTTTTCTGTATACCTACCCTACCTTGTCACAACACAACTGATTGGCTCCAAGAAGGAAATAAATTCCACAAATATACTTTAAACAAGGCAAACCTTTTTCATTGAAATGCATTCCAGGTGACTACCTCATGAAGCTGGTTGAGAGAATGCCAAGAGTGTGCAAGGCTATCATCAAGGCAAAGGGTGGGTATTTGAAGAATCTCAAATAATTTAACACTTTTTTTGGTTACTACATAATATAATATAATAGACATCAAAACTATGAAATAAAAAATATGTTTTGATGTCTTTACTATTATTCACTATAGTAAATATAAAGAAAAACCCTTGAATGAGTAGGTGTTCTAACCAGTTGTGTAATTTTTTTGGTTGATGACAAAAAACACAAACCAACAGACATTACACAAATATACATCTAATATATTAATATTGTCTGTTAATATTGTCCATTAATATTGTCAGATTTTGCACCATGCAGTCGAGGGAGATTGATAGTTCAAATTGTGCTATGACCATGAATGAGGAAATGTGTGGAGTGTGTGGGGCTTGCCATTTTAAGGCAACCACATTATCTTGGCTGCTGTTAGGCCTGCAAGCCAAATCCGTCTTTCCCTGTATGTTAGGTTCAGTGTAAAGTCATCGTTAAGCTTCTGTCAAAGCCACCAACTCTCCCTTTTTCCTCCAAACATAACGATGGTCATTATGGCCAAACAGTTCTATATTTGTTTCATCAGACCAGAGGATATTTCTCCAAAAAGTACAATCTTGTCCACATGTGCAGTTGCAAACCATAATCTGGCTTTTTTATGACGGTTTTGGAGCAATGGCTTCTTCCTTGCTGAGCGGCCTTTCAGGTTATGTCGATATAGGACTCGTTTTACTGTGGATATAGATACTTTTGTACCTGTTTCCTCCAGCATCTTCACAAGGTCCTTTGTGTTTGTTCTGGGATTGATTTGCACTTTTCGCACCAAAGTACATTCATCTCTAGGAGACAGAACGCGTCTTCTTCCTGAGCGGTATGACGGCTGCATGGTCCCATGGGTTTCGCTCAGCCTTCTCTCTTTCTTCTGGATCAACACACAGTTGATTCGTTTTCTTGTTGTTGGTCATGACCAATTCATTCGGGTCACGGCACCAAGTGTTAGCAGTTGATGTTACTCTTCAATAACACAGACCCATAAACCAAAAATTGTTTTATTCAAAGAGGAGATGTTATGTTGACAGGAAGATGTTCATTCTCCCCTGTCCTCAATGATTCTCTTCAGTGATTCTCTCCTGTGATTCTTTCCTGTGAACAAAGGGACAGGATATACTTTATAACCCAGCCCTAGCCTGTGGTTGTCCAATTAGAATTCCTTGCAAAAAAATGGGTACAATTGCCAAATAACAAGTATCCTATTTCAGGTTCAATGTATAAACAATTTGGACCAATGAGAACTTGCCATGTAGCTATGAGTCCCGGACTGAAATTCATCCCATGTCTCTGACCAAATATTGATCATTAATCCCCTATTACAGAAAAAACACTCTTTCCATTGATCGTTAGTACTCTATTGACTTTCGTCCTCTAAGACCTTTAGCACTCTATTGACCTCTCATCCTAAATATTCTTAAATTAAGAACCAATATTGATCGGTTGATTGATTTATAATGCATTCATAATGCATTTGTATAATGATTCTCTTCTTGTCTTTCTGTTTCTATGTTGACAGGGAGATGGGGACTACATGTTAAAAACATCGTCTTTGACTCTGCTGTGGCAGTCTGCATATAGCAGCTTGTAGTGTGTGTTAGCCTCCTTGAGATGAGACCACATCTCTGTGCCTTCCACAGCAATCCTATCTCAAGGCCATTCGATTGTTAAACTGTCATCACTAGCACATTAGAGTCTACTGCCTATAGGCATAGACTGGCTACTTTAAGGAATGGAACACTAGTCACTTTAATAATGTTTACATATCTGGCATTACTCATCTCATACGTAAACTCAACAAAAAAAAAAAACTTCCCTTTTTCTTTTTCAGGACCCTGTCTTTCAAAGATAATTCATAAAAATCCAAATAACTTCACAGATCTTCATTGTGAAGGGTTTAAACACTGTTTCCCATACTTGTTCAATGAACCATAAACAATTAATGAACATGCACCTGTCGACCTGTCGTTAAGACACAAACAGCTTACAGACGGTAGGCAATTAAGGTCACAGTTATGAAAACTTAGGACACTAAAGAGGCCTTTCTACTGAAAAACAACAAAAGAATGATGCCCAGGGTCCCTGCTCATCTGTGTGAATGTGCCTTAGGTATGCTGCAAGGAGGCATGAGGATTGCAAATGTGGCCAGGGCAATTGCCATGTCTGTACTGTGAGATGCCTAAGACAGCGCTACAGGGAGACTAGATGGACAGCTGATTGACCTCACAGTGGCAGACCATGTGTAACAACACCTGCACAGGATCGGTACATCTGAACACCTGCAGGAAAAGCACAGGTTGGCACAACAACTACCTCAGTTACACCAGGATCGCACAATCCCTTCATCAGTGCTCAGACTGTCCACAATAGGCTGAGAGAGGCTGGACTGAGGGCTTGTAGGCCTATTGTAAGGCAGGTCCTCACCAGACATCACCGGCAACAACGTTGCCTATGAGCACAAACACATCGTCACTGGACCAGACAGGACTGGCAAAAAGTGCTCCTCACTGACGAGTCGCGGTTTTGTCTCACCAGGGTTGATGGTTGGATTCGTGTTTATCGTCAAAGGAATGAGCGTTACACCAAGGTCTGTACTCTGGAGCAGGATCGATTTGGAGGTGGAGGGTCCGTCATGGTCTGGGGTGGTGTTTTCACAGCATCATTGGACTGAGCTGGTTTTCATTGCAGGCAATCTCAATGCTGTGCGTTACAGGGAAGACATCCTCCTCCCTCATGTGGTACCCTTCCTGCAGGCTCATCCTGACATGACCCTCCAGCATGACTATGCCACCAGCCATACGGCTCATTCTGTGCGTGATTTCCTGCAAGACAGGAATGTCAGTGGGTCTCTTGTTCCCCTTGGCCCATCCTCTACTCATACCGCCCGCTTCCGTGTCGGGGTGGTGGGGCTGTGGTCATGTGACCCTCTCTTCGTTAGGGCGCTGCCGAGCGGGGCGGCTTGGCTGGTGGTCGACCGTATCAACAGCCCTCTCACTGGCGGCAACTTTTGATTGTGTCACCCTGGAGGAGAAGTGTGAGACATCCAGGGCTCTGGATGGGTTCATGGGCCAGCCAACCCTGGGTACTGTGACGCCGCATTGCTACTGGGCATGGGCTAGGACAATGTCGGTGAGCGGTGGTGGTAGTAAATGTGAATGTAATGGATGGATTCTATTCATGTAATATATTCTGTTCCATTCTATTTCTTTCCGATTCATTCTATGCAATCCTTTTCTCAGGCGTTGTTCTCGTGGGGGTGTGTTGGCTATGAGCCGGAGTCACCCTACCTTTGCCCACTCTATGCCCCGGCCCACCTGAGTGCTGCTCAGCCTCATGCAGCACTTTCGCCGGGCACACGTTGGCATCACCGCCTCAGCAGAGGACAGCTGGGCGGAGACCGCCAGGGAGGTTAGCAGAGTACATGCCTCTTTTATAACAGCCTGGTAGCCAGATGTGTACTTGAAGTGTACCTACTTTTTCAGCCAGTTTTGCATTAGCTATGACATTTCAACTTTATTCTGGATTATTATTATAATGATGATGATGATTGTTTATTTCGGTATTTATTTTATTTATTTTTAAACAGAATGTTACTGCGTTGGGCACTAAGAATACATGTCATGTTTTTATACTTCTGTCCAATAGTAACTCTGAACTGTGACCTCTGACCTCTCTGAAGGTGGCCAACTCTCTGAGAAGTCATGGGATGCCGGTGAGACTGGTGGTTACCATCGGTAACGATGCCAGGTAGCGTCAGAACGACCCTGGCCAAGCTCATGAAGGTGGAGGACCCACAGAGCTCAGACACCCATGCATACCCCACAAGAGATGCCACCAGAGGTCTCTTCACAGTCCTCAAGTCCAGAACAGACTATGGGAGGCGCACAGTACTACATAGAGCCATGACTACATGGAACTCTATTCCACATTAGGTAACTGGTGCAAGCAGTAGAATCAGATTTTTAAAAACAGATACTAATACACCTTATGGAACAGCAGGGACTGTGAAGCAACACCAACATGGGCACAGACACATGCATACACACACACTCTACACACATGTACACATGGATTTTGTGTTAAAGATATGTGGTAGTGGAGTGTGGGCCTGAGGGCAACACACTTAGTGTGTTGTGAATTCTCTAATGAATGTTGTAATGTTTTTAAAATTGTATAACTGCCTTAATTTTGCCAGACCCCCAGGAAGAGTAGTATCTTCTGCCTTGGCAGCAGCTAATGGAGATCCATAATGAATACAAATACAAATAGGGCGCTGGTGAAAAGTAGTGCACTATATAGGAAAATAGTGTGCCATTTGTGACTCAGCCTGTCACACCCTGATCTGTTTCACCTGTCTTTGTGATTGTCTCCACCCCCCTCCAGGTGTTGCCCATCTTCCCCATTACCCCCTATGTATTTATACCTGTGTTCTCTGTTCATCTGTTCCCAGTTTGTCAAGTAACAAGTGGTTTTGCCTCAGTGTATGCTTTTCCCAGATGCTCTTTTTCTCGCCCTCCTGGTTTTGACCCTTGCCTGTCCTGACTCTGAGCCTGCCTGCCGCCCGTTGCCGTTGCCCCACCTCTGGTTTACTGACCCCTGCCCGCCTTGACCTGTCTATTGCCTGCCCCTGTTGGATGATTAAACCATTGTTAATTCGTTATTTGTCTGCATCTGGGTCTTACCTTCATACCTGATACAGCCTTAATGGATTATGACAGATCTGGATGATACACTGACACACACGCCCACTCCTTTCCGGGGCTTCAGCCACCCCATGAGGACCAACAGCTCTGGTGCTAGCTTGGCTGACTATCTGGTACTGGACACAGATGGGAAGACCTGGGACCTCAGGCCCACACACACAGGTTGGAATGGAGGAGTGGGTTAGAGGTGGTGGTGTGTGTATGGCCCTAACACTACTGTATGCCTACAAGATAGACATAGCGGCTGACATGTTGAGTCTAGGCTTAGTTATATTACTGTTGTAATATTGGTTGAGGTTCCTGGGTAGAGACATCCACAATTCCTGGTTTATGGTTATGATGGTGTATAGATGATATAGGTTATGGTTCAACAGGCTAGACATGAGAGCAGACATGAGGTAGGGTTAGCACTAGTGCTACTGTAGTAATACTGGTTATGTTAACCATAACCCCGTCCCCTACAGGTATTTCCCCCAAGACTTGACTCCAACTGTGTCACGTTCTGACCTTTATTTCCTTTGTTTTGTCATTATTTAGTATGGTCAGGGTGTGAGTTGGGGTGGGCAGTCTATGTTTGTTTTTCTATGATTTGGGCATTTCTATGTTTCGGCCTAGTATGGTTCTCAATCAGAGGCAGGTTTCATTAGTTGTCTCTGATTGAGAATCATACTTAGGTAGCCTGGGTTTCACTGTGTGTTTGTGGGTGATTGTTCCTGTCTCTGTGTTTGCACCAGATAGGGCTGTTTTGGTTTTTCACATTTCTTGTTTTGTTAGTTTATTCATGTATAGTGTCTATATTAAAGAACCATGAATAACCACCACGCTGCTTTTTGGTCCGCCTCTCCTTCACCTCAAGAAAACCGTTATAAACTGCTGCTTCATCAACTGATGCTTCATCAACTGCTGCTTCATCAACTGATGCTTCATCAACTGCTGCTTCATCAACTGCTGCTTCATCAACTGCTGCTTCATCAACTGCTGCTTCATCTGCACTGGAGGCACACACACATATGGAAATGCTCCACAATACATGCAATATTCCATAGTTTGCATACAGCATGGTTTTAGTAACAATACTATGTTATAAAATGCTGAAATGTTTTCTCTAGGTGTGAATCCGTTCTCAGCGGTTGAGATCTTCCTGGGATTCGCCCCGCTTGTTTTTGTCTTGTTTATTTTGACCTACTGCATCAAGTCATCTCTAACATTATCTTCCTATACACAGTATATAGCTGCTGCTCTCCAACTATGTTCCTGGAGAGCTACCATCCTGTAGGTTTTCACTCCAACCCTAATCTAGTGTATCTGATTCTAATAATTAGCTGGTTGATAAGCTGAATCAGGTTAGTTACAACTGGGGTTGGAGCGAAAACCGAGAGTACGGTAGTTCTTCAGGAGCAGGGTTGGACAGCCCTGCTGTATAAAGTACAAGCCACTGTATCACGTAAAGCTCTACAACCCGCCAATACTGTGCCTTGGGAAAATATTCAGACCCCTTGACCCCCTTCAATTTTTTGTTATGTTACAGCCTTATTCTAAAAAGGATTTAAAAAATAATAATCCTCAGCAATCTACACAATACCCCTATAATGACAAAGCGAAAACAGGTTTGTAGAATTTTTGCACTTTTATGAAAAATATCTTATTTACATAAGTATTCAGGCCCTTTGCTATGAGACTCGAAATTGAGCTCCGGTGCATCCTGTTTCCATTGATCATCCTTGAGATGTTTCTACAACTTGATTGGAGTCCACCTGTGACATGATTTGGAAAGGCACACACATGTCTATATAAGGGTTCATAGTGCATGGCAGAGCAAAAACCAAGCCATGAGCCATGAGGCATTGTCTGTAGAGCTCTGAGACAGGATTGTGTCGAAGGGTACCAAAACATTTCTGCAACATTGAAGGTCCCCAAGAACACAGTGGCCTCCATTATTCTTAAATGAAAGACGTTTGGAACCACCTAGACTCCGCAGTGGTTTAAGGCACAGCATCTCGGTGCTAGAGGTGTCACTACAGACCCTGGTTCAATTCCAGGCTGTCCCATAGGGCGGCGCACAAGTGACCCAGCATCGTCCAGGTTTGGCCGGGGTAGGCCACCATTGTAAATAAGAATTTGTTCTTAAAACCTCTTCAGGATCAGCCCCTTTTAATTTTTGCCTAAAATGACAAATCTAACTGCCTGTAGCAAAGGATCTGAAGCAAGGATATGCATATTCTTGATAGCATTTGAAAGGAAAGACTGACATTTGTGGAAATGTGAAATTATTTTAACAGAATATAACACATTAGATATAGTAAAAGAGAATACAAAAAAAACCATGCACATTTTTTTTTCCATCTTTGAAAGGCTGTAGTGTATTATTCCAGCCTAGGGGCAATTTAGATTTTGGCCACTAGATGGCATCTGTGTGTTTGCAACGTTTGACTGATCCAATGAACCATTGCATTTATGTTAAAAAAAATGTGTATCAAGACTGCCCGAATGTGCCTAATTGGTTTAATACATTTTCAAGGTCCTAAATGTGCACTATTCTCAAACAATAGCATGGTATTATTTCACTGTAATAGCTACTGTAAATTGGACAATGCAGTTAGATTAACAAAAATGTACGCTTTCTGCCCATATCAGATATGTCTATGTCCTGGGAGATTTTTATGTTACTTAACAACCTCATGCTGATCAAATTAGCCTACGTTAGCTCAACCGACCCTTTAGAGTTAACTGACTTGCCTAGTTAAATAAAGGTGTAAAATAAACTCTTCCTAGAGCCGGCCTCCCGGCCAAACTGAGCAACCGGGGGAGAAGGGCCTTGGTCAGGGAGATGGTCACTCTGACAGAGCTCTACAGTTCCTCAGTGGAGATGGTTGTCTTTCTGAAAACCTTCTCCGGAGCACTCAGGACCTCCGACTGGGGTGAAGTTTCCCCTTCCAACAGGACAACAACCTGAAACGCAGTCAAGCCAATGCAAGAGTGGATTCAGGACAAGTCTCTGAATGTCCAACGCTCCCAATACAACCCGACACAGCTGGAGAGGATCTGTAGAAAAGAATGGGAGAAACCCAAGCATCATACCCAAGAAGTTTCTAAAAACCTGTTTTTGCTTTGTCATTATGGGGTATTGTGTGTACATTGATGAGGGAAAAAATACAAATGTAATCAACTTTAGAATAAGGCTGTAACGTCACAAAATGTGGAAAGTCAAAGGGTCTGAATACTTTCCGAAGGCACTGTACATACACTCCTCACATTTACTTCTGTACTTACTGCCTAAGCTGGAAACCTAACCAATAAGATAGTTGATGCCTAACTGTTAACATCTTAAAGGGCCATTACACCACCTTTCAACCTCCATTTTCATTATCTCCAGCGACATACTGTTTCAGAGCACTCGTCTGAGTGTGCCAGAGCGCGGAATAACTGATGAATTTACTCACGCTCATTACCCGTTGAATATGGCCGGTGTCATTAAACGTTGGCAAAGAAGCATAATTAAATTGTTGCCAGCAGCACAGTTAGTCACCAACTCTCAGGATAACATGAAAACAGCCTAACTAACTCTGCTTCGTTCGAGTAAAATGGTCAGTGAGGTGTTCTCTCATTTGTGTCTGGAAGTAGCTAGCCAACGTTAGCCAGTTAGCAGTGGTGTAAAGTACTTAAGTAAAAAATACTTTAAAGTACTACTTACTGTAAGGAGTTTCTTAGGTATCTGTACTTTACTATTTCTATTTTTGACTACTTTTACTTCACTACGTTCCTAAAGAAAATGATGTATTTTTTGCTCCATACATCTTCCCTGACAACCAAAAGTACTTGTTACATTTTTAATGCTTAGCAGGACAGGAAAGTGGTCCAATTCACAAATGTACCTGGTCATCCTTACTGCCTCTGATCTGGAGGACTCACTAAACACAAATGCTTCATTTGTAAATGATGTATGCTTGTTGTAGTGTGCCCCTGGCTATCTGTAAATAACGTTTAAAAAAACGAGAATTGTGCAGTCTTATTATAGGCCAATTGAAATGACTTATACTTTTGATACTTAAGTATATTTAAAACCAAATAGTTTTAGACTTACTCAAGTAACGTTAGTATTTTTCGGGGTGACTTTCACTTTAACTTTTAGTAATTTTCTATGATGGTATCTTTACTTTTGACAGTTGGATACTTTTCCCACCACTGCAAGTTAGGTCAGAGATCAGAATGCTCGGATCAACCGAACTCCTTGGCCAGAGCGTCTAGTGTGCGCTGTGAATTTAGGAAGGGACAATCTGACAACGCTCTGAATTTACCAATGCCCAGATTGCACTCTGGCACTCCAGATAGAATTTACGAACACGTCCTAGGTCTCTTGTTTCTTAGGCGAAGCATTAACGACATCAGGTTGTGTCGGGGTCCCAACAAGATCCTGCTCACCCTCAACGACATCACCTTCATCAATCCGTTGCTTACCAACAAGGTCAGCTAAGCAACTCGACTCCAACTCAAACCAACAAGTATTGTGAAATGCTCTCATAAACAACATGTAGGCTTATTTTGCTGGGCGTCTATGACAATTCCCCACTGTTTGCACTCACGCTTGGGAAATTATGAATACTGGTGGATCTTTCCACCGATTCAGTGCCTTTTTGGGAAGGGTATCTTGGTTGACAAACTTTTGATTTCACTTAATTTTAACATTCTGTCAAAGAGCACGTTCAACTTCATAAACACATTTTCCCATCTCAACAGGTTAAATTAAATAATTACTATAGTAAGTGCCTATTAAGTGACAAATAAAATTACAGGGTTGACGATTTCATCTTAAATCAGCAATACAACCCCTTGTGACAGAGGAAGCTTGTTGTGTGCAACAGGAAGTGGTAATTGAATGCAAGCAACAACAAAATGTAATTGCTCAAACATTTCTAGCCTGTCTGAGGGTTGACATGTTATGCTCAACCCGCTCAGTTTTCTACCACAAAACACCAGAAAATGGCCAAAAAGAGCAGAACCAGCTCACCTGCTTTTGCGCTATGATTTGAATATTAGATATTCAAAGTTTCTTTTGGAAATATATTTCAAAATGAATTGTTTCACGATATAAAACCAGAAATCAGTTCACGTAACAGGGTTGACTTTAAAAAGAGGAACAGACCTAAATGTATTTCAAAATGAGTTTGTCAAAGCAACAAAGTAACTATGGCTTTACAATGATGGTGAAACTTGGAGACATTTTTGGATTGGGTCTTCCTAGAAGTGACACAGGTTGATGGATGGACATGTCAAAATGCTGAATTTTTGTACTTTAGCAAGCCTTCATTTACATAGAAATAAATCTATATATCGGATTTATTGAATTCTCCATGTGGTCTATATTAAAGGGCACTTCATTTAATATAACAGGCTTTTAAAATTCAATATTGGTGTACAATTTCTACTTAAAATATCAAATGGCACTCTTTTTGTGGAAAGACCCTGGTGTATTAGCAGTCATGATTGAACCGGTCTGCTGTGCTCCAGAAGCTGAGTATAGACGAGAGTAAGAGTAAGACCAGAGGAGTCTCTCTGAGGAGCCTGTCGCATCGCATGCGTCATGTCCCCTTCTCTGAACAATCACCTGCCACCTACGATAACTCCGTCCTCTATGAAGTAAGATGGAGGCAGGGCAAGAGATATGAAAGTGGCTCAGACAAAAGGAAAGAGGGAGGAGCAGGAGGCTAAAGTGCAAAGGGGAAGGTGGGAGGGCACGCCTGAGTCCCATGCTAAGTACCAGTGTTCTTTATATTCTATGTTCTCTGAGTTCTATGTTTCTATGTTCCATGTTCTCCCCCAGGGTATGAAGTACCCGCACCACAGGAACTTGTTTCATGGTCATCTGAAGAGCAGGAGCTGTGTGGTGGATGGACGTTTTGTCCTGAAGAACACTGACTACGGACACAACGAGGCAGCAAGTTTCCCCTACCCAGAACCGCCCGCAGAGGGTGAGTAGGTCTGGAGAGAGGTGGAGAGTTTTACCTTGAGTGCCATAAGTTCCATCTGGACAGAGTGGAATGATTCTGTATGTTTAAAAGTGAATATACAGTAACTCGTAGTTTGTTTCTCTATGCTTGTGTGTGAGTGTGTCAGAGGAGGCTGGTGGGAGGGGCTATAGGAGGACGGGCTCATTGTAATCACTGGAATGGAGTTAATGGAACAGAGTCAATGTGGTTTCCATATGTTTGATTCCATTACAATGAGCCCGTCCTACTATAGCTCCTCCCACCATCCACCAGTGTGTGCTAACTCTATGCTTGTGTTTGTCTGCGTGCATTTGTGTGTGTGTGTCCCTCCTAGACCTGTTGTGGATGGCCCCTGAGATCCTGCGGGGCCCCTCCCTGGTCTCGATGGCGCTCTCCATGGTGACATCTGCAGCTTCGCCGTCATCATCCAGGAAGGGGTTATGAGGGGCCCGCCCTTCTGCATACATGGGGCAGTCTGCTGCAGGTAAGAGACTACATTACGCAGAGTACACCTGTACAAGAAACAGGAAGTGGGCATGAGTGGGCCGACCTTCTGCATGCTGTAGCAGTCTGCTGCAGATAAAAGTACATTACCCAGAGTACCCCGGCACAGGTAACAGGAAGTGTTCCCCTGAAGAGAGATACATTTTAGTTTAGGCCCTAATCCTACACACCTGATTGAAATATTCAACACATCATCAATCCTTTGGAACTTGGTCTGTGGAGTCAGGTGTGTGACGTTGAGACAAACATAAATGTGCATCCCTATAGGTGCCCAGGACCAGGATTAATAAACACTGCTCGAGAGTCATGTTGCTACTGTATTTTTCTTTAATATACCTGACTAGTCTGTCCTTTTGATCTTTACCCCCTGCCCCTCCAGAGTTGATCCAGAAGATCCATAAGCCCCCTCCGCTGTGTCATCTAGTGGTCTACCCTGACTACGCCCCATGGAGTGTATCCAGCTGATGAAACAGTGATGGAAGGAACAGCCAGCCAGACAGACGGCCATGCTTCGACGAGATCTTTGACTTGGTATGTTTGTGTACTTTATTAGATGTAGAGATGAATCAGAATCTTTTTTATTTATTTATTTATTTATTTTACCCCTTTTTCTCACCAATTTCGTGGTGTCCAATTGTTGTGGTAGCTACTATCTTGTCTCATCGCTACAACTCCCGTACGGGCTCGGGAGAGACGAAGGTTGAAAGTCATGCGTCCTCCGATACACAACCCAACCTAGCCGCACTGCTTCTTGGAGGAAACACCGTGCACCTGGCAACCTTGGTTAGCGCGCACTGCGCCTGGCCCGCCACAGGAGTCGCTGGTGCGCGATGAGACAAGGACATCCCCACCGACCAAGCCCTCCCTAACCCGGACAACGCTAGGCCAATTGTGCGTCGCCCCATGGACCTCCCGGTCGCGGCCGGTTACGACAGAGCCTGGACGCGAACCCAGAGTCTCTGATGGCACAGCTGGCGCTGCAGTATAGCGCCCTTAACCACTGCGCCACCCGGGAGGCCAATCAGAATCAAATTAACATGTTTTCAAGACAAGGCAATGATACAAGTTATACACTGAGTGAACTAAACATTGCTCTTTTCATGACATTTACTGACCAGGTGAATCCAGGTGAAAAGCTATGATCCCTTATTGATGTCTCTTGTTAAATCCACTTCAATCAGTGTACTGGAGGAGACAGGTTAAAGGAGGATTTTTAAGCCTTGAGAGAATTGAGACATGGATTGTGTGTGTGCCATTCAGACAGTGAATCATATCAAAGTGGGCAAGTCAAAAGATTTAAGTGCCTTTGAACGGGGGATACCTAGTCAGTTGTCCAACTGAATGTATTCAACTGAAATGTGTCTTCCGCATTTAACCCAACACCTCTGAATCAGAGGTGCAGGGGGCTGCCGTAATCAACAGCCACGTCTTCGGCACCCAGGGATCAGTGGGTTAACTGTCTTGCTCAGGGGCAGAACAACAGGTTTTTACTTTGTCAGCTCTGGAATTCGATCCAGCAACCTTCCAGTTACTGGCCCAACGCTCTAACGACTAGGCTACCTGCTGTAGATGCTAGGCGTACCGGTTTGTGTCAAAAACGACAACGCTGCTGGGTTTTTCACGCTCAACAGTTTCCCATGTCCACCACCCAAAGGACATCCAGCCAACTTGACACAACTGTGGGAAGCATTGGAGTCAACATGGGCCAGCTTCCCCGTGGAATGCTTTCGACACCTTGTAGAGTCCATGCACCGATGAATTGAGGCTTTTCTGAGGGGGGAAAAGGTGGTCTTCTTAATGTTTTGTATACTGAATGTACAGTGGCAAGAAAAAGTATGTGAATCCTTTGGAATTACTGCAATTTCTGCATAAATTGGTCATAACATTTGATCTGATCTTCATCTAAGTCACAACAATAGACAAACAGTGTGTTTAAAACTAATTACACACAAATTATTGTATTTTTCTTGTCTATATTGAATATATCACTACAGTGTAGGTTGGAAAAAGTACGTGAACCCCTAGGCTAATGACTTCTCCAAAAGCTAATTGAAGTGAGGAGTCAGCTAACGTGGAGTCCAATCAATGAGATGAGATTGGAGATGTTGGTTAGAGCTGCCTGATGTGAACCATGCCTTGAACAAAAGAGATCTCAGAAGACCTAAGATTAAGAATTGTTGACTTGCATAAAGCTGATAAGGGTTACAAAAGTATCTCTAAAAGCCTTGATGTTCATCAGGCCACAGTAAGACAAATTGTTTATCAAATGGAGAAAGTTCAGCGCTGTTGCTACTCTCCCTAGGAGTGGCCGTCCTGCAAAGTTGACTGAAAGAGCACAGTGAGGTTAAGAAGAATCCTAGTGTCAGCTAAAGACTTACATAAATCTCTGGAACATGCGAACATCTCTGTTGACGAGTCTACAATACGTAAAACATTAAACAAGAATGGTGTTCATGGGAGGACACCACTGAAGAAGCCACTGCTGTCCAAAAATAACATTGCTGCATTTCTGAAGTTTGCAAAAGAGCACCTGGATGTTCCACAGCGCTACTGGCAAAATATTATGTGGCCAGATTAAATTAAATTTGAGTTGTTTGGAAGGAACACAACACTGTGTGGAGAAAAAAAGGCACAGCACAGCAACATCAAAACCTCATCCCAACTGTAAAGTATGGTGAAGGGAGCATCATTGTTTGGGGCTGCTTTACTGCCTCAGGGCCTGGACAGCTTGCCATCGGAAAAATGAATTCCCAAATGTATCAAGACATTTTGCAGGAGAATGTAAGGCTGAAGTAAATCAACAACAGAATGACTTCAACAGAAGAAAATACGCCTTCTGGAGTGGCCCAGTCAGTCCTGACCTCAACCCGATTGAGATGCTGTGGCATGACCTCGAGAGCAGTTCACACCAGACATCCCAAGAATATTGCTTAACTGAAATAGTTTTGTAAAGAGGAATGGTCCAAAATTCCTCCTGTCCGTTGTGCAGGTCTGATCGGCAACTACAGAAAACGTTTGGTTGAGGTTATTGCTGCCAAAAGAGGGTCAACCAGTTATTAAATCCAAGGGTTCACATACTTTTCCAAGCCTCCTCTGTGAATGTTTACACAGTGTGTTCAACAAAGACATGAAAATGTCTACTTTTTAGTTGTTAGTCTAAGCAGGCTGTTTGTCCATTTCATCTGTTCTTAGATGAAGAACAGATGAAATGTTATGACCAATTTCTGCATAAATCCAGGTAATTCCAAAGGGTTCACATACTTTTTCTTTCCACTGTATATCCGTGGCTTGATATTGACTAATATGATTTAACCCTACTAGTATTTCCATGGTCATACGTTTATCAGGGTGTACTTCTTACCTTCAAGTCGGTCTCTGTTATTCACTCATAAACTTAGGGTCACTGACTGAGCCTGTACTGTGTATTCCTCTCAGTCTCTCACTCTTTCCCTCACTCGGTCTCATCATTCACACACTATATACTCTTTCTGTCTCCAGTTTAAGAAAATCCACAAAGGCAGGAAACCAACATCATAGATTCTATGTTGCGGATGCTGGAGCAGTATTCCTCTAAACTGGAGGACAGAGGAGCTAGATATAGAGAAACAGAAGATCTGAGAAACTACTCACTCAGATGCTGCCTCCATAAGCCATATAAAGACACCGGTACACACACACACACAAACACACCTGTAATGTCTCCCCCTCGCTCCTAGGTCCATGGAGGATGCCCTAAAGGTGGGTGGTAGGCGGTGGTACCAGGCAGTGATACAGCCCGACAGGATGCTCTCGATTGTGCATCTGTAAAAGTTAGAGTGTTTTTGGTGACAAGACAAATTTCTTCAGCCTCATGAGGTTGAAGAGGCGCTGTTGCACCGCCTTCACCACGCTGTCTGTGTGGGTGGGCCATTTCAGTTTTTCCGTGATGTGAATGCCGAGGAACTTAAAACTTTCCACCTTCTCCACTACTGTCTCGTGGGTAGGAGGGTGCTCCCTCTGCTGAAGGAATTCATGTGTGTTATTATCACAGCTGTTTACATACTGTCACAAGCAAATGCCCGGAGGCAGTCTTTATTGTCATGGGTGATTTTTAACCAAGCACGTTTAAAGTACATTTTTCTAAAATATCACCATGTGTCCACGAGAGGAAACAACGTGCTGGACCATCTATATGCAAACATCTGTGATGCATACAAAGCCATTCCCGCCCCCACTTCTGTTAATCAGATCACGTCTCTCAGTTCCTACTCCCTGCCTACAAGCAGCAACTCAAGCGAGCCAACACAGAATATTGAGGCACTGGACAGAAGAGGCAGACTCAATACTGCAGGACTGTTTTGGAATTCAAAGCCGTTTGTTGCCAAACGAAGCCTCACGCCCAGACAAGCTTTACACATTCTATGCTTGCGTCGAGGCAGACAATACTGAGCTATCCAGATAGACTCTCACTGCTCTGGATGACCAGGTGCTTTTGCTCTCTAAGGGTGACTCTCAAACTCTCAAAGGAGACCAAAGCCGTCGGCCCAGGCATTCAAATCAAATCAAATATGTTCTGTTATAATCTCCACCCGGCACAGCCAGAAGAGGACTGGCCACCCCACATAGCCTGTTTCCTCTCTAGGTTTCTTCCTAGGTTTTGGCCTTTCTATGGAGTTTTTCCTAGCCACCGTGCTTCTACACCTGCATTGCTTGTTGTTTGGGGTTTTAGGCTGGGTTTCTGTACAGCACTTTGAGATATCAGCTGATGTACGAAGGGCTATATAAATACATTTGATTTGACCAAAGCCATCGGCCCAGATGGCATTCCTGGTCATTGTCCTGCTATTCATTCGCCGCCATTACCTCATGTTACAGTATGATAATGCACGGCTCCATGTCGCAAGGATCCTCATCAATCTACACACAATACCCCATAATGACAAAGCAAAAAACAGGTTTTTAGACATTTTGGCTAATTTATCATTTAAAAAAAAAGTTATAACTTTACCATATGTATTCAGACTCTACTCAGTACTTTGTTGAAGCACCTTTAGCAGCAACGAGTTCAATCTTGGTTTCATCAGACCAGAGAATCTTGTTTATCATGGTCTGAGTCTTTAGGTGCCTTTTGGGGAACTCCAAGCGGGCTGTCATGTGCCTTTTACTGAGTAGTTGCTTCTGTCTGGCCACTCTACCATAAAGGCCTGATTGGTGGAGTGCTGCAGAGATGGTTGTCCTTCTGGAACGTTCTCCCATCTCCACAAAGGAACTCTGGAGCTCTGTCAGATTGACCATTGGGTTCTTGGTCACCTCTCTGACCAAGGCCCTTCTCGCCTGATTGCTCAGTTTGGCCGGGAGGCCAGCTCTAAGAAGAGTTTGTGGTTCCAAACTGGGGATCTTCAATGCTGCAGAAATGTTTTGCTACCCTTCCCCAGATCTGTGCCTCGACACAATCCTGTCTCTGAGCTCTACGGACAATTCCTTCGACCTCATGGCTTGGTTTTTGCTCTGACATGGACCGTCAACTGTGGGACCTTTTTTTATATAGACAAGTGTGTGTGCCTTTCCAAATCATGTTCAATCAATTGAATTTTCCACAGGTGGACTCCAATCAAGTTGTAGAAACATCTCATGGATGATCACTGGAAACAGGATGCACCTGAGTTCAATTTTGAGCCTCATAGCAAAGGGTCTGAATACGTATGTAAATAAGGTGTTTCTGTTTTTAATCTTTAATACATTTGCAAACATTACAACAACTATTTTCGCTTTGTCATTTTGGGGAATTGTGTGTAGATTGCTGAGGATTTATAAAATGTAATCCATTAGAATAAGGCTGTAACGTGTGTATAGATAGGAGCCTCCACTGCTCAGAGGAGGAAGGGGAGGACCATCCTACTCAGTGAAATTTCATACAAATAGTAACATTATTTATCCTTAGATAAAACTATATTAAATATATTCCTGTCACCAAATAATGGATTCAAATACAATGTTTTGCAATGAAGGTCTACAGTAACTTCAACAGCACTGTCTGGGATAGCACCATGGTGTAGCCGGAGGACAGCTGGCTTCTGGCCACATTGACTTAAATACAAAATCTAGTAGCTGGTAGGTCTCACCCCCTTCTATAGACATACATGGTAATTATGACCACTTCCGGAGGACGTCCTCCAACCAATCAACTTTTGCTGTATGAACTGACATGTTGTCCATCAATCATAGAATTAGGATCAGAGAATGAACCTGGTGAGTTGTATTGGGATTGTGCCACAGAGCATTACGGGGGTTCTATGTGTTGAGAAGCTTGGTGACATTGTTGGATAGAGATTAAGAGTGTGTGTGTAACCTTTATTTAACTAGGCAAGTCAGTCAAGAACAAATTCTTAAACAAGGATGACCCTGGTCCAATTGTACAGTCCCATATGGGACTCCCAATTACAGCCAGTTGTGATACAGCCTGGATTCGAACCAGGGTGTCTGTAGTGACGCCTCTAGCACTGAGATGCAATGCCTTAGACCCCTGTGTCACTCGGGAGCCCTAAGTGAAAATTGATAGTTGAGCATTTTTAAAATATATATTATTCAATTCAAATTAGTTTTTTCAATTTACAGGAGACGGAGGAAGTAATATTATAAAATGTATTGGTTTTATAACTTTGTGTCCAGTTAAGGAACATTTAAATCAATTGAACCGTTAACTTCAGTAGCTAACGTTAGCTAGCTACCAGCGCGAGTGTGCTGTTTTCTCGGCCAGAATGGTAGATTGGCTGACGAAAATGTTGTGCATTTTTTGTTGAAGAACCCCTTTCATTCTCTGTGCAAATTAAAAGTGAGGATCGACCTTTGCCTAAAATCAGTTTCATGAAGGATGAAAAGGTGCGTGCGTTCAATAGCAACTGGCATCAAAAGTATAGCTGGTTAACAGGAGCCTCTCATCAAGCCTGTAATTGCTAGCCGTAGCTTGTTTTTTTGAAAGTCTGAGCCTTGGTACACTGACCCGAAGACCATCGACTGTTCAGCAGGCAGCATATACATGTCCATATCGGATTCAAGCTACTGGGAAAAATCTGCATCGGTCATGACGAAAGTCTGCGTCTTCAAACTGGGCGACACAGCCAGAAAGTTAGAAGAAACAGGGATGTTCTCAAGCGGTTTATCATCACCACTGCGTTTTTTGTGCATGCAAGAATGTGCTTTTAGAGGACACTACGAGATGGAAAGTCCCGCCGACAAAAAGTTAACTACAATGAGCTTGCAGAGGTAATTGCACGTAGCAATGCTTTACTTGCTGAACATATCGAACTTTTGAATGTCTTTTCTGGAATTCCGAATGATTTGATAGCTTCCATTAAAATATTAGAGGTTGACGCAGCTCATGTAGGCTTTCCACTTTCCTCCGGTGTTTATTTAACAAAGATGAAAACACAATCACTCCGGACAGACGAGCAAAAACTCATAATATAAATGTTGCAGCAGTCTAGGCTACACCTTTAACATTAGAGATCTGATATGCTGTATGGGATAAAAACTAGACAAATTTTCAGTCTGATCAACGGCAAGCTACTAATAAGAGCAGATGCAAACATTCTATGTGTGCTGTCCATTTGGTCAGGATATTGGTAATTGGTAACTTTATGTATTTATAGTCCATTTGTGTGTCAGGAGAAAATGTGATCAAATTTGATTTCAACATTGGGCTGGCTAGGCTGGCAATAAGTTTTCAATCAAATTATTAACTGGAATTAATCAATCAACATAATAGTGATGACCAATGTGAGTAAATGTTTTATAAGGCCTAGAACTGCATGATGTAAACATAAAGCAAACTCAGCCCTGTGTTATATTGTCTGTCAGTTGTCTGGGTAGAGGAAATCCCCCCTAATCTAGTATAAATATAATTCAAATGAACAAGTGTAAGGTTGATGCAGTTTGACAGGGTTTTCATCTGCCCGGGGCCAGGAGTTTATTTTTCTGTTTTTAAAAACATGCGACTTGATTAGGAAAAACAGGTCCCATTATAACCCTTATAAAAACATTTTGCAACTGATTTATCACTGTCTTTACTTATAGGGTCCAGAGTTTTCCTGGTTAGGTTAACAGATAAGGAAAAACTCTGGGCCCCAGGGGGTAAAAATTGTGCCCCGCTCTGGGACCTATGGTGCCACCAGTCTGCTTGCAGTTGTCTGTTATGGTCAGGTATGTGGATGATCAGGGCTTTATTCAGGAATGTTTCTTGGGCTACTTTGATGTGTCAAGTGGGCGAGATGCCAACTCTGTGTTTAACTTCACAGAGAAGCTTCTTCAAACCTACGATGGCGCAGCTGTAATGTAATGTATCTGCTATTTGTATTTCCAGCAAAGTCCCCTCCTGTTCCCTGATCTTAAGAGGTGATGACCAGTCCACTCTGCTAACATTGTCAACTCTGTCCTGACATGAACTGAAGCCACGTCTCATGTGCCCGCTCATCCACTTTCACATTGAATGTTTCCTCTCCAAGCACTGTGTACCCCTTTCAATTTTCTCTCATTACTCAATGTAGAGTCAATCACATACACAATCACATTATTACACATCAATCATTTTGCTCCTTGCTTGGACTAACTCATTCTAATCTCGTTGGTCTAACTGTGTTGTGTTATTGTTTTTTTTGTCTTCCCAGACATTCTGTCCTGCACTGAAGTCAAGCCTCTGAACGCCTCAACTCAAGCCTCTCACACTCATTCAGTCATTGCTGTGATCCCTTCCAACCACTAAGTAACCCTCTTATTCCAATTCCCCATAATATTGTACTATAAATGTCTTTTATTAAACGCTTTAGGTTAAATAATTACTCTTTTGACGATTTTTGAAACACTCTGACATCTCCGTGCGTTTAGCACCTATACCGTGGGTCTCCCATCATCAATTTTTCAAGTTACCAGCCTCCACTGATAGACAGATATATATATATATATATATATATATATATATATATATAAGTCAAAGGTTTGGACAACACCTACTCATTCAAGGGTCAAAATATATTTTCTATTTGAGGTTCTTCAAATAGCCACCCTTTGTTTTGATGACAGCTCAAATAAGAAAAGAGAAATGACAGTCCATCAATACTTTAAGACATGAAGGTCAGTCAATCTGGAAAATGTTACGAATTTTGAAGGTTTCTTCAAGTGCAGTCGCAAAAACCATGAAGCTTCATGATGAAACTGGCTCTCATGAGGACCACCATAGGAAAGGAAGACAGAGTTACCTCTGTTGCAGGGGATTTCATTAGAGTTAACTGCACCTCCAGACATTGCAGCCCAAATAAATGCTTCAGAGTTCAAGTAACAGACACATCTCAACATCAACTGTTCAGAGGAGACTGCGTGAATCAGGCCTTCATGGTCGAATTGCTGCAATGAAACCACTACTAAAGGACACCAATAATAATAAGAGACTTGCTTGGGCCAAGAAACACGAGCAATGAACATTACACCGGTGGATGTCTGTCCTTTAATGAGTCCAAATTTATGTCTTTGTGACGTGAAGTAGGTGAACGGATGATCTCTGCATGTGTGCTTCCCACCGTGAAGCATGGTGGAGGAGGTGTGATGGTGTGGGGGTACTTTGTTGGTGACACTGTCTGTGATTTTATTTAGAATTCAAGGCCCACTTAACCAGCATGGCTACCACAGCATTCTTCAGCGATACACCATCTAATCTAGTTTGCGCTTAGTGGGACTATCATGTGTTTTTCAACAGGACAATGACCCAAAACACACTTCCATGCTTTGTAAGGGCTATTTTAAAGGAGAGTGATGGAGGGCTTCATTAGATAACCTGGTCTCCACAATCACCTGACCTCAACCTAATTGAGATGGTTTGGTAAGAGTGGGACCGCAGAGTGAAGGAAAAGCAGCCAACTAGTGCTCAGTGTATGTGGGAACTTGTTTTAAGACTGTTGGAAAAGCATTCCAGGTGAAGCTGGTTTAGAGAATGCCAAGAGTGTGCAAAGCTGTCATCAAGGCAAAGGGTGGCTACTTTCTAAAATATATTTTGATTTGATTTATTATTTCATAGTACATTTGATTTATTATTTAATGTGTTATTTCATAGTTTTAATGTCTTCACTATTATTCTACAATGTAGAACATAGTAAAAATCAAGAAAAACCTCAGTGCTGTGGGCATCTACAAGATGAGACACATGCTTGAAGTCCCTATACGCATAGGACTACACTCAGGTGAGTGGGGACACATACCTTACCTCACCTATCTGTGTCTATCCAATAGGTCCATGTGTAGCAGGGGTAGTAGAACTGACTATGCCCAGATACCGTTTATTCGGAAAACTGTCACCACTGCCTCTCGTATGCAGTCTACTGGGATGCGTAAATTACATATGCATGTATAATAGATATGTAACGTAGTCTATGCACTGTTGCTTAAAAGTGAAGGACTTGTCATGGGTACACGATTGACTGAGCCAGGAAGCTTCTTTATAAAGTGTGTATGAATTAGAGTTTTGAGTGTCATGCCGCCTGTATTTGCAGCGTCCAGAATCCACATCCATAACAGCACAGTTAAAATCCTCCTGGATCTCAAGGCAGGATACAAGGTGCAACTGAGGCAGGACAGACCTCAAGGTAAAAGTCACAGGTAGAACCGACTACTTGGTACCACCATCATGTTACATACAGTAAGCTCAAGAATACTTAAAACTCCCGACAACACCCTAAAACTTCATAGAACTGTCTAGAACTCACCTAGACCTCCCTACTAAACTCTTTCTCTCCTTTCCCTGCCCTCTGGCTCTCTGTCCTCTCCCCTCTTCTCTTCACAGGGAAAAGGGGGAACAGAGGAGACCTACTGGCTTATAGGGAAGGGCAACTTTGAGAAACCTCTCCCCGTCCCTCCCGAATTCAAGAAAGGGTAAGGACCGCCCTCCTTCCTTCCCTCCCCTGTCTCTCCTCCATTGTCTGTCTTTCCTTGTTGATCCTGCCTCTGTGTCCGGTTCGTTTTCCCACTGGCAAATGGCTCACGGTCTGCAGATGGAGAAGATGGCGAGATAGAAGATGAAAAAAGCTGATGAATTGCAACAGCTTGCAAAGAAAAACAACTGCATTTTACATAAGGTAATGTTATGCATGAAAAACGTATAACATGACTTGTTTGGCTATGTTTTTACCTACTGTAGTTTAGGACTTGGGGCTAGTTGGGATCCTTATAAAACGTTTTGGTTGGCGTCACCCCACTGCCATTTATATTCATTTGTTGGTCACTGATGACTCGGTTCTTCTACTTTACAAGTTTGAGGCCATAATTCGGTCGAAGGTACGTTGTTGACAATGCGCCTTTGATTGAATCTCAAGCCTAAGTTTCACTTGTAAACTTAGTGTTAAGAAACTGTATGTGTAGATTTGGTTCTAAGTTAGTATGAAAGGTATGGAAGCACTATTGCAAACCAGAAGAAAATAAAACTTACAAGATGTCCAGACACATACTGATGTTAACCTTTCTGGTTATAACCTTTTTCGGCAAGACAGATCTTCCAAAGGTAGGAGTGGCAATCTTTACCAAGGATCACCTTCAGTGCTCTGTTGTCTCCACCAAGTCTGTCCCCAAACAATTTGATTTGCTGGTTTTAAGTTTTAAACTTTCAAATAGCTCTTTGTTGACTGTTGCTGGGTGCTTTCGTCCTCCATCAGCACCGGCCTGTAACCTACCTGCCCTAACCTCTCTCCTTGCCCCTTTACACTAAGTCTGAATTTGTTCTGCTAGGTGACCTAAACTGGGACATGCTTACACCACCTGACCAAGTCCTAAAGCAATGGGACTCCATAAATCTTTCTCAGATTATTACCAATCCCACAAGGTATGACTCCAAAGACCCAGAAAAGGCTACTCTTCTTGATGTTATCCTCGCAAATAATCCTGATAGGTATCAGTCTGGTATTTTCTGTAAGGACCTTAGTGATCACTGTTTTACAGCCTGTGTTTGTAATGGCTGCTCAGTGAAACGACCTGTCCTGATTTGTCGTAGATGCTTGCAAAAAAAAAAATATGAGCAACGCCTTCCTTCATGAACTGGCCTCTGTAAAATGGTATAGAATCAGCTTGATCCCCTCTGTCGATGATGCTTGGACCTTCTTTTTGATATTTTCAGTGGTACACCCCCCTCATTAAAAAAAAGAGAATTAAAAGCATGTTCAGCCCCTGGTTCGACCCGTGATCTTGCAGAGTTACTCCAAATTGCATTTGGTCAAATGCTCGGCGCGCGTATGCTCAGGCTCAGCACCCGCATGCTCCAGCTTACTGTCTCTCTTTCAGGCAAATGAGAAATAAGTGCACTCAGGCTATCCAGAAGGCCAAAGTTAGTTACTTTAAGGTGCAGTTCTCTCTCTGTGGGTCTAACCCCAAAAAGTTATAGAAAACAGTTAAAGACCTGGAGAATAAACCCTCCTCACAGCTGCTCATGTCCCTTAATATTGATGATGTGGTTGTTACTGACAAGGAGCACATGGCTGAGCTCTTCAAACACCACTTCATTAAGTCAGAATTCCTATTTGACTCAGCTATGCCTCCTTGCCCGTCCAACATTTCCTCATCTCCCACCCCTTCTAATGCGACTATCCCTGATGCTCCTCACTCTTTTTCCCCCCCTGCCCGGCTACAAAGTTTCTTCCTGCAGGCAGTCACTGAGTCCACGGTGCTAAAGGAGCTCCTGAAACTTTTAGACCCTTTCTTCTTTGAGGTTGCTGCCCCTATCATCGCCAAGCCCATCTCCAACTTTTTTAACCTGTCTCTCCTTTCTGGGGAGGTTCCCATTGCTTGGAAGGCAGACCTGGTTCGTCCTTTATTTAAAGGGGGATATCAAGCTGATCCTAACAGTTATAGGCCCAGTTCTATTTTGCCCTGTGTTTCAAAAGTGTGAAAAACCTGTAAAATAATCAACTGACTGACTTTCCAAATCAAATCAAATCAAATCAAAAACCTGTAAAATAATCAACTGACTGACTTTCTTGGTGTCTATAGTATTCTCTCTTGTATGCAATCTGGTTTCCGCTCAGGTTATGGATGTGTCACTGTGACCTTGAATGTCCTCAATGATGTCACCATTGCCCTTGATTCTAAGCAATGTTGTACTGCTATTTTTATTGACTTGGCCAAAGCTTTTGATATGGTAGACATTCCATTATTGTGGGCCGGCCAAGGAGTATTGGTGTCTCCTGAGGGGTCTTTGAGCTGGTTTGCTAACTACCTCAGAGTGCCGTGTATAAAGTCAGAATCTGCTGTCTCAGCCACTGCCTGTCGCCAAGGGAGTACCCCAAGGCTCAATCCTAGGCCCCACGCTCCTCTCAATTTACAACAACAACAACATAGCTCAGGCAGTAGGAAGCTCTCTCATCCATTTTATATGCAGATGATATTCTTAAACTCAGCTGGCCCCTCCCCTGATTTTGTGTTAAATGCTCTACAACAAAGCTTTCTTAGTGTCCAACAAGCTTTCTCTACCTTAACCTTGTTCTGAACACCTCCAAAACAAAGGTCATGTGGTTTGTTAAGAAGAATGCCCCTCTCCCCACAGGTGTGATTACTACCTCTGAGGGTTTAGAGCTTGAGGTAGTCACTAGGGATACACTATATATTTGTGAACATATCGGAATCGGACGATATACAAATATAATACAAATAGTAGAATCATGCCATACTTTTATTTTGAAGGCTAACCGTAAAGTCCACTATTGTGGCTAATCCTTATTGTGGCTAGCTTCACATAGATGGGTCCGACCACCATTAATCAAATAAGAACTGTCTTATAAATTAGGGTTATTTTAGATGATGACACCTAGCTATATTTTTAGCTAGCTAACTATGGCTACTGAAACAGAATGTCATTTTGCTATGTTTTTGGGGAAGCATTGTTTGCATCCATGAGCTAGCTAGCTTTTTTATGACCAGCACTGTAGGTGCGCGAGATAATGTTACCAGCATCATAGCATACGTATCGATGAATCGTAGTGACATATGAAACACGAGTGATAGTGTAATCAATGTGTAAAAAAAAAGGTACAATTATTTTATGACGTGCTGTCATATTCGGGCCCTGATTGGTCAAAAATCTATTTGAAACGTCAAATAGTGTTATTTGACACGCAAAGACCCAAACGGTGTTCCATAAAAATCCTGGTTCAGAATGAAACGACTTAACAAATGAACAACGAAACAGCACAGCAATAAGTGAGAGGTTTTGATTATGTTTTACTGGTAATGGGGACATGAGTAAATGTTTAAAAAAAAATGTTTTACCTTTATTTAACCAGGCAAGTCAGTTAAGAACACATTCTTATTTTCAATGTCGGCCTGGGAACAGTGGGTTAACTGCCTGTTCAGGGGCAGAACGACAGATTTCTACCTTGTCAGCTCGGGGGTTTGAACTCGCAACCTTCCGATTGCTAGTCCAACGCTCTGACCACTAGGCTAAGCTGCCACCACAAAAGTGCGTGTGTGCGTGTGTGTGTGTGCGTGCGTGCGTGCGTGCGCGTGCGTGCGTGCGTGCGTGCGTGCGTGCGTGCGTGCGTGCGTGTGTGTGTGTGTGTGTGTGTGTGTGTGTGTGTGTGTGTGTGTGTGTGTGTGTGTGTGTGTGTGTGTGTGTGTGTGTGTGTGTGTGTGTGTGTGTGACCTTCTATTTAACTAGGCAAGTCAGTTAAGAACAAATTCTTATTTACAATGACGGCCAGGATGACGCTGGGCCAATTGTACGCTGCCGGATGTGATACAGCCTGGATTCAAACCAGGGACTGTTACTCCTCTTGCATTGAGATTTAGTGCCTTAGACCGCTGCGTCCGTGCATGTGTGTGTTAATTATTTAACTGTACTAGAATGCTTAAAATATTGGTCTTCAGTATGGGTATCGTTTTTGGGGGGGCAAGTACTTGGGAGTATGACTAGATGGTACGCTGTCCTTATCTCAGCACATACAGTGCCTTGCGAAAGTATTCGGTCCCCTTGAACTTTGCGACCTTTTGCCAAATTTCAGGCTTCAAACATAAAGATATAAAACTGTATTTTTTTGTGAAGAATCAACAACAAGTGGGACACAATCATGAAGTGGAACGACATTTATTGGATATTTCTAACTTTTTTAACAAATCAAAAACTGAAAAATTGGGCATGCAAAATTATTCAGCCCCCTTAAGTTAATACTTTGTAGCGCCACCTTTTGCTGCGATTACAGCTGTAAGTCGCTTGGGGTATGTCTCTATCAGTTTTGCACATCGAGAGACTGAAATTTTTTCCCATTCCTCCTTGCAAAACAGCTCGAGCTCAGTGAGGTTGGATGGAGAGCATTTGTGAACAGCAGTTTTCAGTTCTTTCCACAGATTCTCGATTGGATTCAGGTCTGGACTTTGACTTGGCCATTCTAACACCTGGATATGTTTATTTTTGAACCATTCCATTGTAGATGTTGCTTTATGTTTTGGATCATTGTCTTGTTGGAAGACAAATCTCCGTCCCAGTCTCAGGTCTTTTGCAGACTCCATCAGGTTTTCTTCCAGAATGGTCCTGTATTTGGCTCCATCCATCTTCCCATCAATTTTAACCATCTTCCCTGTCCCTGCTGAAGAAAAGCAGGCCCAAACCATGATGCTGCCACCACCATGTTTGACAGTGGGGATGTGTGTTCAGGGTGATGAGCTGTGTTGCTTTTACGCCAAACAAAACGTTTTGCATTGTTGCCAAAAAGTTCAATTTTGGTTTCATCTGACCAGAGCACCTTCTTCCACATGTTTGGTGTGTCTCCCAGGTGGCTTGTGGCAAACTTTAAACAACACTTTTTATGGATATCTTTAAGAAATGGCTTTCATCTTGCCACTCTTCCATAAAGGCCAGATTTGTGCAATATACGACTGATTGTTGTCCTATGGACAGAGTCTCCCACCTCAGCTGTAGATCTCTGCAGTTCATCCAGAGTGATCATGGGCCTCTTGGCTGCATCTCTGATCAGTCTTCTCCTTGTATGAGCTGAAAGTTTAGAGGGACGGCCAGGTCTTGGTAGATTTGCAGTGGTCTGATACTCCTTCCATTTCAATATTATCGCTTGCACAGTGCTCCTTGGGATGTTTAAAGCTTGGGAAATCTTTTGTATCCAAATCCAGCTTTAAACTTCTTCACAACAGTATCTCGGACCTGCCTGGTGTGTTCCTTGTTCTTCATGATGCTCTCTGCGCTTTTAACGGACCTCTGAGACTATCACAGTGCAGGTGCATTTATACAGAGACTTGATTACACACAGGTGGATTGTATTTATCATCATTAGTCATTTAGGTCAACATTGGATCATTCAGAGATCCTCACTGAACTTCTGGAGAGAGTTTGCTGCACTGAAAGTAAAGGGGCTGAATAATTTTGCACGCCCAATTTTTCAGTTTTTGATTTGTTAAAAAAGTTCTAAATATCCAATAAATGTCGTTCCACTTCATGATTGTGTCCCACTTGTTGTTGATTCTTCACAAAAAATACAGTTTTATATCTTTATGTTTGAAGCCTGAAATGTGGCAAAAGGTCGCAAAGTTCAAGGGGGCCGAATACTTTCGCAAGGCACTGTATCAAAGCTGCAGGCTAAAGTGAAATCTAGACTTGGTTTCCTCTATTGTAATCGCTCCTCTTTCACCCCAGCTGCCAAACTAACCCTGATTCAGTAGACCATCCTACCCATGCTAGATTACGGAGACATAATTTATTAATTGGCAGCTCTCGAGCGGCTAGATTTTCTTTACCATTTTGCCATCAGATTTGCCACCGATGCTCCTTATAGGACACATCACTGCACTCGATACTCTTCTGTAAACTGGTCTTCTCTGTATATCCGTCGCAAGACCCACTGGTTGATGCTTATTTATAAAACCCTGTTACCTCAGATAGGGGGGAGTGAGGCTATCTACTGCAGCCCTCATCCGCCACATACAACACCTGTTCTGCCTGTCACATTCTGTTAAAGGTCCCCAAACGCACACATCCCTGGGTCGCTCGTCTTTTCAGTTCGCTGCAGCTAGCGACTGGACTGAGCTGCAACAAACACTCAAACTGGAGTTTTATCTCAGCTGTATCTCTTCATTCAAAGTCTCAATCATGGATGCTCTTACTGACAGTTGTGGCTGCTTTGCGTCTCTACCTTCTTGCCTTTTGTGCTGTTGTCCTATATTTATATATATTTTTTAATGATCTCAGCCCCTGTCCCTGCAGGAGGCCTTTTGGTAGGCCGTCATTGTAAATAAGTAATTGTTCTTAACTGACTTGCCTAGTTAAATAAAAATATGAAGTAGGGCAGGGACAACACCAGTATTGCGGTACTCGTTAGTATCATGGAAAGGAAACAAAACAAAAAGCGCATTTAATTCTTTAGTAAAACAGCCCCAATGTTGGAAATAAACATCATTATGTTGTCATCCCGAGTCACATTTGATTTATTTTCCAAGCTATAGCAAACAATATAGAACAGGTTTTCAAAGGACAAAAGAGTTAGATCTGCTTTGTGTTCATTTTTGCCATGGAACAAAATATTGTGATACTGGTATCGTCCAGGCCCTAATATGAAGCACGTACTATAGTTTCTTATAGCATTTTATATCAGCTGCCAATAATGCTCCCTACTGTATGTGTGGAATCCTACATATGTTGTTTGTACTGTACAGTCGTGGCCAAAAGTTCTGAGAATGACACAATTTTTATTTTCACAAAGTCTGCTGCCTCTTTAGATATTGTCTTTAGATATTTTTCTCAGATGTTACTATGGAAAACTGAAGTATAATTACAAGCATTTCATAAGTGTCAAAGGCTTTTATTGACAATTACATGAAGTTTATGCAAAGAGTCAATATTTGCAGTGTTGACCCTTTTTCAAGACCTCTGCAATCCGCCCTGGCATGCTGTCAATTAACTTCTGGGCCACATCCTGACTGATGGCAGCCCATTCTTGCATAATCAATGTTTGGAGTTTGTCAGAATTTGTGGGGTTTTGTTTGTCCACCTGCCTCTTGAGGATTGACCACAAGTTCTCAATGGGATTAAGGTCTGGGGAGTTTCCTGGCCATGGACCCAAAATATCGGTGTTTTGTTCCCCGAGCCACTTAGTTATCACTTTGGGCTTATGGCAAGGTGCTCCATCAGGCTGGAAAAGGCATTGTTCGTCACCAAACTGTTCCTGGTAGGTTGGGAGAAGTTGCTCTCGGAGGATGTGTTGGAACCATTCTTTATTCATGGCTGTGTTCTTAGGCAAAATTGTGAGTGAGCCCACTCCCTTGGCTAAGAAGCAACCCCACACATGAATGGTCTCAGGATGCTTTACGGTTGGCATGACACAGGACTGATGGTAGCGCTCACCTTATGCCCCAAACAATTGGAAAGGAGATTCATCAGAGAAAATGACTTTACCCCAGTCCTCAGCAGTCCAATCCCTGTACCTTTTGAAAAATATCAGTCTGTCCCTGATGTTTTTCCTGGAGAGAAGTGGCTTCTTTGCTGCCATCTTCAAAGTCTTCACCGCACTGTGCGTGCAGATGCACTCACACCTGCCTGCTGCCATTGCTGAGTAAGCTCTGTACTGGTGGTGCCCCGATCCCGCAGCTGAATCAACTTTAGGAGACGGTTGTGGCGCTTGCTGGACTTTCTTGGGCGCCCTGAAGCCTTCTTCACAACAATTGAACCACTCTCCTTGAAGTTCTTGATGATCCGATAAATGGTTGATTTAGGTGCAATCTTACTGGCAGCAATATCCTTGCCTGTGAAGCCCTTTTTGTGAAATGCAGTGATGACGGCACGTGTTTCCTTGCAGGTAACCATGGTTGACAGAGGAAGAACAATGATTCCAAGCACCACCCTCCTTTTGAAGCTTCCAGTCTGTTATTCGAACTCAATCAGCATGACAGAGTGATCTCCAGCCTTGTCCTCGTCAACACTCACACCTGTGTTAACGAGGGAATCACTGACATGTCAGCTGGTCCTTTTGTGGCAGGGCTGAAATGCAGTGGAAATGTTTTTTTGGGGATTCAGTTAGTTCATTTGCATGGCAAAGAGGGACTTTGCAATTCATCTGATCACTCATCATAACATTCTGGAGTATATGCAAATTGCGATGTGGACACCAAGGAACTTGAAACTCTCAAACTGCTCCACTACAGCCCCGTCGATGTTAATGGGGGCCTATTCGACCCGCCTTTTCCTGTTGTCCACGATCAGCTCCTTTTTCTTGCTGCCAATACCATGTTTCTTCAGCAGAGTTGATTCTCCCTGGTAATTTGTTGATTAATTGCCATGGATTGACCATTGTGTCCACTCCCCTGGTTGGGGAAGGATGAAGACAGAGATGGAAATGAACCTACCCCACTAGCCCGAGGCTAGTACAAAATTGTCTTTTTAAATATCGCAGGGCGCAGATTTAGGACCCGGACTTGTAAAACTTGTGGTTTATTAGCCCGACTGAGCAGTGCCCAAAATCCTTAACTTCTTATGGGCAGGTGGGACGCTGGCCAACATCTGGTGAAATTGCAGGGCGCGAATTTCAAATGACAGAAATATAAATATTTAACATTCATGAAAATACAAGTATTATACATCAAAATAAAGCTTCTTGTTAATCCAGCCTCTGTGTCAGATTTCAAAAAGGCTTTACGGCAAAAGCACACCATGCGATTATCTGAGGATAGCGCCACGCATACAAAAACATGAAAAAACATTTTCAACCAGGCAGGTGCGACACAAATGTCAGAAATAGCGATATAATAAATGCCTTACCTTTGAAGATCTTCTTCTGTTGGCATTCCAAAAGGTCCCAGTTACATCACAAATTGTCCTTTTGTTCGATAAATCTCTTTATATCCATCAAAACTCATTTTAGCTGGTACGCTTCATTCAATAATCCACCGGTTTCCCTCCTTCAAAATGAATCGCAAACGTTACCAATAAACTTATCCAAACAAGTCAAACAATGTTTATAATCAAACCTCAGGTAGCCTAATACGTAAATAAACAATACAATTTAAGACAGAGAATAGTATGTTCATTACCGGAGATAAAGAACACGCTTTCACCCACGCGCATAGAAACACTACAGCCAAAATGGGAGCCACTTAGAAAGACTACAACTTCTAGCTTATTTTTCCAAAAACCAGCCTGAAACTCATTCTAAAGACTGTTGACATCTAGTGGAAGCCCTAGGAACTGCAATCTGGGAGGACTTCGCCTCATAATAAACATGAAAGCCATCGGAAACAGTGGAAGGCTGAAAATTATTTTTATTTTTTGGGATGGTTTGTCCTCAGGGTTTCCCCTGCCATATCAGTTTTGAGAAACTTTAGAGTGTTTTCTATCCAAATCTACCAATCTACATATTCTAGCTTCTGGGCCTGAGTAACAGGCAGTTTACTTTGGGCACGCTTTTCATCCGGACATGAAAATAATACTGCCCCCTTACCCAAGAGTTAAGTTCCATCCCTGAATGAAAACCAGCAGCAGTGTTGCTGCCAGTCAGACCTCCAGGCTTAGATTTGAATACCCCGTAGTAGAGCCATGTATTTCTAGAGTTATTTAGAAGTTGTAGAATGTTGAATCTTGTTCTAATTCTAGACATTCATTTGCATAGCATTATTTATTATTTCAGGTCCTTCTACAAAACGTTCCAAGATGATGGGGCAGCAAAGCTAAAAGCACTCTTAACTAGACTCCATTCTTGTGTTGGGAACATTTATATAAAACTCTCTCGTGTCTTTCAGGTCTGCCCAGGAGATCAACAAGGACTTCAAGCGGCTCCTCCAGAAGGCCGTGAAGAAGATCTCCACCATCAGAACAGTGGCTCAGATCACTATGCTGGACGATGACAACGTCATGATGCACCACGACTGACCTTTGACCCTAGCCAGAAAGACGGGCATTGTACAAAGGCTTATTTTGACTCCATTTTGAACCAATGGAACTTGGGTTTGACCAATGAGGGTCACCAATTGACTACTTAAAAAAAAAAAAAAAGATTCTGTGGCTCAAAACAATCTCTCCATGGTCAACTTTGAAAGAGAACAGCAGAGTCTAGTGACCAGCTTGTGTATGCAAGTTTTTGGTGACTCTTCAAAAAGGGCAAGTGTTTAGTCATGCATTGCACAAGCCCTGGAACTGTCTCGGGGGTGGGGCAAAGTTGTGTGCTGTGCAGAGGTTACTGCCGCTTGTTTTAAATAAGAAGCACCTTGCAGGATGGTAGGATGATGAGTCACATTAGCCAGGGACTATTAATAGGACTCAGTAGGACTGTATTACTCAGCAAACCACGGATTGAATCTTTCAGGAGATGAACACTTTATGCAAAGCCTCATCCTTCTGCTCCCTTCTTTCTTCTCCTACTCCCCCCCTCTTTCTCTCCTTGTGCCCTAATGAAAGTCTGACATGATTGGACACAGGGAACATGACAAACTTTCAAAGGAAGCGCACTTTATCCGACTGCGGACTTTGTCCGTCTGCTGACTTACTGAAACACAAGGTTTGCATTTTTTTTTTTAAAGTCTTATCATGTGTTAATAATGATCTTTTATGTACACCTCAGTCTTCTGGGAAAACACTCCTGGGTTTTGAACAGCAGAGGTTCCACTGGTGGGTAGCTACAGGTGTAAAGACCAAGTCCCCAAATAAGGGAAAAGCTACTGTAACATGTACAGTACATTGGTTGATTCACAAAGTTTTTTTTCTCCTCTATTTATGGGAACTAAGAGGATGCTGCTATGAACACGGAGACACATTTATGTAATTTAACAGAAGGTCTTATTGTCAGAATCGTGTGTATAGGTGGCAGGGAAGTCAGGCGCAGGAGAGTCAAACGGAGTGTAAATGGAGTATTTTAATATAAGTCCACTTAACATGCTCCAAACACTACATACATTACATGCATGCATGCATACATGGACCCGCCTCGCACCTATAAAACAACACTTGACATAAAACAATCTCTGACAAAGACATGAGGGGAAACAGAGGGTTAAATACACAACAGGTAATGAATGGGATTGAAAACAGGTGTGTGGGAAGACAGGACAAAACCAATGGAAAATGAAAAATGGATCAATGATGGCTAGAAGGCCGGTGACGTCGACCGCCGAGCACCACCCGAACAAGGAGAGGCAACGACTTCGGCAGAAGCCATGACACTTATCCAGAGCAACTAACAATTATTCATAGACATTTTTTTTTAATGTGAGAGACAATCCATCAAAGCTCACTTTGTAAGAGTTATCTGATGCACAATCATACACTCTGAAGCACAAACATTCCCTGTATAAATGTTTTATCTGACTTTTTGTTTTGATTGTATTCATCTATAATTGTGTACTGTAACTTTGTTAGCATGGCTTGCATTAGATACAATTTTCATGGCTTCATAATAGACTAGTCACTACTGGTCAATTTACTCACAATAATGCACTTTCATGATCCATATGTGGTGACTCAGACAAACAGTACAAATGCCTACAGTATGGCCATATAGCTAAATGACTGTAACAGTGTGCCGTCTTTCAATAAACATATTTCCCAATATCACAAATACTGTAGCTTTGGTATTCTGAATGACATTCAAATTAGATACACAGAGGAGCAAGTAAAACCTAATTGCTTACATCAATTATGAAAACTTGTATCTGTACTTAGAGTGCACATTCAACCTACTCCCATGATCGAATGATATCTGACTGTCATAATAAACAAATATGTATCTTCGGTGTTCTGAATGGATCTCAAATTAGATAAAAGATGGGGCAAATAAAACCTAAATCTCAATGAAAGGGTTATGAAAAATATATGTATCATTGGTTACAGGCAACCCCTGTACCTGTAGGCCTACTGTCTGTCCCTATGTACCAGTACATGTCTCAGGGTTTAATCAAACTACAGCACTCCCCCTGGTGGCAGAGGGAGTAAAAGCAGCAGATGGTAACCCAGAATGCAACTGGGACTGGGATTATCTCATAGAGATAGATATAGGACTCAAGTGCCCAAAAGCCTGTTTTAGCATGGACAGTGCCATTGAGGACTTTCACCATTTTGAACTAGCCAACTGGGTGGGACTTCCCAAATCAAATTTTATTTGTTACATACACATGGTTAGCAGATGTTAATGCGAGTGTAGCGAAATGCTTGTGCTTCTAGTTCCGACAATGCAGTAATAACCAACAAGTAATCTAACTAACAATTCCAAAACTACTGTTTTATACACAGTGTAAGGGGATAAAGAATATGTACATAAGGATATATGAATGAGTGATGGTACAGAGCAGCATAGGCAAGATACAGTAGATGGTATCGAGTACAGTATATACATATGAGATGAGTATGTAAACAAAGTGGCATAGTTAAAGTGGCTAGTGATACATGTATTACATAAAGATGCAGTCGATGATATAGAGTACAGTATATACGTATGCATATGAGATGAATAATGTAGGGTAAGTAACATTATATACGGTAGCATTGTTTAAAGTGGCTAGTGATATATGTACATCATTTCCCATCAATTCCCATTATTAAAGTGGCTGGAGTTGAGTCAGTGTCAGTGTCAGTGTGTTGGCAGCAGCCACTCAATGTTAGTGGTGGCTGTTTAACAGTATGATGGCCTTGAGATAGAAGCTGTTTTTCAGTCTCTCGGTCCCAGCTTTGATGCACCTGTACTGACCTCGCCTTCTGGATGATAGCGGGGTGAACAGGCAGTGGCTCGGGTGGTTGATGTCCTTGATGATCTTTATGGCCTTCCTGTAACATCGGGTGGTGTAGGTGTCCTGGAGGGCAGGTAGTTTGCCCCCGGTGATGCGTTGTGCAGACCTCACTACCCTCTGGAGAGCCTTATGGTTGAGGGCGGAGCAGTTGCCGTACCAGGCGGTGATACAGCCCGCCAGGATGCTCTCGATTGTGCATCTGTAGAAGTTTGTGAGTGCTTTTGGTGACAAGTCGAATTTCTTCAGCCTCCTGAGGTTGAAGAGGCGCTGCTGCGCCTTCTTCACGATGCTGTCTGTGTGAGTGGACCAATTCAGTTTGTCTGTGATGTGTATGCCGAGGAACTTAAAACTTGCTACCCTCTCCACTACTGTTCCATCGATGTGGATAGGGGGGTGTTCCCTTTGCTGTTTCCTGAAGTCCACAATCATCTCCTTAGTTTTGTTGACGTTGAGTGTGAGGTTATTTTCCTGACACCACACTCCGAGGGCCCTCACATCCTCCCTGTAGGCCGTCTCGTCGTTGTTGGTAATCAAGCCTACCACTGTTGTGTCGTCCGCAAACTTGATGATTGAGTTGGAGGCGTGCTTGGCCACGCAGTCGTGGGTGAACAGGGAGTACAGGAGAGGGCTCAGAACGCACCCTTGTGGGGCCCCAGTGTTGAGGATCAGCGGGGAGGAGATGTTGTTGCCTACCCTCACCACCTGGGGGCGGCCCGTCAGGAAGTCCAGTACCCAGTTGCACAGGGCGGGGTCGAGACCCAGGGTCTCGAGCTTGATGACGAGCTTGGAGGGTACTATGGTGTTGAATGCCGAGCTGTAGTCGATGAACAGCATTCTCACATAGGTATTCCTCTTGTCCAGATGGGTTAGGGCAGTGTGCAGTGTGGTTGAGATTTCATCGTCTGTGGACCTATTTGGGCGGTAAGCAAATTGGAGTGGGTCTAGGGTGTCAGGTAGGGTGGAGGTGATATGGTCCTTGACTAGTCTCTCAAAGCACTTCATGATGACGGAAGTGAGTGCTACGGGGCGGTAGTCGTTTAGCTCAGTTACCTTAGCTTTCTTGGGAACAGGAACAATGGTGGCCCTCTTGAAGCATGTGGGAACAGCAGACTGGTATAGGGATTGATTGAATATGTCCGTAAACACACCGGCCAGCTGGTCTGCGCATGCTCTGAGGGTGCGGCTGGGGATGCCGTCTGGGCCTGCAGCCTTGCGAGGGTTAACACATTTAAATGTCTTACTCACCTCGGCTGCAGTGAAGGAGAGACCGCATGTTTTCGTTGCAGGCCGTGTTAGTGGCACTGTATTGTCCTCAAAACGGGCAAAAAAGTTATTTAGTCTGCCTGGGAGCAAGACATCCTGGTCCGTGACTGGGCTGGATTTCTTCCTGTAGTCCGTGATTGACTGTAGACCCTGCCACATGCCTCTTGTGTCTGAGCCGTTGAATTGAGATTCTACTTTGTCTCTGTACTGACGCTTAGCTTGTTTGATAGCCTTGCGGAGGGAATAGCTGCACTGTTTGTATTCGGTTATGTTACCAGACACCTTGCCCTGATTAAAAGCAGTGGTTTGCGCTTTCAGTTTCACGCGAATGCTGCCATCAATCCACGGTTTCTGGTTAGGGAATGTTTTAATCGTTGCTATGGGAACGACATCTTCAACGCACGTTCTAATGAACTCGCACACCGAATCAGCGTATTCGTCAATGTTGTTATCTGACGCAATACGAAACATATCCCAGTCCACGTGATGGAAGCAGTCTTTGGAGTGTAGAGTCAGCTTGGTCGGACCAGCGTTGGACAGACCTCAGCGTGGGAGCCTCTTGTTTTAGTTTCTGTCTGTAGGCAGGGATCAACAAAATGGAGTCGTGGTCAGCTTTTCCGAAAGGGGGGCGGGGCAGGGCCTTATATGCGTCGCGGAAGTTAGAGTAACAATGATCCAAGGTCTTTCCACCCCTGGTTGCGCAATCGATATGCTGATAAAATTTAGGGAGTCTTGTTTTCAGATTAGCCTTGTTAAAATCCCCAGCTACAATGAATGCAGCCTCCGGATAAATGCTTTCCAGTTTGCAAAGAGTTAAATAAAGTTTGTTCAGAGCCATCGATGTGTCTGCTTGGGGGTGGAAATATACGGCTGTGATTATAATCGAAGAGAATTCCCTTGGTAGATAATGCGGTCTACATTTGATTGTGAGGAATTCTAAATCAGGTGAACAGAAGGATTTGAGTTCCTGTATGTTTCTTTCATCACACCATGGGTTAAGGAAGGCTCACATGAGTCCATGAGTCCATCTTGATCATAATTAGGGATCAGCCAATGAATTACACTAGTGAGCAAACATTCCATAACTAGGTGGCAGTAAATCTCCAACCTTGGCTTTATACCTGTTCAAACAACACACTCTAGGTGGCAGTTTGCACCCTTTCAGTGTGTTTGCCAACTCATAGAAGTAGTAGTAGTACATGTACTATTTCAAAATGAAGATGGCCTCAATGGTGCTGCCCATGCTCTCACGTGAGCCATAATGGGACAGATACAATGATGCTATGTCTATCTACTCTGAACAAAAATATAAACGCTACATGTAAAGTGTTAGGCCCATGTTTGATGAGCAGAAATGAAAGATCCCAGAAATGTTCCATATGCATAAAAATAGTATTTCTCTGTTAGTGAGCATTTCTCATTTGCCAAAATTGTCCATGGACCTGACAGGTGTGGCATATCAACAAGCTGATTAAACAACATGAACAGGTGCAACTTGTGCTAAGGACAATAAAAGCTCATTCTAAAATGTGTGGTTTTGTCACACAACACAATGCCACAGATGTCTGAAGTTTTGAGGGAGCATGGAATTGGCATGGTGACCACCAGAGCTGTTGCCAGAGAATTGAATGTTAATTTCTCTACCATAATCTTCTTCCAACGTAGTTAAAAAAACAAACATTTGCAGTACGTCCACCCGCAGACCACATGTACAATGAACACAATTGCATTTTATTGATGGCAATTTGAATGCACACAGATACCGCGACGAGATCCTGAGGCCCATAGTGAGGCCCATATTTTTAAAGGTATCTGTGACCAACAGATTATTATCTGTATTCCCAGTCATGTGAAATCCATAGATTAGGTCCTAATGGATTTATTTCAATTGACTGATTTCCTTATATGAACTGTAACTCAGTAAAATCTTTCAAATTGTTGCATGTTGCGTTTATATTTTTATTCAGTATAAATGAATAAATTAATTATCTACTGCTCTACTCCGGGCGGCCGGGGCAGTCTGCCTGCTCCTAGAAGGACATCATGTGTAGGAGGGCTGGGTCATCCTTTACCATATTATACTCACACTACAGCCCCAGTTATAAACCTGCTCGTAGATAGAGCCAGACACAGATTATATGCTGCCTGGGAATATGTATCAGACTACAATACATTAACATTTCAGTGTTATCAGATTCTACTACTCGACAGGACCAAAAAACAGCAAACCCAGATTATAGTCCCTCTGCACCATTTATAAACCTAATCATAGAGCCACAGACAGATTGAGGTTATATGAGAACACACTGCTGCCTGAGAATATGTATCAGACTAAAGTATAATTTAGTTTACAGTATAATCTGGGTTAGCAGATATTTTTTCAACCCCACTACACAGAGTATATGATAACACTGCTAGTCTGCTGGGAATAAGTATCCGTCTAGTCACCATTTATTGTACATGGGGGCTACTGTCTGAGTTTGCAGAGATTTTTTCCAGACCAGCACTACAGACAGATTATATTACAACACTTCACTGGTCTGCTGTGTTGGGAATATGTATCAACAGACTAAAACACAATTTACAGCACATCAGGATGAGCATAAATACTATGGTTTGCAGGGTGTCATTCTTGTCCAGCACTAACCAGATCAGTTTAAAAATATTTATGGTGGACTTTAATCAACAGATCACTTCAGTCTGAACTAGTTAGTCATATTGGGTGTATTAGTGTCAGGCTAGAACAAAAGCCTGCACATAGCTCTCCAGCAATTATTATTATTAATGATAAAGTTCTGTAATACATACTGGTTAAACACAGTAATGCATGTATTGCACAGTATGTCTGTATATGGATATACAGTGCATTCGAAAAGTATTCAGTCCCTTTGACTTTTTCTGCATTTTGTTACGTTACAGCCTTATTCTAAAATGGATTAAATTGTTTTTTCCCCCCTCATCAAACTACATACAATACCACATAATGACAAAGCAAAAACAGGTTTTTATAAATATTTGCAGATTTATTCAAATTTAAAAACTGAGATATTACATTTACATAAGTATTCAGACACTTTATTCAGTACTTTGTTGAATCACCTTTGGCAGCGTTTACAGCCTTGAGTCTTCGTGGGTATGACTCTACAAGCTTGGCACACCTGGATTTGGGAAGTTCCTCCCATTCTTCTCTGCAGATCCTCTCAAGCTCTGTCAGGTTGGATGGAGAGCGTCGCTGCACAGCTATTTTCAGGTCTCTCCAGAGATGTTCAATCGGGTTCAAGTCTGGGCTCTGGCTGGGCCACTCAAGGACATTCAGAGACTTGTCCCGAAGCCACTCCTGCGTTGTCTTGGCTGTGTTCCGAAGGTTGTAAGTTATATTGGAAGGTGAACCTTCGCCCCAGACTGAGGTCCTGAGCACTCTGGAGCAGGTTTTCATCAAGGATCTCCCTGTACTTTGCTCCACTCATCTTTCCCTCGATCCTGACTAGTCTCCCAGTCCCTGCCGCTGAAATACACCCCTACAGCATGATGCTGCCACCACCTTGCTTCAGGTTTCCTCCAGACATGACGCTTGGCATTCAAAGTTCAATCTTGGTTTCATCAGACCAGAGAATCTTGTTTCTCATGGTCTGAGAGTCTTTTAGGTGCCTTTTGGCAAACTCCAAGCGGGCTGTCATGCGTATTTTACAGAGGAGTGGCTTCCGTCTGGCAACTCTACCATAAAGACCTGATTGGTGGAGTGCTGCAAATATGGTTGTCCTTCTGGAATATTCTCCCATCTCCACAGAGGAACTCTGGCGCTCTGTCAGAGTGACCATCGTGTTCTTGGTCACCTCCCTGACCAAGGCCCTTCTCCCCCGATTGCTCAGTTTGGCCAGGTGGCCAGCTCAAGGAAGGGTCTTGGTGGTTCCAAACTTCTTTCATTTAAGACTAATGGAGGCCACTGTGTTTCTTGGGGACCTACAATGCTGCAGACATCTGTTACCCAGATCTCTGCCTAGACACAATCTTGTCTAGAAGCTCTACGGACAATACCCTCGACCTCATGGCTTGGTTTTTGCTTTGCTCTGACATGCACTGTCAACTGTGGGACCTTATATAGACAGGTGTATGCCTTTCCGAATCATGTTCAATCAATTGAAATGACCACAGGTTGACTCCAATCAAGTTGTAGAAACGTCTCAAGGATGATGAAGATGCATGATGCACCTGAGCTAAATTTCGAGTCTCATAGCAAACGTGTCTGAATACTTATGTAAATAAGGTATTTTTGTTTTTTTATTTATAATACATTTACAAAAAAATTCAAAATAAACTGTTTTTGCCTTGTCAATATGGGGTATTGCGTGTAGATTATTTAGGGGAAAACATAATTTAATCCATTTTAGAATAAGGCTGTAATTGTGAATGTGAAAAAAGTCAAGGGGTCTGAATACTTTCCGAATGCACTGTATGTGTAACGGTTTTCCTTAGGTGAAAGAGAGTCAGACCAAAATGCGCGTGGCTATTGCGATCCATGTTTAATGGGACAAAGTAAACACGATCAAATACAAACACAAATAAACGTAACATGAAAACCGAAACAGCCTAATACTGGTGCAAAGTAACACAGCGACAGAACAAGGACAATCACCCACAAACCCCAACACCAAACAGGCTACCTAAATATGGTTCCCAATCAGAGACAATGACGAACACCTGCCTCTGATTGAAAACCATATCAGGCCATACATAGAACTAGACAAACTAGACATGTAACATAGAATGCCCACTCAGCTCACACCCTGACCAACCAAAACATAGAAACATAGAAAGCAAACTATGGCCAGGGTGTGACAGTATGGCATGCAGAATAGGAAGGAGACGAGAGAACAGTCATTTTGGGATTAATTCTGTAATCTGGAGTTGAATGGTGGTTGAGGGGGAGGGGTAAAGGGGAAGGATGGAGGGAATTGAAGGGGGATTGGTGAGGGGGGGAGGAAAGGCGATAGCCTATAGCATTATATGTGAAAACATGCAAAGTAGGTAAGCACTTTTACTTTTCACTATTCCATTTTAGTTCTATGTCCATGCATCTTTAGATAAAATAACCAAACAACTACAATACATAACTATAGATGTAACTACAGCACACCCAACTGCGTTTTTCTCTGGCACATTGCTTAATCAGGCCTATTACAACATATTATGGTGGTCCCATTATTATCAGATGGCATAACATTTACAGCACAATGGGCAGACCTTCTGTAATGTACTAAGGAAACCAGTAGAGGATGCTCAAACTGTCTGTCATAATGCCAATGTAATACTGTTGAACATTCGTCTAACAAAAGTACTGACAAACACATAACAATGACTATTAAAAGTTGTGGTATAATGTCTTACAGATATGCCAGCAAAGGAGTGTCCACTCCTTCAATGGCCGGTATTGTTTGATAAATTCACGTTGGGTAGGCCGTCATTGTAAATAAGAATGTGTTCTTATCTGACTTGCCTAGTTAAATAAAGGTTAAATAAAAAATAATAATAATAAAGATGGGGGGGGAACTAGTCCAATCCAGGGATGTCCCATGTCAAATAATGAATGTGAAAAGTGATTAAAATAATGTTTGGAAAGAATGAATAACTCATTATTATACTTCACACCCATCTCTGTCTCTCTGGAGCTTGACCAGACAGCAGGTCACAGGTAAATTATTGCACAAGCGCCAAGCGGCAACAACAAAACAAAAACATAGGCATGCTGAGTCATGATTCAAACCACTAATCATTGTACAGCAAGCTAACTAATAAGATGATTGCAAAAGGAAAACACAAATTGTCAACAGATTCTACAAACAACACCCTAAATAATTACTGTGGCCCCTGACTGTGACACCTGGCCCTTCCAATTTTGCAGATCTGAAATAATCAGATAGGTGCTATCAGTTTGGTAATATCTGCAACCATTCCAATGGTTTTACTGGAGCCCACTTCTTTGGAATCTGTAAAGTACACCAAATGGGAAGGAGGCAAGGGGTTGTTTTGGGGCACATTTTGCCCAAGGCTTTGCAAAATTTTGGGGTGGCAAGTAGCCTAGTGATTAGAGTTTTGAGCCAGTAACCAAAAGGTTGCTGGATTGAATCATAGCGCTGACAAGGTAAAAGTCTCTCATTCTGCCCCTGATCAAGGCAGTTAACCCAGTGTTCCTAGGCAGTCATTGTAAATAAAAATACACCTTCGTGCCAAATCAAAACAGTGGTCAATCAACAATATTGTCCAATGAAAGGGGTAGCATCAACGAACGCCTATCACTGTACCAATAATCATTGGCCAGTCAGCTGTCAATCATCTCGAACACCTCTCTTTAACTAAAGAAAATATGTGCGATGTCTCATTGGTCCACCGTATTGACGTAAAACACGAATGACACAAAACAATTGTCTCGTTTGCCTGTCAGTTCCTGTCAATCTCGCTGAACTTCCAATGAGAAGCCCCGTCTGGCTCATTAATTCCTCCTACTTATGGATGACGCACCAGTCACGTGTTGTTTGTGCTCCGCTCAGTAGAGATATGTAGAGAGGGAGAAGGGGACAGATTGCTAGCCAGCTAGCTTGGATTCTAACGATTATAGAGACGTGGATATGTTGCACAGGGGCGGCTTTATCTCATAGAACCCCATATTGGATACCTGTTTTTCGCGAAGAGGCCTGGACCGGTCGTTTTTAACTTAACAATCTGACATTTTTGCTTTGATTGTAGCTAACCATCGCGCGGTGTAGCCACCACAATACAGCAGCGCCAGCCGGAGTCCGTCTCCTAAACAAGAATGGGGTCTAGGTCCACAGCACTGCTTAGGTAAAGTGACCTTTGGTTGTGTTCTATAAATGGCCAATTTGATGAATTACCAAGAAAACAAAGCCGCTATGTTGTTGGTGGAGACGCAACAGAGGGGCATCGGGACAACACCAGCGGCTACGGCAGCCAACGGCTACACCTCAATTGGGGAACCCCCTTCCCCGTTATTGAATATCTGCGGTGGCAGTGGAGCTCGTTTTCATCAGCACATGCCGCCCTCCAACCACCACAGCCACCATCACTACCCCCAGAGCTCGCTGCCCAAAGAACAACGCCCGCTGTTGCACCACTATCCGGCGGCGACACAGCAGCATACTCTCTCTGGTGAAAACATCCCAGGGTCCCCGGTAAGGAAAGCCTCGTTGTCGTCTTTGAACCTGGTACATGAGGACCCCTCTGCTAGCCACCACGCACTCGCTGCATCGGTGAACGCAGCGTCGGCTGCAATTCAGTTGGCTGCGAATGCTAACGTTAGCGTCGCTACCTCAGGGGTCATGGACGACATTCGGAAGTGTGGCTACCTACGGAAACAGAAGCATGGACACAAGCGGTTTTTCGTTCTGAGGGTGGCCAGCCACCTAGGCCTCAGCCGGCTGGAGTACTATGACAGCGATAAAAAATTCCGCAGTAGCCTGCGGTCTTCAGCTGCAGCCCCGAAACGGGTGATCTATCTGTATCAGTGCTTCACCGTCAACAAAAGAGCGGATTCCAAGAACAAACACCTCATAGCCCTCTACACTAAGGATGAGTACTTTGCCATTGTGGCTGAAAACGAGCAGGAGCAAGAGGACTGGTATGTAGCCCTGAGTGAACTAATGAGTGAGGGGAAAAAGGGGCATCTAGACTCTGACGAGTTGGATGATGGCTATGGTACAGTCACACCAGGTACGGTTTTCAAAGAGGTGTGGCAGGTGAATGTGAAACCCAAAGGTCTGGGTCAGACCAAGAACCTCACAGGTGTGTATCGTTTATGCCTCTCTTCTAAAACTATCCATCTGGTCAAACTAAACTCTGAGACACCGTATGTCAACCTCCAGCTAATGAACATCAGACGATGTGGACACTCAGAAAGCTTCTTCTTCATCGAGGTGGGTCGGTCATCCTCCATAGGACCAGGGGAGATATGGATGCAGGTAGATGACTCTGTCGTGGCTCAGAACATGCACGAGACCATCTTAGAGACCATGAAGGCTCTGAAGGCCTTCGCAGAGATCCGCCCTAGGAGTAAAAGCCAATCATCGGGCTCCAACCCCATGGCGTTCATCACCACCCGCCGTCACCTAGGCAACCTGCCGCCGAGCCAGACAGGTCTCCAGCGCCGCTCCCGGACCGAGTCGGCGGTCGGTACGCCACCATCGAGTAAGAGCTCCGGTGCCAGTGGCTACCGCTTCAGGACATCAAGTGAAGGTGAAGGGACGATGAACCGGCCATTCCGGTCTGTTACCGGCAGCCTGATCCACCTGAACACTGCCCGGATACACCTAGGGCGCCAAGAGGGTGGGGGAGGGGCAGGGAACACCGGGGGAGGAGGGCGCTATGCCAGGGCGCTACCGGGCTCCAATTGCCACACCCGCTCCGCCTCGCTCCCAGTCTCCCACTTCTCCTCCACCACCTCCCCCGTTAGTGTGTCCAGCAGCAGCGGTCACGGCTCAGTCTCTGACACCCTCACCCGGCCCTCCAGCTCGTCCATATGCGGCTCCCCCTCTGACGGCGGCTTCAACTCCTCAGACGAGTACGGCTCAAGCCCCGGAGACTTTCGCTACTTCCGAGTCCGTAGCAACACACCCGATTCTCTGGGCAACACCCCACCAATCAGAGAAGAGAACTGCCTGAGTGACTACATGGCCATGGGCTGGCACCGCGAGGTGTTTGGAGCGGGCGGCGTGAGTAGCTCTGGTGGTGCCGAGGCCCCCCACCGGGACGAGAGCACGTCGACGGACGAAGACCGGTCTCTGAGGCGGCGGACACACTCGTTCACGCGGCCCGGGAGTCAGGGTGGTGTTGCCGGCGGTAGCAGCTGCGTGGCTGTGTACCAGAAGATGACCCAGACCACCTTCTCACAGGACGAGTTGGTGTCTGTGGAAGAGGCTCTGTCTCTGGGCCGCACCGGCAGCAGCAACCAACCTTCCTCCACCTCGTCCTCCCTCCGCTCCGACTACAGCTCCTGCTCCGAGCACAGCCAGGGCAGACCCCCTCTTTCCTCCTATCCCTCGGCCAAGGAGGACAGTGGCTATATGCCCATGTTGTGTGGGGTGGCAGCCTCACCCCGTGACACCCCGGATTACATGCCTATGCAACCTAGCTCCCACTCTCATCCCCATCACCACTCTCTCTCACACCCTCCCCAGCCCTCCCACTCCCCCCAGGCCTCTAGCCCAGCCCTGGCCCCACGCTCGGTCCACCAGCTCCAACCCCACCAGCCTACAGACCCCCAGGGCTACATGATGATGCTACCAGGGGGACCGAGCTCCTCTTCTCCAGTCCAGGCCTCCCCAAGTCCCCACAGCAGTAGCAGTAACATGGGTCTGGGTGTCGGTAGTTCTGGTAGTATAGTGGAGCGGCCTGAGACTGGAGAGTACATGGACATGTCGTACAGCAGTGGAAAAGGAGGGAATGCAACAGGAGGACGGAAGCTCTCCAACGAAGGAGGATACTACACACTGAGCAACCCTGAAGGTACCCCTAAATCATACAGTCCCTACTTCTCCCTGCCTCGCTCCTACAAGGCCCCTGTCGCCAGAGATGGTGAACAGAGAAAATGGGAGCATGAGGAATATGTGCCTATGAGCTCCCCGGCTAAACCCATCTACTCCCAGGTCACTGGCGTTACAACAAAGGGTTTCAGTAGTGGGGGGTCAGACGCCCACCACCCCCCGCCCTACGGTGCCCACCACCAAGCAGCTCGAGGTGACCGACGAACGACTGCGGTTCGGCCCAACCGCCTCCCCTTGGGCCGCCACAGCTTCCATGGGTCGCTGAGGGTTAGTGAGCCAGCTGCTGCCGAGGGACCCTCCAGCCCCGGCGAGTACATCAACATCGAGTTTGGGGATCCCTACGGACCCCTCACATCCTGCCCTCTCTCTGACCAGTACGTCTCACCCTCGATGGGCTCTGCCGAGCAGCGTCACTCCCCTCCCCAGAACCAGGACTATATGAGTGTAGTGGTTGGAGGTGGGCGTGATGATGGTTGCCGCCTGACTAAGAACCAGTCCCCCAGACCCTCTCTGGTGGCCCCATGGAACCCACCCAGCTACATTCGACCGCTGACCGCCAATTCCTCCCTGAGCGGGGCTCTTGGCTCTTCTGGCGCTCACTGGCGGACGGGAACAGATGACTACACAGATATGACCTTTAACCTTAGCAAGGATGAGGGGTCGCGGGGGTCACAGAGTAGCCCCACAGCTATGCTGCAGCACCTGTGTGTGATGGAGGGCCGGTACCCCCCTACCTTACTCCCCCACACCATCAGCCCTCCCTCATCCTTCAGCCCCCAGCCTGAGCCCCCCAAAGTGGTACGTGCTGACCCCCAGGGGCGACGCAGACACAGCTCTGAAACCTTCTCCTCCACCCCCGGAGGAGGCAGAACCACAAGCTCCAGCACCGGCACCAATCCACCCTCGAGCTCAGCCAACCCCTCTGCCATCAACGGAGCTCTCCTGACCGAGGGCTCCAAGTGGGCCAGCTCTGGCTCCTTTGATAGCGTGTGGATGTGTGTGGAGGGGATAGGGGTAGATTTGGCTGCCCAGCCAGGGCCCTCTGATCTGGGCATGGACTCAGCCTCCTCTGGGGGCCCTCCTGGAGGACATATGTGCAGAAATGTGTCTGTGGGATATCAGAACGGCCTCAACTACATTGCCCTGGAGCTGAGAGAGGACCAGGAATCTAACACACTCCCCATACCGCAGCAGCAGGGGGGAACCGGGCCGACCCCCAATGCCCCCTCAGCTGGTAATGTGACTGTGCCGGTAGCGGAGAACAACGGCGCCTATGCCAGTATAGACTTCACCAAGTCAGACGGGATGACTGCCACGTTCACGGGTGAGTGACGGAGAGAGTGTTTTTGTGGGAGATGAGGTGGGGTTTGTGTATGTATGGGGGGGGTCTGTGTATATTAGCCTAATGCTCATAAGTGTGTGTGTGTGGATCTGCATTTCTGTGTTCAGTGTGCTTACATCTGCTCTGTGTTCAGTGTGCTTGTAGGAGTTCTGTGTGTGTGTGTGTGTGTGTAGCCCTCCAGTTGTGTCTGTTAGCATGCAGGGAGGCATGCTTGCCCTACAGTGTAAAAGGTGATAATGAGGAGAGGGATTCTCCCCTACTGTACTCTACTATCGATAGTTGCATATTGGGAAATAATTTGACGATATATCGTCTCGTTTTGACGATCGCAATATTATTTTTTCAGTTGGCTGTACCTGCACCAACACTCCAGTATTTTTACTTTAAAAAAATATCTTCCTTTTGAAATAGAGAGCCTATTTTGTTTTCAGCACTCTTGTTTATTTCCATGGCTGATCAAAACATATTTTCTCATGCTCTCTTTTCTAGCTGCAGCAGACATATAATGAGCAATATGTTTGCAACAGAATCACAGTATTGAACCGCAGTAGATATAGAATCGTGAGAATGGCAATACATATCGTGTCGGCACCAAAGCGTCGTGATGATATCGTATTGCGAGGTCCCTGGCAATTCCCAGCCCTGTTACTCTGCCCACACTTTTAAAATATTTTTTTTGATGAATTCGCAGCATTCCTGTAAAATGCTGTAGGTGCATCAGTCATGAGTTCAAATGTAACACCTTGGATGATTTTAAGGTTGCTTTGTAAATTCACTCTGAGTGTCAGAGGGTGCTCGGAGCTTTTTATAAATTCAAAGGTTGTCAATTGTCCCTTCCTAAATTCAGTGTTTCACTCTGAGTGTTCAGAATGCACACTAGATGCTCTGCAGACTTGCACACGTTTTCAAAGTACGCTGGTATGAAAAACAAATGTGAAATATGCAAAAATAGACTTCTAGTTGGCACATTGGTTTTTGACTCACTCAACCGTCTGAAGTTGGAGCTAGGAGAAAAAATGAAACCCAATCAATTTTACAACTGGTGTAGAGCTTAACTGGCATACATAGGCGGTGTGTGAGTTTGGAGGAGATCATTTTCACCATAAAAATGCACATTAATAATGCATTAAATGCATAATTGCATTTACGGTCACTTTTGAGAATGTTTTCCTGCTAATTGATTGCATTTTTTTATATTTGTGCTTATAGGCTACTGCCATGTGTGAATTGCTGCACTTATAATGTGAATAAATAGCCTAATAGTTGATCAATTTTTTTTGTTTTGTTATATTAGTGGTTGTATTATCTTACAGCCCTATGTGGCAGTGTGAAAATGATCTCAAACGGGTGCAGGAAATGCAGATTTTTTGGGGGGGAGGGGTTGAAGTTTAATTGAACAGTAGCAAACAGTCAAAGTAGAGCGACCCATTGAAGTCATAGAATGTACAGTGCCAGTCAAAAGGTTGGACACCTACTCATTCCAGAGTTTCCTTTTAACTATTTTATACATTCTAGAATAATAGTGAAGACATCAAAACTATGGAATAACACATGGAATCATGAAGTAACCAAAGAAGTATTAAACATCTCCAAATGTTTTATATTTGAGATTCTCTAAAGTAGCCACCCTTTTGCCTTGATGACAGCTTTACATACTCTTGGCATTTTCTTAACCAGCTTCATGAGGTAGTCATCTGGAATGCATTTCAATTAACAGGTGTGCCTTGTTAAAAGTACATTTGTGGATTTTTTTCCCTTAATGCCTTTGAGCCAATCAGTTGTGTTGTGACATGGTATGAGTGGTATACAGAAGGTAGCCCTATTTGGTAAAACACCAAGTCCATATTATGGCAAGAACAGCTCAAATAAGCAAAGGGAAACGACAGTCTGTTATTTTAAGACATGACGGTCAGTCAATCTGGAACATTTCAAGAACTTTAAAAGTTTCTTCAAGTGCAGTTGCAAAAACCACCAAGCACTATGATGAAACTGGCTATCATGAGGACTGCTACAGGAAAGGAAGACCCAGACTTACCTGTGCTGGAGAGGATAAGTTCATTAGAGATACCAGCCTCAGAAGTTGCAGCCCAAATAAATGCTTCACATAGTTCAAGTGACAGAAACATCTCAACATCACCTGTTCAGAGGAGATTGCATGAATCATGGTTGAATTGCTGCAAAGAAACCACACCAATAAGAAGGGACTTGTGTGGGCCATGAAACATGAGCAATGGATATTAGACCGGTTGAAGTCTGTCCTTTGCGAATTTTGGATACAACTGCCGTGTCTTTGAGACGCAGAGTAGGTGAACTGATGATCTCTGCATGTGTGTTTCCCACCGTGAAGCATGGAGGTGTGATGATGGTGCTTTGCTGGTGACACTGTCTGTGATTTATAATTCAAGGCGCACTTAACCTGCATGGCTACCATAGCGATACACCATCTCATCTGTTTTTTATTTTTCATTTATTTAACTAAGCAAGTCAGTTCAGAACATTTCTTATTTACATTGACTGCCTAGGAACAGTGGGTTAACTGCATTGTTCAGGGGCAGAACGACCGATTTTTAACCTTGTCAGCTCAGGGATTCGATCTAGCAACCTTTCGGTTACTGGCCCAACGCTCTAGCCACTAAGCTACCTGCCACCCCTTGCGCCTAGTGCCACTATCATTTGTTTTTCAACATATAAGGACCTCCAGGCTGTATAAGGGCTATTTGACCAAGAAGGAGAGCGATGGAGTGCTGCATCAGATGGCCTGGCATCCACAATCACCCAACCTCAACCCAATTGAGATGGTTTGGGATGAATTGTACCGCAGAGTGAAGAAAAAGCAGCCAACAAGTGCTCAGCATTTGTGGGAACACCTTCAAGGCGGCAGGTAACCTAGTGGTTAGAGCGTTGGGCCAGTAACCAAAATGTTGCTAGATCAAGTCCCCGAGCTGACAATCTGCCATTCTGCCCCTGAACAGGGCAGATAACCCACTGTTCCTAGGCTGTAAATAAGAATTTGTTCTTAACTGACTTGCCTAGTTAAATAAAAGGCTTGGAAAAGCATTTAAGGTGACGCTTGTTGTAAGAATGCCAAGAGTATGCAAGGCTGTTATCATGGCAAAGGTTGGCTACTTTGAAGAATCTAAACTTTTTTTGATTACTACATGAGTCCATGTTATTTCCTATTTTTGATGTCTTCATTTTTTTATTCTACAATATAGTAAAAATAAGAACCTTTGAGTAGGTGTCAACCTTTGACTGGTACTGTATGTGTTGCCACTCTAGGGGTCACGCACTACTTATAAAGGATATTTTACAATTGAAAAACTTAAAATACCATCCAAATTGGAAAAATGCTGTGATTTATATTTTGGCCATATTGCCCTAATCCAGTAATCCCCAAACAAAATTAAGACAGTTTACATTTTCACTAGACTATTGACATAAAGACACCTAATAATCAATACCCCTACATTTGAACCTAGAAAAAATGTGAGGGTGTCATTGAGATGACTAACTCAATTTCATCTAGGATTCAACACAAGACTTCTGTGTTGTCTACATTGTTTGATATCATTTAAGACTTTCAGGAAATGGCATTCAAAAATGCAAAATGCTCCAACTTCCTGAGGGGGAAGTTGACTGACCCAACCTTAGGCCTACATCAGCACCGCCTAGTCAGAAAATCCTAGGGAGATCCCTGATTGTACATTTTAAACATTTCTAGTTAGCTAAGGAAGAGCAGCCAATCACCAAGTACTCGTAACAGTCTATTGCCTCAGCAGGAATGGTAGGCTGTCTTCAACCAAGATAATTATTAGGCTAAAAAAGGTGCATTTGCTTATGATTAGAGCAGTGTGGGTGTCACACGTGCCACCGTAGTGGCTGGGTGTGCCACCGCCACGCTGAAGTGGTACCCATAACAATTCAGGTCTGACTCTGGCTGAGGAGTAGGGTTGATCTGAACGTTCTGACCTCACAACGGTGGTCAAGCACCCAAGCCAACTGGCTGAAGTTGGCTAGCTTACTAGCTAGCTATTTCCAGACACAATGCGAGAACACCTCTCTGAACACATGACTCAGAGCTGGTAGAGCTGCTAGTGTTTTCATGTTACCAAGAGGGTTAGTGACATTGTTAATGGCAACAATTGAATTGTTTATTTTTGTCTGTCTACTTACACCTGGAATTCCTCAATTATTCTGATGTTTTATGATTTCTTCTTGGAAATGTACTTAATCTAACTGCACTGTCCAATTTACAGTAGCTATTGGTGAACGAATGCCATGCTATTGTTTGAGAGTACACAGTTATGTGCTTGAAAATGTATCAATAAACCAATTCTGCACGTTTGGGCAGTCTTGATACATTTTGAACAGTAATGCAATGGTTCATTGGATCAGTCAAACTTGGCAAATTGCTGTTATCTTGTGGCCAAAATCTAAATTGCGCCTAGACTCCTTAGTCATATAATGGCCTTACTCGTGCATTTCAAAAACGATGTACCAAAATTGTATTTTTGAAATTATGAATATCCTTGCTTCAGGTCCTGAGCTACAAGCAGTTAGATTTGGGTATGTCATTTTAGGGAGTGAGGGGAGTGGGGGTACGATACGATCCTTAAGAGGTTTTAACTTTAGGACAGCTAAACCCTTGTCTTGTGATGAATGGATACTTTTGTAACCACGAACTGTCCCTTGCCATACCCCCGTCGGCAGAGACTGACTCGGCCATCCTCTCTTTGGTCTCGAGTCTCCTCAACCTTTTCCTGGCTGCTAGTTCTTCCACCATCACTACAAGCACTTGTTTGCTGAAGCTGTTATTGTGCTTTCCTTGGTTATCCATTTTTGATATAGCTAGTCTGATGGCTATAATGTGTGAAAAATAACATTTGTTTTTGTGTATAAATGGTTTGCGAGCCACCAAAAAATATATATATTCTCGAGACATAAAGCAGATACTTCGAATGTATTATTTATTTACCAACACTTTATTATAGTGGGCCAAATCCTACCATCCGTCACAGGCTTAATTATGGTTTCAAGCACGTCACTAATGTCAATTAGGAGATATTTACGAAGTTTTTAGGAAAGCTATTTACGAAGTTCCTAAGAACATTCCTAAGAACACTTACAAACTATCTTGTGAACTTGTATTTTTTCCCCCTTAAACTTCTTACGTTTTTTCACAAGTAGTGTTTTGTGAATCCGGCCCCAGAACATTAGTGTACTGTTAGTACAGTACATGCCTAGTACAGTACATGCCTACTACAGTACAGACAAGATTGGGTTGGTTTGACAGCCCATTAGGAAAGAAGCATGAGTTGTCACCCTAGTAAAAATGTGTGTGTGTGTTAAGTGAGACAAGCATCTCTCTTTTCAGCCTTTAACCTAATTGTTTCTACAACATATCCTATGAGCAATCTAATGAAACAAACAAATCCTAGACAATGAGCAATTTCATCCGGGGTGATTGGTGCTTGATAGTTTGACTCAATAGGTTCATGCAACCACAGGCTGACTCGTATGTTAACTGTTGAGCTGGGGCTGAAATGGACAAAGGGATATAAGTTCATTGACCCTGAGCCTGGCCAGTGGGTCAAACAGTACCAAGGTAATCTGAAGAAACCTTGACCTGCAGGTGTGTGTGTGTTCACGTGTGGTGAGTGTGTGTGTTGCATTGACCCCTTTCTGCACCCCTTAGTGATGTTATGCTCCCATAGGAGGGTATGCGTGTTTTTGGTTTTCCATAGGGAAAAAACACCTTTCTGACGAAGGGTGTGTTCACTGAAGTGTTTCCGCTGTTGTGTGTCTGAGTCATGCGGATGGTCTTTGATGTGCTCTAATTGGCCCAGCGTGTCTCAGCAGCCCGGCAAGAGGCACAGGAAACGCATCATCACACAGGAATGCACTTCCTGTGGCCTGCCCTGAGCAGCCAGGCACACCTGAGTCTCTTTCAGTACCCTTTCCATTTCTTCCTCCATGAGAAAATGTTTGGAAATGGAGTGAGACAAGGAAGTTAGTGGGCTACTAGGTCCTGTTCATTAGGGCACGCCGAAGTGAAACCCTTTGAAATGGGAACATGGGCAGAATGTAGGCTACTATTCAAAGTTGTCTGATAACAGCGCAGACTTTCCTTCTCGTTTTGCCATGTGTGGCATACTGAACACGACCCTGGCTTCAGAGTGAGAGTATATGGAGGGTTTTGTGTGTGTGTGGAGCATAGATGCAAGAGCGTACAGTGTTGTGCTTGCTGCTGCCCTTTCCTATCCCTGTGACATCCATAGGTAGGCCCCAGAGTGTGAAAGTGTGAGTGTAGCCTACTGGTTGTCTGGAGCATGGAGTTATTTGGAGCTTGGTTATGGTCCTGTTGAGTACAGAGTAGCGAGAGTTTTAGCTAGCTAGCTACTGTTTTAGCTTAGAGTAGCAAGGTTAGAGGGTGTTAGCTAGCTGCTGCCCATTCCTATCCCACTCCCGGGGCGGCAGGGTAGCCTAGTGGTTAGAGCGTTGGACTAGTAACCGGAAGGTTGCAAGTTCAAATCCCCGTTCTGCCCCTGAACAGGCAGTTAACCCACTGTTCCTAGGCCGTCATTGAAAATAAGAATTTGTTCTTAACTGACTTGCCTAGTAAAATAAAGGTAAAATAAAAATCCATAGGTCCCCTTCAGAGTGTGACTGAGTATACTGGTTACTGGTAGTATACTCAGCTAGCTGCTGTTGAGTGTTCGCTTGCTGCCCTTTCCAATACCACCTCCATCTATATTTACTGCTTTATTTTCAGACTGACACTTATTTATGAGCCGGGCCTAGCGGTAAGCATGTGTAGGTTGCGTCCCCAAATGGCACCCTATTCCCTATGTAGTGCACTACAGAATGTACACTGGCCCTAAAGCAGGACACTACCCAAGCACAGGCAACTGGATCCCTGTGTGTGTGTGTCGAAGAACCTAAACTTGCTCTCAAACACTCTGACGTAAATACATACAGATGTTAATGTAATCACAAGATGTTAGGTCAAATCAATGTTTTAGTAGGCTATATACCGGTCTCAAAAATTGCAGGTTGATGTTTATTGGGATGAGCGCATTAATTGCCTTATCGCTGTATAATAAGTTGCTCTGTAGTAAGTTGCTATGAATGACGATATAAGTCTGGGTCGTTCCATCTCAAAAAGCTCAAGATTTGATTTCAACACATTTTGTGTAACCACAGCATTCAAACGAGGCTGCAATAAAAACGAAAGGGAATGGTAGTGACTGTGTAGCATTAAAATGCGGGGTGTTAGCTATGTTTCTATTCAAGTGTTGATTGACATGGTAATGGACTAATAGTGTTTGAGAAAAGATGAAAAACCGGACCCCTCTGACACTGTACATTACATCGTGTGTGTGTGTACTTACTACCGTTCAAAAGTTTGGTCACTTAGAAATGTCCTTGTATTTGAAAGAAAAGCACTTTTATTTTTTTCAATTAAAATAACATCAAATTGATCTGAAATACAGTGTAGACTTTGTTAATATTGTAGCTGGAAACTGCTGATTTATCTTATGGAATATCTATGTAGGTGTACAGAGGCCCACTCAGCAACCATCGCTCCTGTGTTCCAATGGCATGTTGTGTTAGCTAATCCAAGTTTATAATTTTAAGAGGCAAAATAATCATTAGAAAACCCTTTTGCAATTTTGTTAGCACAGTTAAACTGTTTGAGAAACAGACACCTCACAAGTCCTCAACTGGCAGCTTCATTAAATAGTACCCGCAAAACACCAGTCTCAACGTCAACAGTAGGCATGCAATCGGCACATCACCCACCACTTTACAATGTGAGCTGGAGGCCGTATGCATTTTGAGAACATAATTAATTGTTTGAAACCTGAATATTTTACTGCATATGAGTCATGCCTTGCTTGAAAATCCGACAATAGGAAGGTGGAGGCAATTATTTTAGGAAGACTTCATCAGCAGCTTTTGAGTTTCAAGTTTGGGGAAGTATACAAATTATCATACAATTTCTACCGATCTGCGTGTCAATTATAATGTTCATATGTGCATTTTCCTGGTAGTTTCATTTCAATAATAGTTTTTGTTGCCAGCTCAATGCCAGAGTGAAAACGTGATAGGCATGCTTGCAGTTTAACAGCGAAGAAAACAACTAGCCTAAACTGTTAAACGAAATATGGCCCATATTACCGGAAATGTCTTTTTTCTTTATCGGGTTTCGCACACATTTTATATAATTTCACAAACCATGTCACAGGCCATTTTAAACTAAGCCCGGGTCACTAGTTATTGGTTTCATAACAAATAATATTGTTCAGTCATGTTACCTCGCTAGCTAACAACCTGGTAGCTTGACAGTAGGTTTAGGCAAATGTGATTGGCATAGGAAGAAAGGGATAGGGTCTGCTATTCATGAGATATGCTTCCGGAGGTAGGATTCAATGTAATCCTAAACTACACAATGACATGCAGCTCCTTATGTATGTATATCACAAGAGGTTGGTGGCACCTTAATCGGGGAGGATGGGCTTGTGGTAATGGCTGGAGCAGAATGAGTGGATTGGTATGAAACACATGGCTTCTATGTGTTTGATGCCATTCGCGCCGTTCCAGCAATTATTATGAGCAATTAATTTAATTAATACATCCAGAAAGTATTCAGACCCCTTGACTTTTTCCACATTTTGTTAATTTACAGATTTAATCTTAAATGGAATAGATTTTTTTTTTACCACCCTCAATCTACACACAAATACCGTAATGACAAAGCAAAAGCAGTTTATTTTTGCCAACTGAAATATCACATTTATGTAAGTATTCAGACCTTAACTCAAGTACTTTTTTGTTGAAGAACATTTTGGCAGCGATTACAGCCTCGAGTCTTCTTGGGTATGACGCTACATGTTTGGCACAGCTGTATTTGGGGAGTTTCTCCCCTTTGCAGATCCTCTAAAGCTCTGTTAGGTTAAATGAGGAGTGTCACTCCAGAGATGTTTGATCGGGTTAAAGTCTGGGCACTGGCTGGGCCACTCAAGGACATTCAGAGACTTGTCCCAAAGCCACTCCTGCGTTGTCTTGGCTGTGTGGTAAGTGTTGTCCTGTTGGAAGGTGAAAATAGCTGTGCAACCCACGCTGACCTCAGACGAAGGCATGCAGCCAGCTAATTATCTATAGGCTATGTTTCAACTTGTCAATTTCAAATTACACTGACAAAAATATAGACGGAACATGTAAAGTTTTAGTCCCATGTTTGTTGAGCTGAAATAAAATATCCTAGAAATGTTATGCACAAAAAGCTAATTTCTCTAAGATTTTGTACACACATTTTTGTACATCCCTGTTTGTGAGCATTTTCGCTTTAAGATAATCCATCCACTTGACAGGTGTGGCATATCAAGACGGCGATTAAACAGCATGCTAATTACACAGGTGCACCTTGTGCTGGGGACAAAAAGGCCACTTTAAAATGTGCTGTTGTCGCACAACACAATGCCAGAGATGACTCAAGTTGAGGGAATGTGCAATTGGCATTCTGACTGCAGGAATGTCCACCAGAGCTGTAGCCAGAGACTTGATTGTCAATTTTCTCATAAGCCGCCTCCAATGTCGTTTTAGATCATTTGGAAGTGCATCCAACCGGGATCACGACCGCATACCACACGTATGGAGTTGTGTGGGCGAGTGATTTGCTGATGTCAACGTTGTGAACAGAATGCCATGTGGTGGGGTTATGGTATGGGCAGGCATAAGCTATGGACAACGAACACAATTGCATTTTATCAATGGTAATTTTGAATGCCCAGAGATACAGTGAAGAGATCCTGAGGCCCATTGTCGTGCCGTTCATCCGCCACCATCACCTCATGTTTCAGCATGCTAATGCACGGCTCCCATGTCGCAAGGATCTGTACACAATTCCAGGAAGCTAAAAATGTCCCAGTTCTTCCATGGCCTGCATACTCACCAGACATGCCATCCATTGAGCATGTTTGGGGTGTTCTGAATCGACGTGTACGTTCCAATTCCCGCCAATATTCAGCAACTTTGCGCAGCCATTGACGAGTGGAACAACATTCTACAGGCCACAATCAACAGCCTGATTAACTCTATGTGAAGATGTTTGACGTTCTATTTTTGAACATCAGTTTTGAATTGGTGTGCCTAGTTAAATAATAGAAGTATCCCATTTTACTGTTGCGGACATTTTTTACGTTTGCGGCATTACTGAGCAACCCAAGCGCAAACTTTTTTTCTCCCTGGCACATTTCCCCAGGTGGCCCCCGCATTGCCTTCGCTACTACTACTAATTTTCATTCCTATCACAGTGCCTTATTATGTTATCATTACAGTTTCTGCATAACATGTTTTGAATGTTTGTTTTTTTACTGAGTTAATGCTAAGCTAATTGCCATGTTTGTTGACATCATACAATACGTGACAACCAGAATGCAAATGTCTGTCAGACCAAAGATATTACAACAAAATGAGGTGAAGGGATGGTTCACTCGTCTTTCGGGTAAACTTCCGGGAAGTGAATGATGGTAGATGACACACCCCCTTCAATATACATACTGCAAACAGACCCAACTCTTGTAACTGTTAATCTTTGGTTGATGAGAACTAAACATGGCTGCTCGCACAAACTATCGTCGGATTACTTTTGATTTTTAGGGAGTGTTTTACTAAATTCTATCACTGGTGAGGTCACCTGTGTTGTGATGAATTGTAAATAGTCATTTCTAATTCATATTATGGTTTGTCAGCTGAGAGTTCGTTATGACCAATGTAGCCTACATCTTCTGGTGTGGATGAGAATTGGTATGCTGGCGCTACTTCTATGGATGTCTTAGCATTGCATCCCAAAAATAAACTGCTCACATTGAGGACAGCTTTGTAAAGAATGTGTTTGTGCAAAAATGTGTCCAGGTCTAACGCTGCGTCAATCGTAACTGGACGTTCTAATCACACCGGTTTGAGCACACGTCGCAGGGATCACTGTAGAATGAGCCCACCCGTGTGTTCGTACGTGTCAAAGGGTTAATCACGTTACATTATTTCACTGCACGTATTATTTACAGTTCACAACCTGCTACACTTGTGCGGAAACACAAATGTAGCTTTTTAAAAATATTTTGTTTTGAGCAAGTGTCTGGTTTCTCTGTTCTGTTGATGTTAACGGAGTGTGCACGCATGCCTGAGCATGCATAGAAGTACCTGGCCTTCTGTGGGCAAATATAGGAAAGTGCCCATTTGGGGATTTCGGATTGTCTTAACTGAACACATCCACAACTAATAAGCTGATCTTCTCAGTGATTTTCTTTCTTCACCTCACATAGTCAGACAAAGTCTGTTTTGTTTTTTTCTACATCCATTGCGAATGATAATAGTTCCTCGCAGTAGGCCTATTTTGAAAAATCTTTACTACAATCTCTCTCCTGATAATCACCAAGCCTCTGTGTGAAAACTACTATTTTCCTTTGGGCACAAACAGTTGTCTGATAGCCCAGAATAGGCTAGTTGATACAATATTGCAAGTTCGCTAGTGGAAAGCTTCAGGCCAGACCCAGTTGTTTGATTTGAAACATTGTTGCAATGGCTCAACCTCTGTTCTGTCTGTCTTGACAGGCTCAGTATAGAGATGAATGCGATTTGAAAGTACTGGATCTTATCATTTTTGACTTTCGGTTTTATGTATTTTTACTTAGGCTATAACTTTTATTGTCAACTATGGGCCAATGCAGCAGTAGGCCTATCTCTAGTTCCATGCACTCATTTCTTTAGCCGCCAATAGATCACGTATCATCAATGTGTCCATATGGCAGAGGCTGGTGCTCTCGCATTAGTTAAATTTCAACTTTTAGATTTTTATCATTTGAATTCAGAATTTTGTAATAACCACGTGACTGATTTTGAAAATAAACTTTATTATTGAGATGAAACTGTTCCACGAAAATGAGCATATGGCAATCGTAACTGGCACACAGATCGGTAAAAATTGCAGGAGAAATTGAATTGAAAAATAATTGCCTCCGCATTTCTATGGTCAGATTTTGCCTGTAGGCTACTTTGAAGCAAGGTAAGACATGCCTCATAATATAAAGTAAAACGTTCAGGTTTCAAACGATGAAGTAGGTTTTAAAATAGCATACTGGCTCACATTGTAAAGAGCCTACTGTTGCCTGCACTTGACTGGTGAATGGGAGGTGTGCTTCAATTATCTGATATATAAAAAATAGTTTTTAAACATGCACCAAAACTGTTAACATTTTAGAGTTGTTGCGCGCAATGAATGTGCTTATAAAAACACATGTTTTACTCCAGCAGAAACCAGCAGAGGATGCTGTGCTTGTGTGATAGTCGTTATTTATCCAATAAATAACAAATACAGATGGCAATTTAATTCCACTAAATTATGCAAATGTACCTAATATACTGATAAACGTGACTCAAATGTATTTATAAGGACTGCTATTTCAATCAATTCATAAAAAGTGTTATTTTACAAAAATGTTATGCTGGTCAATTTGGCAGGCTTTAAAAAATAAAAATAAATTAATCAGCTGTAATTGCGGCATTTGGCCAACGGAAACTTGTGTGTGTGCTGTGCTAAGTGTTTTCTCTGGGACGTTAGAGGACTGACTAATAGGCCTTGCTGGAAAGTAAACGTTCCCTCCTATCCACTTAGGAGGAGGATGTGAGGTGACTAATATGAATTTGGTTGAGTAATCATGTGCCTTGAGTGTAAAAATCCCCCTCAACGCCAAAGCTTAGTGCTGTTTGTATGACCATAGAAGGACAGTAGAAGTTGGCTAATGCTGTTCGTAAGATCGTAGTGTGCTCACTGCGCACATTTTGTTCACTATAATTTAATTGTTCAGTGTCCCTAGTATTGCTGCACCGTATACTGAAACTTCAGTACCTTTTTGATACTAGAACATGGAACAGTTCTGTACTGGAATTTGTTACTTTTGGTACTTCTGTCAAATTTGTCTCACGTCATACAGATTGAGAGGATCCAGTCTGTAGTAATTTGTCTGAATCTCCTCAAGGGGACACTAGAAAGCGAGCTAGGCTACTTGCGCATGCAGTTCACACAAAGCAAGCCACTTCTGAGAGGAAAGCGGGAGGGGAGAGAATGCTTCTAACGAAAACATCATACCTCTACAAAAGTAGCTCCAGAAGCAAACTATGGGAATGCTTTGCTTACAGAGCAGATGAGGGCCAGCCCACCAAAACAACTAAGAAGAATGTGTTCCAAAACCATGCAGTGCAAGGGTATAGTTGCAAAATTACATTTTAAAAACTATTTTACACACATTTGCATTGTAACGTTATTCTACTAGCAACTAAATTCAAATGATTTGAGTGACAATGACATTACAACCTGAAAGTAATGTGAAATGTACTCGTAACTTAGCAATGGCAGCAATATATTTAGACTAAAGTTACTTCGTGTTTGGCTGGGCTTGTTTGCAGTAGCCAGCTGGCAACCCTGGGTAAAGCATTGCACCCTGGGAATCATAGTAGGCTGTGTAGAATTCATTGTATATTTATGGTGTGTAGACTATTACAAAGTATAAGCTTCAGAAATTAGTGTGTTTTGGAACATAACTATTCATTTAATACAGTAATTGATTTAGCTATAATGAATCATAAGTCTAATGGATGTAATTTGACCCAATATTATGGCCATAGATGAGGAAAATGTACTTTTCTACTATAGGCTAGTGAATTTGCGGTCTATTACTTGTCTTGTAACAGAGTACGCAATGGCATTCCACACTGCCCTTTCCCACGTGGACAAAAGGAATACCTATGTGAGAATGCTGTTCATTGACTACAGCTCAACGTTCAACATCATAGTGCCCACAAAGCTCATCACTAAGCTAAGGACCCTGGAACTAAACACCTCCCTCTGCAACTGGATTCTGGACTTCCTGACGGGCCACCCCCAGGTGGTAAGGGTAGGCAACAACACATGTGGCACGCTGATCCTCAACACGGGGGCCCCTCAGGTGCGTGCTTAGTCCCCTCCTGTACTCCCTGTTCACCCACGACTGCTTGGCCAAGCATGACTCCAACACCACCAAGTTTGCTGACGACACAACAGTGGTTGGCCTGATCAGCGACGAGACAGCCTATAGGAGGAGGAGGTTAGAGACCTGGCTGTGTGGTGCCAGGACAACAACCTCTCCATCAATGTGAGCAAGACAAAAGAGATGATTGTGGACTACAGGAAAAGGAGGGCCGAACAGACCCCTATTAACATCGATGGGGCTGTAGTGGAATGTGTTTAGACTTTTTCAAGTTCCTTGGTATCCACATCACCAACAAGCTATCATGGTCCAAATACACCAAGACAGTCGTGAAGAGGGCACAACAGCATATTTTCCCCCTCAGGAGACTGAAACGATTTGGCATGTGTCACCAGAGCCTCAAAGTTCTACAGCTACACTATCAAGAGCATCCTGACGGTTGCATCACCGCCTGGTATGGCAACTGCTCGGCATCTAAGGCGCTACAGAGGGTAGTGTGTACGGGCTAATACTTCACTGGTGCCAAGCTTCCTCCCATCCAGGACCTAAACTCAGCAAAAAAAAGAAACTTCCTCTCACTGTCAACTGTGTTTTCTTTCAGCAAACTTTACGTGTAAATATTTGTATGAACATAAGGTTCAACAACTGAGACACAAACTGAACAAGTTCCACAGACGTGTGACTAACAGTAATTGAATGTGTCCCGAACAAAGGGGGGGGGGGTCAACATCAAAAGTAACAGTCGGTAGCTGGTGTGGCCACCAGCTGCATTAAGTGAGATGTGAGATGTTACCCCACTATTCCACCAAGGCACCTGCAAGTTCCCAGACATTTCTGGGGGGAATGGCCCTAGCCCTCACCCTCCGATCCAACAGGTCCCAGACTTGCTCAATGGGATTGAGATTCGGGCTCTTCGCTGGCCATGGCAGAACACTGACGTTCCTGTCTTGCAGGAAATCACACACAGAACAAGCAGTATGGCTGGTGGCATTGTCATGCTGGAGGGTCATGTCAGGATGAGCCTGCAGGAAGGGTATCACATGAGGGATTAGGATGTCTTCCCTGTATTGCACAGCGTTGAGATTGCCTGCAATGACAAAAAGCTCAGTCCGATGATGCTGAGACACCCCAGACCATGACAGACCCCCCCCCCCCATGTTTTTACACTGCTGCTACTCGCTGTTTATCAATGCATAGTCACTTTTCCCCAACCCAATGTACAAACTACCATGACCAACTGGTACCCACGCACATAGACTCTGTACAGGTACCATATATAGCCTTGTTACTGTTATGTAAATTTGATTTGATTTTTTTTTTTTTAAATTACTTTATTTAGTAAATATTTTCTTAATCAACAGGCAGTTCAAGAAATTAAGTTAAGGGCTTGTGAGTAAGCATTTCACGGTAAGGTCTACCTACACCTGTTGTATTCTTCAAATGTGGCAAATAAAATTTGATGTGAAATTTCACTTGCATGTTCTGTTCCTTTGAATTACCATAATCGAAATGTGATTTCTGTCATTCTGAGCACCGTTGCCGGACACCCTAATCAGGTTACGCACCCACTGAATATGGGTCCGGTAAATTTCTCAAATGTACAGGTAAATGAATGTGCTGCAGGTCAGATGTCCGGCGCCACATTTTCCTGTGTGTGCTTTCTAGGATAGTGTTGTCACGATACCAGTATCGCAATACTAGGAAGCAAATCATAAAGTGGACTGAATTTGAGAGGAAAACTGAGGAAAACGGTCCTAATGTTAGGGAAGAAACTGCCTTATGTTGTCGCCCAGAGTCACATTTAGTTTATTTTGCAAGATATAATAGCACACAATATTTTCCAAAAGTAGGCTTTAAAGGACCATATTTTTTTGTGCTTTGTTTTCTTTTTTACCAAGGGAAATCTGGTATCTTAGTACCCTAGAAGCACACTCTGATTTATTATTTTATCTTTTTTGTATTTTTATAAATGTAACCTTTTTGTGTGTGTGCCACTTCCTCACCCATTATCTATCACCTGGCATTTGGCCATGACCACCTTGTCATGGGTGTGTCTGAGATGGAGTGACAGACCTTTAAGGACACACACATACACACACAGATCCTTAGGCCAAGTGGAAGGATTGCACTCCCCGTTTCAGAGGAGATGAGGGGGAGGCAAGGTACTGAGTGTTGGGAAGCCACATGGGCAGCCTGGTCGCTCCGACTAGACATAGTACACATTGTTTTTACCTGTACTATGTAACTCAACGTATAATACAAATGTGTGAGAGACCGTGTTGACATGGGTGAATGGCATTACCACTAAGCCTGTTTCGACTCCCATCGTTTAATTATGGCATTTATCTATTGGACTTGACCCGTTGGATGGAACTGACCTAAAGTTCTTAAACTAGAGCTGGTCGGAAGAAGAGGGGGAGAATGAAGAGCAAATGGAGTGGGAGGAAGAGAAGGAAGGGTGGTGAAGCCGAGTAATCTAATTGGTTTTCAAGTGGGATTAATTAGTCTCCAATGTAGCTAGGTTAATTCCTTCTCTTCTTCCTCCTTCCGGCATCAGTAGTATTCTCAGGTCAATCTCGCTCCCTCTTTCACACTCTTTCTCCTTCCTTTTCAGTCCAGCAGTCTGTCTTCTCTGCTTATCCTGGGACAGTAGCGTTGGTGGCCATTTAACGTTGCTAACATTAGGTGGTGTGTGTGTGTGTGTGCACGTACACACTGTACAAGTCAAACATTTGGACACAGCTACTCATTCAAGGGTTTTTCTTTTTACTATTTTTCTACATTGTAGCGAAGACATCAAAACTATGAAATAACACATGGAGTCATGTAGTAACCAAAAAAGTGTTAAACAAATGAAAATATATTTTATATTTGAGGTTCTTCAAATTAGCCACCCTTTGCCTTGATGACAGCTTTGCACGCTCTTGGCATTCTCTCAACCAGCTTCATTTCGCTACACACAAGCATTTCGCTACACTACAAGCATTTCGCTACACACAAGCATTTCGCTACACTCGCATTAACATCTGCTAACCATGTGTATGTGACAAATAAAATTTGATTTGATTTTGAGGTAGTCCCCTGGAATGCATTTCAGTGAACAGAATTTCTTTCCTTAATGCGTTTTAGCCATTCAGTTGTTATGGCAAGGTAAGGGTGGTATACAGGATATCCTTGGCTATTGGCTAATCAGGGACACGTAAGCTGATTGACAGTTTACCTTTTACTGCAGATCCAAACCAATAACAACAATAACCTAAAACCTAAAACGTCTTAACTGGGAATATTGAGGAACTGGGAATATTGAACCACCAGCTTTCATATGTTCTCATGTTCTGAGCAAGGAACTTATACGTTAGCTTTTTTACATGGCACATATTGCACTTTTACTTTCTTCTCCTACACTGTTTTTGCATTATTTAAATGTTTCATTATTTGAGACTAAATAGATTTTATTTACTTATTATATTAAGTTAAAATAAGTTCATTCAGTGTTGTAATTGTCATTATATTTATTTTTTAGACTAAATTTATCTGCTTTTTTTGGTCCTCCAATCTGTATCGGTGTTGAAAAATCATAATCGGTCGACCTCTAATCCTGACTGTTATAGGCCCATTTCTACTTTGACCTGTTTATCGAAAGTGTTGGAAAAACTTGTCAATAATCAACTGACTGGCATTCTTGATTTCTAGTATTCTCTCGGGTATGCAATCTGGTTTCTGCACAGGTTATGGATGTGTCACTGCAACCTTAAAGGTCCTCAATGATATCACCATTGCCCTTGATTCTAAGCAATATTATGCTGCTATTTTTATTGACTTGGCCAAAGCTTTTGATACAGTAGACCATTCCATTCTTGTGAGTATTGGTGTCTCCTGAGGGGTCTTTGGGCTGGTTTGCTAACTGCCTCAGAGTGCAGTGTATAAAGTCCGAAAATATGCTTTCTCAGCCACTGTCACCCAGGGGTACCCCAAGGCTCGATCCTAGGCCCCACGTCATCTCAATTTACATCAACAACAGCTAAGGCAGTAGAAAGCTCTCATCCATTTATATGCAGATGATATTATTATACTCAGCTGGCCCCTCCCTGGATTTTGTGTTAAATGCTCTACAACAAAGCTTTCTTAGTGTCCAACAAGCTTTCTCTACCCTTGAACTTATTTGGAGGTGTTCAGAACAAGGTTGTGGTCTGGTAAGAAGAATGCCCCTCTCCCCACCGGTGTGATTACTACCTCCTGAGGGTTTGAGCTTGAAGTAGTCACCTCATACAAGTACTTGGGAGTATGACTAGAAGGCGGTACACTGTCCTTCTCTCAGCACATATCAAAGCTGCAGGCTTAAGTTTAAATCTAGACTTGGTTTCCTCTATCGTAATCGCTACTCTTTAACCCCAGCTGCCAAATTAACCCGGATCCAGATGACCATCCTTCCCATGCTAGATTAGGGACTTAATTTATAGATCGGCAGGTAATGGTGCTCTGGAGCGGCTAGATGTTATTTGCAACCAATGCACCTTATAGGACACATCACTGCACTCGATACTCTGTAAACTGATCATCGCTGTATACCCGTCGCAAAACCCACTGGTTGATGCATATTTATAAAACCCTCTTAGCCTCACTCCCCCCGATCTGAGATACATACTGCAGCCCTCATCCTCCACATACAACACCTGTTCTGCCGGTCACATTCTGTTAGAGGTCCCCAAACACACATCCCTGGGTCGTTAGTCTTTTCATTTCGCTGCAGCTCGCGACTGGAACGAGCTGCAACAAACACTCAAACTGGAGTTTTATCTCAGCTTTATCTCTTCATTCAAAGTCTCAATCATGGATGCTCTTACTGACAGTTGTGGCTGCTTTGTGTGATGTATTGTTGCCTCCACCTTCTTGCCCTTTGTGCTGTTGTCTGTGCCCAATAATGTTTGAACCATGTTTTGTGCTGCTACCATGTTGTTGCTACCATGCTGTGTTATGTGTTGCTGCCTTGCTATGTAGTAGTGTTTTCTCTCGTTGTGATGTGTGTTTTGTCCTATATATTGTCTTTATTTTTAATCCCAGGCACCCATTTTCCTTTTTGGTAGGCTGTCATTTGTAAATCACAATTTGTTCTTAACTGGCTTTCCTAGTTAAAGGTTAAATTAATTCAAAGTTGAGGTAAGTAGATTTAACATGGACTTAGCATAATAAAACAGACTTAAGTATTTTTTGTTTGTTAAAGGAATAGTTTGGGATTTTGGCAATGAAGCTCTTCATCTGACTCTGGGGAAGTAGATAAACTCGTGGATACCATTTGTATGTCTGCTTGCAACTTAAAAAGGAAGTGTAAACGCTAGAGAGCATACTAACACTAGTTAGCAACTGTGCAATGACTGAAAGTCTATGGGAACAGCTAGCATGTAGTCTTTGTCATTACTCTAATCCTAATGAGCACTGAGTTGCGAAATGACATCTTGTTTCCTTCATACTGTACGCAGCGACTTACAAATGGGTGTCGACAAGTTCATCGGACTCGGCGGAAGTAGATAAAGGGCTTCATTGCCAAAGGGGGCCAGTTGAGGCCGTTGTACAGTAGTGTCCAGCAGTGGTTGGAGCCTGAGCATATTGTTATGGTCTAAGTAAACTGCTGTAAAAGGATCCTTAAGACCTCTCTCCATCTCTCTCATCTCTCCATCTGTTTCCCCATCTCTCCTTCCCTTCCTCTCTCGCTCTTTCTGTGTCCCCATCTCCTCCCACTTCTTTCTCCATCCCCCCCTAACAGACAGAAAGCGTTAGCCAGCATTCCTGTCGCTCCAGCCCGTCCACAGCTGAAGCCCTCTCTCAAAGCAACTGTATTGTGACCCAGCAGCCATTGTTATAACAGGACAAAGCCCCTATCAAAGCCCTGCTCAGGGTCAACTGGGGCCAGCCTTAAAACACGCACGCACGCACACAGGGGGAAATATACGCACACGCTTTAGATACAGGGGATATGCCCAGCCAGAGCCCAGCCTAATCCACTGCCAGAATGTGTGGACCACGAAGGGACATGCTTCTTTACCAACTTTCTTTTGCTGAAGTTAACTGATGCGCTCTCTCTCTACAGAATGAAGCTGGATGGAGGGATCTGATCTGAGATGGGGTTTCTGTGGTGTACCCCTCTAACTAAATCCCTCCACCGCCACCCTTCAACCTCGACCCCAAGGTGGCTCAAGGTCACGCCCCCTTTGAACCACAACACCATGAAGACGGCAGAAGATGAAGACGGAAGGCGCTCGCATTTGAGTCTTTTTACACATATATATATATATATATATCTTCTTTTTTTGTGTGTGTCGGTGGCTGGTTTTGAGGCTGCTCTCTCGTCGTTAAAGGACTTTAGATATAAAAACATTATTTCTGATCTACAGCACAAAAAGGGAGCTTTGCTCAAACATGGTATCGCTGTAAGTTAATAATAATAGCCAAATAATAATACAACTCTTAGACTGGGTTGAGACTGGTCAGTAGAGTTTACTCTAAAGTATTACTCTTATCTTAGAGTTTACTCATCTTCTCACTGAGAAACTGCTACATGTATTTAAAGCCACATAGTGCATTTGTTATCCTGACATGGTTTATTTAGTATTTTTCTATTCGCAGAAAAGGGTACTGGACTCGACGATAGTCCCAATGTTTTCCATAAAAGACGCAAGTACTTTATTTCCACTCAAGGGCCTTATTAGCACAGGTCTGGCTCACAGATGTATGGAGATATATACACATACACATACACACTTTCACTTGTCTGTGCTCTTTAGGCTACAGTCAGGGCCGTAACCAAGGTTTTTGTGAGGTCTGGATTTTCTTTGAGGGGGTGGGCATTGAAGCTCATTTACTGCATTTCTGTACAATTCAAAAAAAGCTATTTGTAGAACAGCAAAACAAGCAAAAATGACCACCGCCATTATCACCTTGGCTGCTGTAGGTTCATTCATGCACCTCAGTCGATCTACAAACGAATATTAGCTATACAATTGTAATGTTATATCCCTGAAAAGGGGGGGTGAAATAGGAGCAATGATTCAAACTGACACATAGCATCGGCGACTAAGTCAGTTGTAATGATGAATTGCAGAAAATCACATTTTTACTTCTCTTTTCTCAAATTACATAGCATTAACGTTTGTATCCCTAGGCATTACTAATCGAGCTCTGCACAAACACATCAAAGGAGCACACAGATCGTATTATCACATGCACATGAATTATTAGAATATTATGATTCTGTATTGATATCAGTGATGTAATGGGTAAACTATAAACTCCAGGGGTAAACAGTTACCAATATAAATGAAAACAAAACGTATGTCATTTTTAGTGTACTGTAATGTTTGCATTTTGATTCGAATGTAACGTCTGCCTAGGCCTATAGGGAAGATGTTCATATTGAAACATATATATTTTAAGTTCCTAACCTATTTAAAAGATTAGTACAGATTTTCTCAGGGGGGCCCAGACCCAAGTTTGGGAACCACTCCTTCTCTGCTTCCATTGCAGCCTGCCTCAACCTTAACACTTGAGTGCCACATCACTGTCTGTTTCAGTAGCCTACTCTCTGTAAAGCAAAGTTATTGTGAGATCTTAACCTATTTTTGTTTTTTTGCTCCTGTTGAGGTCGGCTTCGTTTAACATTAGCTTCATCCTTCTAGCTGGCCCTCGGCCTGTGCCACAAGAGGGCACAGTTAGCCGTTTGAGAGCGTGGTGAATGTGCTGCTAAAAAGGAAAATCCGGGGAGGCAAATCCAGGGGACGCAGGCGAACATAGCGAACAAACCACTGTTCCTGATTCCACTCGTTCGCAAAGAAGCTGGCGTGATTTAAAAACAGCCAGATCAAGAATGTAAGTGTTTTGAGCTTTGATCAATGCTGAAAGCAATATTCAGATGTTGACCCATAATAGATTATTTTTAATAGAAAGAAAATGAGAATACCGGACCGCTGTGTCCTCATGCAGTTACGGCCCTGGTTACAGTGACTGACCACACACACACACACGATGCCCCCTGTTGCAGTGACTGACCACACACACACGATGCCCCCTGTTGCAGTGACTGACCACACACACACGATGCCCCCTGTTGCAGTGACTCCTCTAATACAACAGTAAGTGTACTGGGTGACACACGGGGCTGGGGTCACGTTAGGGGTTCCAGTAACCTGACTCTACCCCCCCCAAGGTGCAACATACACACACACTCTGCCAGCCCCTAACTTCCCTGGTTACGCACCGCTGGACCCCTCCCATTGCCAAGCATGTAGGCTGGCTGTAGTGAGGGAGAGATCGCAGGGGAGTGAGGGTCTATTCTCGGCCTAAACTGGGATCCACAAGAACCAGTTCAGAGAGGTTTTCAGGATATGACAGTAAGGCACAAGTAAGGTCAAATACGTTGTCTAATATGTTGCTTGGAATCCGTGTGCCATTTAACAGAGGAGTGATCAATTTACCATCCTAACTGAAAGACTGCTGTAGGTTTTCCTCTTTTAATTTTCTTTCATTTCAGTATTTTGACTCGTGTGCCATGTCTTTAAAAAAAATATATATATATCCCTAAAAAAAATGTACCCTCCTGTCTCCCTTCTGAAAGGCTGGAAGCAGTGAGTTCTGCTAGAGTACTGTTGTGTATTTTTCTGTGCAATCTCTGTCAGCCTTTTATATAGTTAACCCTCTCTATGGGTGTAGGTGGGGGGGGCAGAGGGAGATGATGTTAGTGGCACTATCGATTGCGTGACTGGAGTGTTCATTTTATTCGCTCGCCTGACTATTCCCCCTCTTTCCCTTCCCTCTTTTTCTAGATCCCTTAGTCATTTGATATGATGACTGAACCAAAATGTCAGTGAGAAGAAAAGAAAAGAGCTTGATGCTTGTTAGGAAAGGGGGGGGGGGGTTAGAAGGGCTCAAAAGTATCATGGTACGTCTCGTCGTGTGTTAACTAATGTATGAAGATGATTATGATATATTTGTTGGTGCAGAATAATGGACTGTGGAAAAGGTTGACACCCACCCGAGCAAGAAAAGAAAAAAAGAACTTTCAACAACCCGTCAGATCCCATTTGGTACAACCAATGTCTTATATGGTACTGTTGCGGTGCACAGAGCCTGCTGTTACTGTAAGTTATGGAAAATGAACCGTTACTATACCTACCCAAGGCTGAAACCATCGAACTAGAATCCTCATTCTAATTCTGTGGTTGGAACACGTTTTAAAGGCTGTACTATGATTTATTTATTTTTTTGGGTTACGCTGCAGCGCTTTTCAGCTATTAGATTTGAACAATACAAAAGCTTTATTTGGCAAGACTTTCTGTGATTTAAGAAGTCTTACTTAATTAAATAAATAAAAAATAGGCTTGATTATCAATACTCATATCAGCCTTGTTCAGTTCTGTACTATTTGGTGGATGATGATTCTACTTTGTTCTGTTGATATATTCTAGGCCAATATGGTCCGGTCCCACACTTCTTACTCTCGATGTATTGGACATGCATTCTCAGTAGTGTGCTACTAGTGTGCATACTAAGTAGTATGCTAGTGTGGATGTTGGAACAGCTGTAGAGTTGAGTAAACAATTACAAACCCTTTTTAGGAAATAATGGGGGAAATTCTAAGAACTACATAATATATTACAGAGGAACTACACGGTACTGCATAAATGTGCAACAGTATTTTTATTTTTGTTTATCTACTTCATAGAAAGAGCAGAAGTTAAATCTCCATAGTTTTTTGGGTGTTGTGTTGATACTTTTGATTGAACACTTAAAGACGGGGTTTAAAATCATTTTTAAGCTAAACGGAGACAGTGGGATAAACTTGTTTTCAAGAGTATGACGATGTAGACACTTAGCAGTTTTGTAAAAAAAAAACAGAAAAATAAAAAATTACCTCTGCCTGATGTTTTTGTAACTTACTATTTTATTTGCTGCTGTGTAGTATTACAAAATAACCAGTTTGAATGCTGTTGATCTGATGGCAACCATGACGATGTCATTTTCATTGCTACCTGTGTTTTCTTTCAGAATTTAATGGCATTGTCATTTAGCTTTTATGGAACAGACAGTTCTTCATACGGTGGAGGTGTTAATCCTCATATGTGCATTATATTTCTCTGCAACGTATGTCCTTAAGGGGGGAAAAAGGTGTTAAAACAAAAAAGAGAAATTATTTAAATATGATAGTATTTTTTTCATGTTAATTGCGCCTCCTTTTTTTTCTCTCTCACTTCAGGGGAGATTGAGTGAAGTCCTAGTGGAGGAATTTGGAGCATAGTGTTTATATTTATCCAACTTTTTTGCTTTCAATAGAGCTATTGCAATAAAAGTGTTAATGTACATCTTACCACCTCAACTGTCCCTCATTATTTGTGTGTGTACGTATTAGTAAGCCTAGTCTGAGCCAGAATGGCCCGTGGGGCTAGAGTTTATCTACTGTTTCTGGAGCGTAAGCGGAGTTGATGTACAAGTACAGCAGTGAAGGCTGCTAAGGAGGATGGCTCATAATGGCTGGAATGGTATCAAACACGGTTTCCATGTGGTTGATACCATTCAATTGACTCCATTCCAACCATTTACTAGGTGTCATCCTCCCCTCGGCAGCCTCCACTGAAGCACAGTATACACACAGTCCCCTGTCCTGGGGGTATGGTGTGTACTACATGTCATAAGTTGACTCTTTGGCCAATGCACAGTGACTCTGCTTCAAAAGGTCTATACCCAGAATGCAACTGGCCAACAACAGCCACTGACTGATAGTTGGACCACCTCTCTAAAATAAAATGTTGACCTTCTAACAGTTGAGGGCTCGAGTTACCTTTTGGCTCAAACAACTTATACCAGTGTTTACCAACTGTTCCGTTTAGTTGTCTACTATGATCAAAAGCGGACCCTGACAGCAGTGGAATTCGAACCCACGCCCCCAAAGAGACTGGAGGGCCTTTAGACCACTTGGCCACACTATCACCTAACCTGTCACACAACTTTGTTTGTTTTGGCAATCCCATGATATCCTATCAAGTCTAGATCTACTGAACTTGTAACCGTTGTGCACATTTCACACTAAATATCTATGTGCCATTTCTGAAAAGACTGCATGTACAAATATATTGATTTTTTTTGGACAAACCTTCCCGCAAAAAGCCCTAACCTGCAAGGGGAGTAACCTAAAGAGTCCCTGCAGCCAGCTGGTTTTGGCAACACAATTGCACCTAACCAAATTAAGAGGAAACAAAAATAACTACTTGACACATTGAAAAAAAAGAAAAATCGCATACAGCAAAATACTTGAAATAATTGATTGATTGACCACTAACGTGGGTCCAATTAAATGAGAGCTGGGCCATTAGGCCTGTAGGGTACTTCGCAAGTAGGAAACCATCAGTCAGAAAAGGTGATCATGGAAATGAAATAGGAAATATAAGCTTATTTCGAACCATTTTAGAATGCAAACAATGTTTATCTTCGCTCTTCTCACTAGCAGCAAATGATTGCATCTTATATTTACTTTTTTTATTTTTATGAATACGTGTGCACAAAATACTCAGCATGGTCTCATACGAAGCTTAAATTCTTGTTAATCTAACTGCACTGTCCAATTTACAGTAACTGTTACAGTGAAAGAATTCCATGCTATTGTTTGAGGAGAGTGCATAATTTAGGACATGAAAGTTATTCATTAACATATTAGGCACATTTGGGCAGTCTTGATACATGTTTAAAATACATGCAATGGTTCATTGGATCAGTCTGAAACGGCATATACACTGCTGCCATCTAGTGGACAACATGTATATTGCACCTGGGCTGGAGTAATACATTATGGCCTTTCTCTTGCATTTCAAAGATGATAGTACAAAAATAATACAAAAGAGTGGTTGTTTTTTTCTTTGTATTATCTTTTACCAGATCTATTGTGTTACATTCCATTTCCATGAACATCAAAGTGTTTCCTTTCAAATGGTACCAAGAATATGCATATCCTTGCTTCAGGGCCTGAGCTACAGGCAGTTAGATTTGAGTATGTAATTTTAGGCAAAAATTGAAAAAAAAAGGGGTGGATCCTTAAGAGTTTGGCAACAACAAAAGGAGGGTGGGTGTATAATGTGAACATCTAGTAACCAAAAGGTTGTGTGTTCGAATCTCATGATGGACAACTTAAGCATTTTAGAAAATACTTTTTAGCTACTTTGCAACTACTTAGCATGTTAGGTTAAATGGTTAAGGTTACCTAACTCAACCTTCATCCCTCACTGCTAGCCTAGCTAACATTAGCCACAACAAATTGGAATTCGTAACGTATATGTACTGCAAATTCATAATATATTGTAAGAATTGCAATTCGGAACATATACGGTTTGCTATTTGTAACATATAAGAAATGTATGTTGGACATCCACAAATTAATGCATACCATACCATACGAAACGTAACATAACATACTAAATGGGGTGTACAGATTCATAGGAAATGCTCTGAGACCAGGTTGAAATACTAGGCTATTTGCCTGCTTGCAATGCAATACTTCAACCACTAGAAACTGCGTATGCATGGTCTAAAGTTTGCGGGAAGTTAAGCACATTCTCACTTCACGTTCATTTTTTAAAATAAGTCGCACCCATGTTCTGGGGTATATTTTGTACATATGCAACGTTTATAAATGAGGCCCCAGCGCCTGTGTCCACAAAGCAGAGTAGGAGTGTGAATCTACGATCTGTCTATACAATCTAATTCATAAAGATCTAAAATTCAAAACTGATGCTAGACAGCTAAACACATTCTAATTGGTACTAACACTGTTTTCAGACGGAGCACAGTAGTAGTGGGATACTGTCTTTGTTTCTCTCTGTCTCTGTCTGTGAATAATTCCCTTTAATTGTTGTTGTTCTCAAACTAACCCAGTGTTCGTCCCAAATTCCACCTCAGAGACAGAGAGAGCATCATGACTGTCAAAACAAGGTAAATTTCACATAACGTACAGTTATCAATGGAACTATGGTGCCCTGGAGAAGGGAACGAGGTATAACATACTATGGGGTCTCAGCGTCCAATCCTATTCGCATGAAGCAAACTGAAATCAAGCCCAACGTGCCAATGGAGGCTGAGCCCACCCTCTGAAGCCCCGCCTTCCTAGCTATAATAACAGGGCTGGCATCTATTTCCTCAATACAGTACCGCTCTTCAGCGAACCCATGCTCCCTGGCGGTGCATAGCCAAAATATGTCATGCCTCATTCCCTCCTTCAGGGAACAGTAGTTTTATTCATAACTGTACATACCCTTTCAGTCGGTATAACATACTATGGGGACATACAATCACGCCCCGAGTCGGCTCAGAGGGTACCAAACTAGCAGGATCACGGCAGCTCAAGCACACACAGGTTCCACCATGTTGTGTTGTGTTCATCATTGATTGTCTAGTATAGCATCCATGATTCGTATCATCGGTTGGACAGTATTTAGTTTGTTTTTTCATTGGAAATGACTAGGTGATTTGGTGGTTCTATTTCCGTTGCATTTGAGATGCTACTCGTTGAGATAAACGTCCGCTTCAACTGAGAACAAGTGTTTTTGGAAGTATTTCTGCAATATCCCTTCCTCCACCGGAGCAGTTCTTGCCTCATGCGGGCAAACCAACAATCCCATGGGACAGATGGAAGTTGTCGTTTGAGAAGTACATGCTAGCTACCAGACTGGATGTGGTTAGCCCTGAGAGAAAAAGGGCCATTCATCACTGTCTTGGCGCCGAGAGCCTGCACATCTTCCAAACGCTTGGGGAATCACACATGATGCGGCTGTTGAACTTTTGGATGGACATTTCACAAAGAGATATTGTCGGCATCGCTCACGGCGAGTGGGTGAGTCAGTGACCGAGTACGTCAGTGATCGTAAAGGGCTAGCACAGTCATGTCAGTTTGGTTATCTTCGAGATGAAATGATCAGGGACCAGTTAATTGAAAGAACCTCAAGTTCATCCGTGCGGGAGAGGCTTCACCTTGAAGATGATGATCTGACTTTAGCAAAAGCTGTAGCCATAGCTTCCCAAGTGGAATCAGCAGCTCACTGTGCAACTAAGATCTCTGAGGCACAAGCACATGCTTCCAGTGCTGTTCAAGCTTTGCAGCAGTCTCAGTGCTCAGACTGTAACTGTCACTCAGGCAGTGACACGAGTGCCTCAGTGCAGTTGTTGAGAACCCATGCGCGTCAACGGTGTGCCAACCGTGTTTCCAATAGATACAATTCACGTGCCCCTGACTGCCCCGCTCGTGGACAGACATTTCGACGATGTCAGAAACCAAACCATTTTGCAAAGTGGTGTAGGTCAGCTCCAGCCCATTTTCCCGTGCACCAACTCTCATGCCCTTTGGACACACACCCTGCTGTCATTCACACTGTTGGCTCAAACCTGGCTGGGTTTTCCACTTGTGCTGTATACCTGGATGACTCCTGCATTCCTCTCGTGCTAGCAAAGGTGTCACTCCCCAACATTGCCTACCTACGAGCAGTTCTTGTCCCTCCAGCCACCCAGTCTTAGCCTGTACAGTTATGGGTGCTCAGTGATTGATGTTGATTGATATGCCAAGTTCGAACATGAGTTGTCATGCTAGAATGACACACCAGCTCCAAAAAGAGGTTACAGAAGCCACCTTTTCCCCTAATACTTACCCGAGAAGCCTGAACTGTCAGAGCCTCATGCGACTGGGCTATGCACCACAGAAGGCTGCTGTAGGGAGAACGGCTCATAATAATAGCCGGAGCAGAGCAAATTAAATGGCATCAAATATCTGGAAACCATGTGTTTGATGAATTTGATACCATTCCACTGATTCCGCTCCAGTCATTATCACAAGCCCGTTCTCCCCAATTAAGGTGCTATGCACACTGACACACTGCATTCCAAATCCCTACACCCCACGGTTCCAAGAACAAGAGTTACCTTGCAAGCCTGAAACGTCAGAACTCATAGAAGGAAGCGCAAGTCCAAAACAACAGAACACCTGTTGTGACTTGGTGAAGCGCACACGTACAAGGAAGCGCACACGTCTCATTATCCAAGATGGTATAGCAGTCCGTGGGGTGTCTTTGTCTTGTCTCGTCCCATGTGTACATATCTTTTTCTAAGCGTTCTTTTTAATATTTTTCCTTAACCTCAACTTCAAAATACTCTCCTGCAACCCGCCTCACCCAATGTGGTGTGGATCTATTTTTTTCCCCTAAAGTACTTCTATTTACCTCCGAACTGGAATACCTCAACTGAGGCTAGCTAGCTACCAGCTATCAGTCAGCTAACCACTGCTAGCGGCCATCAGCTAACCTTTAGCTCGGAAAGCTCTCGCCAGTTCGTACAACGCATTTCAAACCAGAGCATACCGGACCAATTTTTCTCTCCATAACCCCGAATTCCTACCACAAACTCTGAACCTTTTCATCTGGATCATCACAGCTAGCTAACCGCAACCCGGGTTGACTACTCCTGGCTAACGTTTCCGTCCCAGAGCTAGCACCAACTAGCCTGGGGCTAGCCCATGCTAGACCCATCTCCCAGCTCACTCCTGGACTATAATACCCGGACCCCTTCTACTGCCGGTACGGGGCACGGAACTCCGCCGACCCTCTACGACTGGAATTCCGACATAATCTGCCCGAGGACTCCAACAGGCCCCTCAGGCGCGATGTCCGCTGAAGGCCCATTCTGCTAACCTGCTAGGCCTGCTAGCTAACTAGAGCTACTTGGATCCCTACTAATTCCACAACTGGTCTATCGACGTCACCCCACAAAGAGGCAAAAACAGACTTACCCTCATCGCGACGTCCCCCATAGGCTAACTTGCTAGCCCCGGTCTGCTAACTGCTAGCTTACCTGCCCCGGTCTGCTAACTGCTAGCTTGCCTGCCCCTAGCTCCACTCCCCAGGTGCTCTCATTTGTTGACTTCTGTAACCGTAAAAGCCTTGGTTTCATGCATGTTAACATTAGAAGCCTACTCCCTCAGTTTGTTTTATTCACTGCTTTAGCACACTCTGCCAACCTGGGTGTCTTAGCCGTATCTGAACCCTGGCTTAGGAAACCCACCAAAAACCCTGAAATCTACATTGCTAACTACAACATTTTCTGCCAAGATAGAACTGCCAAAGGTGGCGGTGTTACAATCTACTGCAAAGATAGCCTGCAGAGTTCTGTATTTCAATCCAAGTCTGTACCCAAACAATTCGAGCTTCTACTTATAAAAATGCACCTTTCCAGAAACAAGTCTCTCACTGTTGCCGCTTGCTATAGACCTCCCTCTGCCCTCAGCTGTGCCCTCGATACCATATGTGATTGCCCCCCATCTATCTTCTGACTCGGTGACCTAAACTGGGACATGCTTAACACCCCGGTCATCCTATAATCCAAGCTTGATGCCCTCAATCTCACACAAATTATCAATGAACCTACCAGGTACAACTCCAAATCCGTAAACACGGGCACCCTCATAGATGTCATCCTAACTAACTCGCCCTCCAGACTCACTTCTGCTGTTTTCAATCAAGATCTCAGCGATCACTGTCTCATTGCCTGCATCCGTAATGGGTCTGCTACCAAACGACCACCCCTCATCACTGTCAAATGCTCCCTAAAACACTTATGCGAGCAGTTCTTTCTAATCGACCTGGCCGGGATATCCTGGAATGACATTGACCTCATCCGGTCAGTAGATGATGCCTGGATATTCTTTAAAAGTGCCTTCCTCACCATCTTAAATAAGCATGCCCCATTCAAAAAAATTAGAACCAGGAATAGATATAGGTCTGGAGTTAACGAAGGACTGTCTGCCCTTGACCAGCCCAAAAACATCCTATGGCGTTCTGCATTAGCTTCGATCAGCCCCTGTGATATGCAACTTTTCAGGGAAGTTAGGAACAAATATACACAGGCAGTTAGGAAAGCTAAGGCTAGCTTTTTCAAACAGAAATTTGCATCCTGTAGTACTAACTCAAAAAAGTTCTGGGACACTGTAACATCCATGGAGAATAAGAGCACCTCCTCCCAGCTGCCCACTGCTCTGAGGCTAGGAAACACTGTCACCGCCGATAAATCCACAATAATTGAGAATTTCAATAAGCATTTCTTTGCGGCTGGCCATGCTTTCCACCTGGCTACCCCTACCCCGGTCAACTGCCCGGCACCTTCCACAGCAATCTGCCAAAGCACCCACCATTTCTCCTTCACTCAAATCCAGATAGCTGATGTTCTGAAAGAGCTGAAAAATCTGGACCCCTACAAATCAGCCGGACTAGACAATCTGGACCCTCTCTTTCTAAAATGATCTGCCGAAATTGTTCCAACCCCTATTACTAGCCTATTCAACCTCTCTTTCGTATCGTCTGAGATTCCCAAAGATTGGAAAGCTGCTGCGGTCATCCCCCTCTTCAAAGGGGGATGACACTCTAGACCCAAACTGCTACAGACCTATATCTATCCTACCCTGTCTTTGTAAGGTCTTCGAAAGCAAAGTTAACAAACAGATTACCGACCATTTCCAATCCCACCGTACCTTCTCCGCTATGCAATCTGGTTTCAGAGTTGGTCAGAGTGCATCTCAGCTACACTCAAGGTTCTAAACGACATCATAACCGCCGTGCAGCCGTATTCATCGACCTGGCCAAGGCTTTCGACTCTGTCAATCACCACATTCTTATTGGCAGACTCGACAGCCTTGGCCTCTCCTGGTTTACCAACTACTTCTCAGACAGAGTTTGGTGTGTCAAATCGGAGGGCCTGTTGTCCAGACCTCTGGCAGTCTCTATGGGGGTGCCACAGGGTTCTATCCCGGGCCGACTCTCTTCTCTGTATACATCAATGATGTTGCTCTTGCTGCTGGTGATTCTCTGATACACCTCTACGCAGACGACACCATTCTGTATAATTCTGGCCCCTCTTTGGACACTGTGTTAACTAACCTCCAGACGAGCTTCAATGCCGTACAACTCTCCTTCCATGGCCTCCAACTGCTCTTAAATGCAAGTAAAACTAAATGCATGCTATTCAACCGATCACTGCCCGCACCTGCTCGCCCGTCCAGCATCACTACTCTGGACGGCTCTGACTTAGAATACGTGGACAACTACAAATACCTAGGTGTCTGGTTAGACTGTAAACTCTCCTTCCAGACTCACATTAACCATCTCCAATCCAAAATTAAATCTAGAATCGGCTTCCTATATCGCAACAAAGCATCCTTCACTCATGCTGCCAAACATACCCTCGTAAAACTGACCATCCTACCGATCCTCGACTTCGGTGATGTCTTCTATAAAATAGCCTCCAACACTCTACTCAACAAACTGGATGCAGTCTATCACAGTGCCATCCGTTTTGTCACCAAAGCCCCATACACTACCCACCATTGCGACCTGTATGCTCTTGTTGGTTGGCCCTCGCTTCATACCTGTTGCCAAACGCACTGGCTACAGGTTATCTTCAAGTCTCTGCTAGGTAAATCCCCACCTTATCTCAGCTCACTGGTCACCATAGCAGCACCCACTCGTAGCACGCGCTCCAGCAGGTATATCTGACTGGTCACCCCCAAAGCCAATTCCTCCTTTGGTTGTCTTTCCTTCCAGTTCTCTGCTGCCAATGACTGGAACGAACTGCAAAAATCTCTGAAGCTGGAGCCTCATATCTCCCTCACTAGCTTTAAGTGCCCGCTGTCAGAGCAGCTCACAGATCCCTGCACCTGTACATAGCCCATCTGTAAACAGCCCATCTATCTACCTACCTCATCCCCATACTGGTATTTATTTATTTATTTTATCTTGCTCCTTTGCACCTCAGTATCTCTACTTGCACATTCATCTTCTGCACATCTACCATTCCCGTGTTTAATTGCTATATTGTAATTACTTCGCCACCATGGCCTATTTATAACCTTAACTGCCTTATCTTACCTCATTTGCACTCACTGTATAGAGACTTTTTGTTTTCTTTTGTTCTACTGTATTATTGACTTTGTTTTGTTTATTCCATGTGTATCTCTGTGTTGTATGTGTCGGATTGCTATGTTATATCTTGGCCAGGTTGCAGTTGCAAATGAGAACTTGTTCTCAACTAGCATACCTGGTTAAATAAAGGTGAAATAGATTTTTTTTTAAATAGCATCGACCAGAGTCCATGAACTACGACAGCCCAAAGCTCAAACCTACAGGAAATCTGTGATAACATGGAAACGGTGTACTCTTGTCCAGCCACGGCAGTCCAAGGCTCAAACCCACAGGGAACTGCTGGTCCACTCTTCTGGGAAGGCTTTCCACTAGATGTTGGAACATCTAGGCGGCAGGGTAGCCGGGGCGGCAGGGTAGCCTAGTGGTTAGAGTGTTGGACTAGTAACCGAAAGGTTGCAAGTTCGAATCCCTGATCTGACAAGGTACAAATCTGTCGTTCTGCCCCTGAACAGGCAGTTAACCCACTGTTCCTAGGCCGTTATTGAAAATAAGAATTTGTTCTTAACTGACTTGCCTAGTAAAATAAAGGTAAAATAAAAATTGCTGCAGGGACTTGCTTCCATTCAGCCACAAGAACATTAGTGAGGTTGGGCAGTGATGTTGGGCGATTAGGTCTGGCTCGCAGTCGGCATTCCAATTCATCCCAAATGTGTTTGATGTGGTTGAGGTCAGGGCTCTGTGCAGGCCAGTCAAGTTCTTCCACACCAATCTCGACAAACAATTTCTGTAAGGACCTCGCTTTGTGCACGCGGGCATTGTCATGCTGAAACAGGATTTTTTTTTGTGCGGATAGATTGTAGATTCAACTTAGATTCCATCTAAGTTGTCTGCATCATTTCTAATCCCCCTTATATTTTTTGGTGTGTGTGTGTACACAGTTGTTGAAGTGTGTTGAAGTCACCTTCGCCAAATACATTTCAAATACATTTCAACTCAGTTTTTCACCATTTCTGTAAAAATTCCTCGTTTTAGGTCAGATAGGAAAACCACTTTATTTTAAGAATGTGGGTCAAAAGTTAAGTAGCCTTCCACTAGCTTCCCACAATAAGATGGATGAATTTTGGCCTGTTCCTCCGGACAGAGCTGGTGTAACTGAGTCAGATTTGTAGGCCTCCTTGCTCGCACACGCTTTTTCATTTCTGCCCACAAATGTTCTATAGGATTGATGTCAGGGCTTTGTGATGTCCCCTCCAATAGGACTTTGTCCTTAAGCCATTTTACCACAATTTTGAAAGTATGCTTGGGGTCATTGTCCATTTGGATGACCCATTTCATGCTGGTCATTTATGAACATTTGAACATCTTGGCCATGTTCTGTTATAATCTCCACCTGGCACAGCCAGAAGAGGAGTGGCCACCCCACATAGCCTGGTTCCTCTCTAGGTTTCTTCCTAGGTTTTGGCCTTTCAAGTTTTTCCTAGCCACCGTGCTTCTACACCTGTATTGCTTGCTGTTTGGGGTTTTAGGCTGGGTTTCTGTACAGCACTTTGAGATATCAGCTGATGTACGAAGGGCTATATAAATTAATTTGATTTCATTTCATTTGACAATGACTCAATAATCCATGCCTTCTGGGAATGCTGTAATGTCCAAAAGTTATAGGCACAGTTAAAAAGTTGGCTGTCAGAAGTATTACAATATCAATGTACTTTTAATTCATCTGTCTGCGTATTTCAAAACATGGCATAGGGTGAAGTGAAATACTCAATGGGTTGGATGTTGTTTTTCTCGTCAATCGTCTTGAAAAAAACGTATACTTCAAAACTGGAAATCACAAAGGAAAGATCAAATGCTTTATTATCTAAATGTTGATGGGCGATGGAGAGAAACAAAATGGTGCAGTTTGAGGTCATGGAGCGGCGAGTGATACAGGCACTGGAGATGGGGGTGTGAGCAGGTGGGTATAGACAGGGTTGATGTTGTGGATGTTTGTGTGTGTCTATATGCTGTCGTTTGTATGTGTATGTGTCTGTATTGTAAAAAAAAAACACAAAAAACATAAATACGGATATCTTTGGTCCTATCCATACACCTACGTAAAGCTAGCACCAGACCCAGGCCATTCCAACTCTATTGTTCACTGGAAGCAAACGGAGGAGGTGAGACAGGTAAATGCTCGAAAGTCAGGGACCTGTATGATATGGGTATAACATTGGGAGAAAAAACTGCATTAGGATGTTACCTCACTTTGGAGTTGCCAGGTCGCAAACTTCAAACAGGAATGGTGTACTATTAGAGAGTGAAAATCCCCCACGCTTGGCCAAGGCCATGAGCAGGGCAGTCTTGTACGAAGGCCCTTCGGGTCCGAAGAATCCTATGGTTAAAAATGGAGGCTCAATCAATGTGGAACCGCACCACCAGAGGATGAGACCTGAGGTAGAGCCGTCAATCCCTACATGACACGACGAGATCTCTGCCATATCAACCTTCAATGTGGAAAAAGAAAGGCCCCACTCAAAAAGCTCTACAAGAACATCAACATGTCCACCAAAGAACTCTGAAAAAGGAGAAACTCCTTTAACCTGACACCAACCCTCAAACGCGTTACTTTTGGTCACGTAGTATATAAGTGGCGACACTTATATACTACGTGCCCAAAAGTAACGCGTTTCCACTGCTCAACAGTCCAATGGCGGCGAGCTTTACACCACTCCAGCCGAAGCTTGGCATTGCACATGGTGATCTTAGGCTTGTATGCGGCTGCTCAGGCATGTAAACCAATTTCATGCCGTGCGGTAGCAGAGAGAACAGTCTACAACTGGGGTGGCTGGGGTCTTTGACAATTTTTAGGGCCTTCCTCTGACACCGCCTGGTATAGAGATCCTGGATGGCACTGGAACTAGGCCTTACGCATTACCCTCTGTAGTGCCATGCGGTCGGAGGTCAAGCAGTTGCCATACCAGGCAGTGATGCAACCCGCCAGGAAGCTCTCGATGGTTCAGCTGTAGAACCTTTTGAGGATCGGAAGAACCATGCCAATTATTTTCAGTCTCCTGAGGGGGAATAGGTATTGTCGTGCCCTCTTCATAACTGTCTTGGTGTGCTTGGACCATGTTAGTATGTTGGTGATGTGGACGCCAAGGAACTCTCAACTACAGCCCCGCCAATTAGAATGGGGGCGTGCTCGGTCCTCATTTTCCTGTAGTCTACAATCATCTCCTTTGTCTTGATCACGTTGAGGGAGAGGTTGTTGTCCTTGCACCACACAGTCAGGTCTCTGACCTCCTCCCCATAGGCTGTCTCGTCGTTGTCGGTGATAAGACCTACCACTGTTGTGTCATCGGCAAACTTAATGATGGTGTTGGAGTCGTGCCTGGCCGTGCAGTCATGAGTGAACAGGGAGTACAAGAGGGGACTAAGCACGCACCCCTGAGGGGCCCCCATGTTGAGGATCAGCATGGCGGATGTATCCACCGTAGTCAGGAAGTCCAGGATCCAGTTACAGAGTGAGGTGTTTAGTCCCTGGGTCCTTAGCTTATTGATGAGCTTTGACGGCCCTATGGTGTTAAACGCTGAGCTGTATTCAATGAATAGCATTCTCACATAGGTGTTCCTTTGTGTGAAAGGGCAGTGTGGAGTGCAATAAAGATTGCATCATCTGTGGATCTGTTGGGGTGGGATGCAAATTGGAGTGACCAGCCTTTCAAAGCACTTCATGGCTACAGACGTGAGTGCTACGGGTCATTAGCCATTTAGGCAGGTTAACTTAGTGTTATTGGGCACAGGGACTATGGTGGTCTGCTTGAAACATGCTGGTATTACAGACTCAGACAGGGAGAGTTTGAAAATGTCAGTGAAGACACTTGCCAGTTGGTCAGCGCATGCTCGGAGTACACGTCCTGGTAATCCGTCTGGCCCTGCGGCCTTGTGAATGTTGACCTGTTGAAAGGTCTTACTCAAATGGGCTGTGTAGAACGTGATCACACAGCCGTCCTGAACAGCTGAGGCTCTCGTGCATGTTTCAGTGTTACTTGTCTCAAAGCTAGCATAGAAATAATTTAGCTCGTCTGTTAGGCTTGTGTCACTGGGCAGCTCTCGGCTGTGCTTCCCTTTGTAGTCTGTAATAGTTTGCAAGCCCTGCTACACGCAACGAGAGTCGGAGCCTGTGTAGTACGATTCGATCTTAGTCCTGTATTGAAGCTTTGCCTGTTTGATGGTTCGTCGGAGGGCATAGCTGGATTTCTTATAGGCTTCCCGCTCCTTGAATGAGGCAGCTCTACCCTTTAGCTCAGTGCGGATGTTGCCTGTAATCCATGGCTTCTGGTTGAGGTATGTACGTACAGTCACTGTGGGGATTACGTCATCGATGCACTTATTGATGAAGCCAGTGACTGATATGGTGTACTACTCAATGCCATCAGAAGAAACCCGGAACATATTCCAGCCTGTGCTAGCAAAACAGTCCTTTAGGTTAGCATCTGTTTCATCTGACCACTTAATTCAATCTCCCCGGCCGAATCCGAAGCCGGGGCTTCAGGCTGCCCCGGACGAATGTCATCCAATTCACACTCTTAAAAACCCTCCAGAGCCAATCAGGGATAATATATCATCCCCGGAATCTGGACTCTGAATTTTCCTCACAAAGTCAGCCCGACTCCCAATGGAAGTTGAACCCAGCCGGAGACAATAGTCACACAAACTGGTCTGACCCAAGGCCTTCTGGGCATGTTTCCACCCCAGGCAACAGGATAGCACTCGTGAGTATATTTAAGTTTCATTGTGAAACCACATGCCGTACAGAACTGTCGGAGGTTCAAACCCTTTCTACTGGCCCTCTTACTCATGCAAGGAAGCACTGGCTACACAAGCAGAGCAAAAAGTAGTGTATTTTTAGCCATCACAAAAAACGATACCAAGAGCCAAACCTGGCAACATCTATGGGGACTATTACTCTCTCCCCACTAACAGACACCTAAGTCAGAGACATTTAAGCCTTCATGCTTAAAAGTTTGGCGAGTTCAAGAGCGAAGAATTGAGGAAATGGATGCAAGCCCCGGTATTTTAGCCAGGAAGGCGGGGCTGCTGAGGGCGGACTCGGCATCCATTGGCCCGTGGGGTGTGATTTCGGTCTGCTTCAGTTGAATAGGATTGGTCTTTGACTCCCCATAGTATGTTATACTGAGTGACCAACTGAAAGGGAACAGTCACAGGGACGGGACAGTAAATCAGCTGAGGTTTAGCTTTGATCAGCTACCACAATGGAGGAGTATATAGCCCTTCTCGCTATAGAGTCAGCTATTCTTCTGGCCACTAAAAAGAGTTTAAAGAGTATAAAAGCCCTCTTCGGTCAGGGTACAACCTGACCACAACGTCACAAAAGACACAGATCTTCTGAAGACACAAATGCGAACATAAGAGAGCCCCCAGCATAAGAGAGCCCTAGGTTTTTGACCATCCATCCCTCTTAAGTTATTTACCAGGTCATATCCTCTGTTATAGCTTGTTATCTGGGCCCATAATACCACACCATCGATCCCTAACAACCTGCCACTGGACATGCCCACACACACACACACACACACACACACAACTGCCACGGTCCTGCCACCGTAGGGGATCAGGTCAGGACAAGACGATACAGCATTTACAATTTATGTCTTTGTTTGAGATAAAGCCACTAACTAACTTGATGGTGCCTGAGATGACCCAAGAGATCCATTGGTGTTCAATGAATAGACACCTAGCTGAACCACGTGAACGTAGTTTGGCTGTTGCTTGTTCAATGCGTAGACATTATAAACACTGCTGCAGCGTGTGTTTGAGTGAGCATATACAGTATGCACATGCGGGTGTGCAAGTATAATCCAAATTGATTCAAACATTCATACCCCAATATGGCCACCAACCTACATATGTCATTGGAACACTTGTAATCAGAACATCGATTCCACGAATTCCCCAGAAAATGAGTAAATCAGATTCTAAAAAAAGGGGGTCACAAGTGAGAAGATGGGATCTCCCTTCCTTACTCTGTCATTAGGGAACCAGTGACCTCTTTCTCACTTCCTCCACACTGCTAGAGCAAGCTGAACATGATAGTCCCAGTGTGTGTCTCAGGAGTAAGTGTGTGTGTACGTATGCATGTGTGTGTGTGTGTGTATGCGTGAGTGTGCTGTATGTGCATGTGTGTGCGTGCCTGCATTTATGCTGGATGAATGTCTGTATGTGTACTGTGTGAATCTGTGTGTGCGGGTGTCCAGGGAGGGGGAGATACAAAGGTTCATCATTAAAGCTTTAACCTGGTTAAATGAAAGGTTAAATAAATCTTGATGACATGTAGATTTACCATATCTCTCTGAAGGAGGAGGACTACAAACTTAGGGCAGGAGGTGAGAGGGGGGTGTCTCTCTTCCAGGGAAATGTCTTCCGTCACGGGGAGACGAGGCTCCCTCTGCCCTGCTGACAGACTGACCTCCACAGGGGCTCTGGAGGTATGGAGATTTGTATGTGTGTATGCACACAGTCCGAAAGGTACAGAACGGCAGGCAGGCAGGCTCAGGGTCAGGCTAGGCAGAGGTCAGTAATCCAGGGTGGTGTGACAAGGTACAGAACAACAGGCAGGGTCAGGGCAGGCAGAATGATCAAAAACCGGGAAAGCTTTAAAACAGGAACTAATGCCAGCCAGGACCACGGGAAAAAATGCTGGTAAGCTTGACGAAAGAAAACAAACTGGCAACAGACAAACCGAGAACACAGGTATAAATACAGTGCCTTGCGAAAGTATTCGGCCCCCTTGAACTTTGCGACCTTTTGCCACATTTCAGGCTTCAAACATAAAAATATAAAACTGTATTTTTTTGTGAAGAATCAACAACAAGTGGGACACAATCATGAAGTGGAATGACATTTATTGGATATTTCAAACTTTTTTAACAAATCAAAAACTGAAAAATTGGGCGTGCAAAATTATTCAGCCCCCTTAAGTTAATACTTTGTAGCGCCACCTTTTGCTGCGATTACAGCTGTATGTCGCTTGGGGTATGTCTCTATCAGTTTTGCACATCGAGAGACTGAAATTTTTTCCCATTCCTCCTTGCAAAACAGCTCAAGCTCAGTGAGGTTGGATGGAGAGCATTTGTGAACAGCAGTTTTCAGTTCTTTCCACAGATTCTCGATTGGATTCAGGTCTGGACTTTGACTTGGCCATTCTAACACCTGGATATGTTTATTTTTGAACCATTCCATTGTAGATTTTGCTTTATGTTTTGGATCATTGTCTTGTTGGAAGACAAATCTCCGTCCCAGTCTCAGGTCTTTTGCAGACTCCATCAGGTTTTCTGGTTTTCATTCTTCCAGAATGGTCCTGTATTTGGCTCCATCCTTCTTCCCATCAATTTTAACCATCTTCCCTGTCCCTGCTGAAGAAAAGCAGGCCCAAACCATGATGCTGCCACCACCATGTTTGACAGTGGGGATGGTGTGGTCAGGGTGATGAGCTGTGTTGCTTTTACGCCAAACATAACGTTTTGCATTGTTGCCAAAAAGTTCAATTTTGGTTTCATCTGACCAGAGCACCTTCTTCCACATGTTTGGTGTGTCTCCCAGGTGGCTTGTGGCAAACTTTAAACGACACTTTTTATGGATATCTTTAAGAAATGGCTTTCTTCTTGCCACTCTTCCATAAAGGCCAGATTTGTGCAATATACGACTGATTGTTGTCCTATGGACAGAGTCTCCCACCTCAGCTGTAGATCTCTGCAGTTCATCCAGAGTGATCATGGGCCTCTTTGCTGCATCTCTGATCAGTCTTCTCCTTGTATGAGCTGAAAGTTTAGAGGGACGGCCAGGTCTTGGTAGATTTACAGTGGTCTGATACTCCTTCCATTTCAATATTATCGCTTGCACAGTGCTCCTTGGGATGTTTAAAGCTTGGGAAATCTTTTTGTATCCAAATCCGGCTTTAAACTTCTTCACAACAGTATCTCGGACCTGCCTGGTGTGTTCCTTGTTCTTCATGATGCTCTCTGCACTTTTAACGGACCTCTGAGACTATCACAGTGCAGGTGCATTTATACGGAGACTTGATTACACACAGGTGGATTGTATTTATCATCATTAGTCATTTAGGTCAACATTGGATCATTCAGAGATCCTCACTGAACTTCTGGAGAGAGTTTGCTGCACTGAAAGTAAAGGGGCTGAATAATTTTGCACGCCCAATTTTTCAGTTTTTGATTTGTTAAAAAAGTTTGAAATATCCAATAAATGTCGTTCCACTTCATGATTGTGTCCCACTTGTTGTTGATTCTTCACAAAAAAATACAGTTTTATATCTTTATGTTTGACGCCTGAAATGTGGCAAAAGGTCGCAAAGTTCAAGGGGGCCGAATACTTTCGCAAGGCACTGTACACTGGGGATAATGAGGAAGATGGGCGACACCAATAATGACCAATAACCAAACTTGATTGAATGGTAATAAAACAAAAAAGTCACGTTCATGCGTTCACACATTTAAGTCACACCATCAATAATAAATAAATAAATCACACGGTCAACGGTTCATTCATGGCATTTATTACCCCTCATAAATTGGTATGCAGGGTGGCAGGGGGAATGGAGGTATGACGTGTTTGTGTGTATGTGTGTGTACAGTTGAAGTCGGAAGTTTACATACACTTAGGTTGGAGTCATTAAGACTTGTTCTTCAAGCGTGTGCGAGCAAGGAGGCCTACAAACCTGACTCAGTTACGCCAGCTCTGTCAGGAGGAATGGGCCAAAATTCACCCAACTTATTGTGGGAAGCTTGTGGAAGGCTACCCGTAACATTTGACCGAAGTGAAGTTAAAGAATTTAAAGGCAATGCTACCAAATACTAATTGAGTGTATGTAATCTTCTTTATTTTTACTCTGATTAAATCAGGAATTATGAGTTTAAATGTAGTTGACTAAGTTGTATGTTAACTTTTGACTTAAACTGTGTGTGTGAGAGAGAGAGTGTGTGTGAAATAGGTTAGTCCTGCTGTGTGGGGTTGGTATGGGGGGGGGGTGGCAGGTGGCACAGAAGTTCACACACACACACATAGAGGTAGCGTGTAGCCTCTGGGTCTCAGGAGATAAAGTATTTGTGGCTGACGTGAGTTTCAAAACCGTAATGCCTGATGTCTCAGAGTGTGTGTGTGTGTGTTTTGAATTTAGCAGTTCATCAAGAGGAAAGGTTAAGGGTTTTATGGACAACGTAGTAAGGCTTCTTTGGTGCGGAGTGACACCACACACACACATCATCAATCGTCCCTTTAATCATTGTAGGTTCATAATGTTTGTCCCATGTGTATGGTTTAGTAAGGTCAGTTCATGGACCTGAAATTTGCCAAACCTCCTCTCGTCCCTCTCTCTTCTACTCTTCCATCACTCACTTACTCTGGGCTCATTTCCCGTCCATGGCTCTGTCTTGGGACCGTCCATCGGAGCCTTCTAAGTACTTGACTCCCCACCTATGTGACTGGCTTCTTCTGTGTGTGCATACTGAAGTATCTGGTTCTCTCACCCCAGAGGAGCTGACCCTCTCTTCTTCTTCGTGTGTGTGTGTGTGCGTGCGTGCATGCGCGTGTGTGTGTGAACAAAGGGTGCGTGTGTATGTGTGTGTGACCAAAGGGTTCTTTGTGTGTGTGTGAAGACTTATATGTGTGTAAATTTCCTTGGCGTGTCCATCACAGCCTTGACTCCACCTGTATGTGATTAATTCTCTCTGTAACCCCCACAGGAGCTGAATCTAATGAGAAAGACCTATATGGGATTCATTCACAATGGAACCATAGACATTTCATCACTAAACTATACCAGTGATCTTTCCTAGAACCTCTGGGTACAACTGTGGATACAAAACCAGCTGTCCCTCTTAGAACTGACTTCAGGGAGTGCTTTTTACTGCATGCAGTGTGTGTGTGTTTGTGTGTGTTTGGAATCCTCAAGCCTCTTACCTAAAGGTCTTAGACACCTTCACTCTTAGAAGAAAAGGTGCTATCTAGAACCTTAAAGGGTTCTTTGGCTGTCCCGATAGCGGCACCCTTTAAAGAACCATTTTTTGGTTTCCACAGAAAGTTCTACCTTGAACCAAAAAGTGTTCTCCTATAGGGGCAAACGAAGAACCCTTTTGGAACCCTTTTTTCTAAGAGTGTATAGGTCCACACCACACTAGATTGACTGACCATTGACTCCTCAGATCCACATGACACAGAAGTGGGGAGACAGTTATAGGTTAGATGTGGGCCAGCCCCCGGAGGATTGTGGGTGTATGTAGAGCCTTGGTTACACAATGTACAGTAGCTTGTGCTTTTCGTAATCGGATCGAGGACCAACCACAATCAGTTATTTTAATTGTTGACACACCCATCTAAAAATGTGGGCACAATAAAGTAAACATTATCACAGCTCGTTTTGCTCATATTTACCAACGGTGCCAATATTAGTGTAGGGCACTGTATGTTGAATTGACGTTAGCTAATATGGTGACAACGATATAGGCTGTGTGTAGTGGTTAAGGGTTATGATATGAAGGTTTGGCTTGGAAAGTTTTTTTTGCCTGGTCACACACAGCTGATGTGTTATGCATTGAAGTCAAGGAATTATTCAACGATCAAAGGGATCGTGCTGTTTGTATGTGGCTGCTATGAAAGTGAACTGTGTTTTCGTGTGATCAGGGGTGTTCTCATTCTGCAAATTCTGTTGAAAAACGTTTCTTAAATGAAAGCAAACGGAACGAAACCGAGATAAACATACGTGAATTTGTCCTACATTAACTCTCATTTGCAACTGTTGGACTGATGATTACACCATAGATCTGCTAGATGCAGGCAAGAGTGTCCAAGGCGGAATTGAATGTGTCAATGTCTGTTACCTTGATTACTCAAATTTCTCTTGACCTGTGCACCTATGTTGTACACTTTCATTCATAGGCTAGGTTGTAGCTACCTCGTGATGGGTATAGGGAAAATTAGTATCATGTAATAGCCTAAACCTATCGATGTTACATTGAGCTGGGTGAATGGAATATGAATGACAGTCATCCAATATGCTGTAATAGAAATAAGGCCATGCTCATAAAAAATTGTCTTCCCTCATCATCGACCACCACTGGATTTGATAAAGACTGCGAGCTGAAGCCAGAGTCTGGAAAGCACTTAATCTGAAGTAGATCTGAGGACATCAACCGTATAGTAGTTTGAAGTTTTAATGTCACACTCACAAGTATAGTGAAATGCCTTTCTTGCAAGCTCTAACCCAACAATCCAGCAATCAATAACAATGTAATACTAAAAATATAGTTCCCACTGTGAAGCATGGAGGAGGAGGTGTGATGGTGTGGGTGTGCTTTGCTGGTGACACTGTCGTGATTTATTTCGAATTCAAGGCACACTTAACCAGCATGGCTACTACAGCATTCTGCAGCGATACACCATCCCATCTGGTTTGGGCTTAGTGGGACTATCATTTGTTTTTCAACAGGACAATGACCCAACACACCTCCAGGCTGTGTAAGGTCTATTTGACCAAGAAGGATAGAGATGGAGTGGTGCATCAGATGACCTGGCCACCACAATCACCCGACCTCAACCCACTTGAGATAGTTTGGGATGAGTTTGACCGCAGAGTGATGGAATAGCAGACACAAGTGGGATGTCCTTCAAGACTGTTGGAAAAGCATTCCAGATTAAGCTGGTTGAGATAATGCTAAGAGTGTACAAAGCTGTCATCAAGGCAAAATCAAGGCAAATCTAAAATATATTTTGATTTGTTTAACACTTTTTTGGCTACGTGATTCCACATGTGTTATTTCATAGCATTGATGTACAATGTAGAAAATAGTTTTTTTTAAATAAAGAAAAACCCTTGAATGAGTAGGTGTGTCCAAACTTTTGACTGGTACTGTAAACATATTTTCCTTTATTATTTTCAGAGATGGTTGTGGACTACGGGAAAAAGAGGACCGAGCACGCCCCCGTTCTCATCGACAGGGCTGCAGTGGAGCAGGTTGAGAGCTTCAAGTTCCCTGGTGTCCACATCACCAACAAACTAACATGGTCCAAGCACATCAAGACAGTCGTGAAGAGGCCACGACAAAAACCTATTCCCCCTCATGAGACTGAAAAGGTTTGGCATGGGTCCTCAGATCCTCAAAAGGTTCTACAGCTGCGCCAATTAGAGCATGATAGCATCACTGCCTGGTATGGCAACTGCTCGGCCTCCGACCGCAAGGCACTACAGAGGGTAGTGCGTATGGCCCAGTACATCACTGGGGCCAAGCTTCCTGCCATCCAGGACCTCTATACCAGGCACTGTCAGAGGAAGGCCCTGAAAATTGTCAGACTCCAGCCGCCCTAGTCATAGACTGTTCTCTTTGCTGTAGCACGCACGGCAAGAGGTACCGAAGCGCCAAGTCTAGGTCCAAGAGGCCTCTAAACAGCTTCTAACCCCAAGTCATAAGACTTCTGAACATCTAGTCAACTGGCTACCCAGACTATTTGCATTGCCCGCCCACAGTATATTTTACATTAGTTATCTTGTTGTTATTAGTTCCACCCTTCAGCTCCATTCAACCCCTCCCATCAATCTCTTAACACCTTCCATATTGGATTTCTATTTGTCCCATATTGTTCAACTGTTCTGTGATGTTTCACACAATTCTGAAGATTGTAATTTTAAAGATGAACATTTTTGCTAAAAGTATTATTGATCGATTGACTATGACTTTTCAAATCACCCAGTTGTGCTACCTGCAGAGTTAGCTCAAGGTAAATGTTGTAATTCTTCAGCCATTCCTGAACCTGTGAACAAAAATAACATATGGACAGTACCAAAATAAATGATCTAATGACTCTGTCTCTTCACAGAAAAATTTGCAGAGCTGGGAAGGTTGTATCCCCCATATATATATATAACATTTTATTGGTTGCAAGAATTATGTATAATAATTTAAATTGAATCCGCCATCGTTTTGCGTATCAGTTCATAAACCATGTGCCATGGAATCGGTACATCGAAAATCTCTTCCCAACTATTTTGCAATTTATATGGCACAGCTTTCAATTTTTTTGGTCGTTAAATGAAACTGGTATGGTTTTTTATTCATCGCAATTGTCTTTAGCCAATTTTGGTCTTTAATGCAGGGCTGACAGACAAGTTCCTTCATTTTTCCCGTTTCCACTTGCCTCTTCCATTTTTGCGGTAATGCTGCAATTAGTTGATTGTAATTTTGGGTAAAGCAGACATCTCCATCTCCACCTCCACAGTTAACACAACCCTATAAATCACTCCTTTCAATGGTGCCCTGCTCCTAAGAGCAAAGCAAGGAGAAGATCTTGACCCAGGTTGCATGAGACGGAGCACCCGCTCCCTCTGGTCAGAAGAAACACAAACAAACATCACATGTCCACTACAGTTTACCTTCACTGATTCAACTGCACCAGTGGAGGCTGCTGAGGGGAGGACGGCTCATAATAACATCTGGACCGGAGCGAATGGAATGATATCATACAAAAACTGTGTGTTTTTGATGTATTTGATACCATTCCACTGATTCTGCCCCAGTCATTGCCACGAGCCCGTCCTCCCCAATGAAGGTACCACTGACCTCCTGTGAACTACACCCACCCTGAAACCACAAATGGATCCGCCAAAAGACAAGGCTTCACTTTTTCCCAAAATGCCACTCCTACTGGACCAGATTCTTCTTACTATCTACCTCGGACAGGGTATCGTCTGTTGAGTCTGAGCTTGCAGAAGGTTAGGCGGAGCAGTAATATCTGAACAATTACCTGCTTGCTTTCGAAATGGCCACTCCTTTTGACACACCCACTCCTTTCCACACGCCCATACCCCATTCGCCATATTGGGGCTCAGCTTCCCCCTTCTCATTCAAAACATTTTTGCAAAACATAATTCTCTAGACCTCCAAGGGAGGTGTGATAATGAGGTGGTTATGGAGGTAATGGCAACACAAGACTAATAGACCAATAACAAATAGAGCTCCAAACCTCTCTGCCTATAAGAGAGTTTTAAGTTTTCCCCTCCCCTCTCAGACCACACCCCCAGACAGCCCAAACAAAATGATTGCTTGAGAAATGTTTTTGCTAAAAAAGCATTTTTTTTCTTCAATTTTAACGGAAAACTATTACAGTAAAGTACTTAAGTGTTACCCAGAAAATATTTGATATTGATATAAAAACAATGTGGACCCCCTGGCCTAGGCAGAGAGCTCTGTAAATATTGTACATAATTTTGTTATTTTCATATTTTTTCATCACATTTTTTAAATAATGTTTGAGGTTGATCACTTACATCTCATGGTCTTGACTCTGACATTCATCATTCTTTTTGGCTTACGCCTATAGCTAGCTAGTTGGCTGTTTTGGATTCAAATAATACAGCCCCTGCTTTATTATTTAATCTGTCAGGAAGGAATTACAAAAAGTACTGCATGCTGTGTCCAGAGATGACAGAAGACGTTCAGGGACTGTTCTTAACTGCTGCCAAGATGTTGTGACTTCCCGTGTCCTTTTCAGCAGCTGTGGCATCACCCATGTAGGTGCTACATGTTCGGCAATGGACAACCAGTAGCTACGGAGAAGCAGGTCCTATGGAGAAACTGACCATCGATTCCCCCTCCGCCGAAGCTACACTGCCTTTCCAATCCAAACTGCCTCAACTCCCAGCCTTTCACCTGAAGCCTAATTGAGACATTCAATCTCAATACCATCTCAATTTACATTTGTTGTTTGTTTTTCTTTTCATTGGCTTTGAGATGATTTTCTGTAATGCAAGTTACCAGCATTATTATTACATAATATCCCTAGTCGTTGTCTGTCATAGTCAATGTCTCCTTGAAGCTTGGCTCTGTAGGATTCAAGTTTATTATGTGAGCTGCAGGCATGTTGATAAGACAATGCACAGAAACACATTAGTCAAAGTACTGGAACAGAGCACTTAAGTGTGCACTTCCAAGTTAGGGGAGAAACGTTTCCACACAAAACGATGGACATGGGGTTTATTTTTCAGTCTTAAAAGTTTATAACAACTTCTGGATAACATAACATAAAAAATAAAATAAAAAACAGATTTTTTAAAAATGAATAAATGTCACCCCATGATGACATTACAAATTAAAAATAAGATTTGAAAAACAACATCACAGGAAGAATCTTCCCCCCACAGCTCTCCTCGTTGACCGTAGAATAGAAAAAGAAAGAATAGAACAAATTCTATTTGATTCTATTCTCGCAGTACGTAACATTACATGCATACCTACCACACGCTAGTTCATAGTGGGACAACCTAGACCAGTGTTAAGATGTGAATTCATATCAATACTATACATTTTCAGGAGTGGATTTTATTATCAACCTGTTATGGTATGAAATCGGGTCATTTTCTAACCCCCCCATTTAACTATTGAATGATAGATTACTAGTAGAAATCAAATACAAAAGCTTGAGTGATTGGCATTCTCATACACAGTACATGATCATAATAGGATAGGGTTTTTGATTGGTTGGCAGGGAAACTCTGTTTACTCAGTTTCGTTGTCATGCCAATAGTTTTGTGAAATGTGAAGAAAAAAACAACCTTTTGGAGATAAAAATAATGAATGATGGAAAATAAACTCCCGCCCGCAGCCAAAGTGTATATACTTTTTTATTTTTAAATATATATATATATATATATATATATATATATATATATATATATATATAAAAATACTGTTTCATTTATAGATGTACAATATCTGAATGAGTGTGTGTATATGTGAGCGAGTGAAAGCATGAGTGTGTGAATGAGTGCATGAATCAATTAAATGAGTGAAGACGAGTGAACAAACAAAATCAACCCAGAAATTCATAATATAGCTAAGTACCTGTTTTATGTCTTACAACTATAAAGGTGTTTTACATAATATACACATTTAATTACTTACAAAAAGAGAAACGAGGCCTAGAGTTAACAGGCTGGGAGAGACAGCAGTGTTAGTACCACCAAAGAGAAAAAACGAGATAAAAAGAAAGAATAACAGAAAGATTTAATAAAAATTAAAACCTAGAAAAACGCAGTCTCGCTAAGAAAGCTCATCAGTGCATCTCTTCTCTTTGATGTTCCGACGTCAAAGTGCCGATTTGGTAACACGGAGACAACTCCACTCATTTGTAAAACACAAAAAGAAAAAAAAGAAAAAATCTGTCTAAAAATGAAATGTTTGTACCACCCTCTGTACTGTACTGAAAATCTAAATATATTTTTTTCTTGTTGTTGAAACAAAATAATAATTTTGAAAAGATAAAAATAAAATGCACTTTTGCCACACAAGGCACCTTTCATGTTTTTTTTTGTGTTTCTTTTTGACGTACTTGAGGTATTAAAAAAGAAGAAAAGACTAAATAGATTCATTTTTTCAACGTTTTTTTCTTTTGTTGCTGTGTTGCACAGTAGCACCATTGAAGTTGTTGTTTCCGGAAGACAATACACCATTGGAATTCCACCTTGTCACGGAGACATCATCATCACCACCCCTCCGCCGCCGCCATGTTCGTTGTCGGTTGTCCCCAGCAACGGTTGCCGCTGCGCTGTTACGTCCTCTTCATACAGACCACACAGCGGCTGACGCGCGTCCGCAGGTTACCTGCTTTCAGCGTCTCCGACTGTGGCTTCCTGTTAGGGGTCAGGGGTTAGAGGTCAGGGTTTGGGACTTTATATTTTATATGAAAACTACCCATCTCAAGCAAATAACAACATTATCTAATGCTTTCAGTGTAATTTCTCATTACTAAGGATCAATCAACCAATCAATTATTCAATAAATCAATTACTGAGGGGAAAAAACCCATCATAATCTCTGCAACATTCTCTCGTACCTGAACATTTCTGATTGGTCGACGGTAGCCAGCCAGAAGCTGTAGGAGTTGCCGTAGTAGTTGCAGGTTCCCCGACCGTGGCACTCGATGAAGGGAGCGCTCCGGAATTCCTCTAGACAGGAGCCAGGAGAGGCCAGAGCCTGACCCGAACCCTCAGCACCAGCACTAGTGTGCTGTTATAAAAAGAGAGCGGGAGGAAGGGAGGGAGAGGAGGAGGGGAGTGGGAGGGATTGGTGGAGAAAGGTAAATGTGTGTGTTCATATGGTGGCTTAAACACACTTAAAATGTCAAACTTGATTCCTGTGTGTGTGTGTGTGTGTGTGTGTGTGTGTGTGTGTGTGTGTGTGTGTGTGTGTGTGTGTGTGTGTGTGTGTGTGTGTGTGTGTGTGTGTGTGTGTGTGTGTGTGTGTGTGTGTGTGTGTGTGTGTGTGTGTGTGTGTGTGTGTGTGTGTGTGTGTTTGTGTGTGTGTGTGTTTGTGTGTGTGTGTACCATCATGAAGGAGTATCCGATCCACAGTGGTTCCCAGTAGCTGGGGCAGGTGGGGATCTGAATGGTCTGACTGTGTACAGCTATCACCATGGCAGGGGCCTCACACACTGCACACCTAAAACACACACACACACATAGAGGAGTGGTTAAATACACACACTCAGACATGATCAAATCACAGTCCCCTATTGTATCTCGTCTCCTCTATATGCCCTCCGTCCCTCCATCCCTTCCCCCTCCCTCCATCCCTCTCTACCTGCTGATGTAAGGTTTGATGCCCTCTCCGGTGATGGGGGCCATAGTCATGGGCATAGGCGTGGGTGTGGACAGCCAATAGGAGTAGTCGTTACGGGAGGCAAAGTTACACACGTTGTTGATGTTACAGAACATGAATGGCATGGTGCTGAACCGACGCAGGCAACTACCAGCAGTTCCTAGAGAGAGGGAGTAGAGGAAAGAGGGGCGAGAGGATGGGAGAGATGAAGGGTAGGAGGGAAGGGCGAGAGGATGGGGAGAAGAGATAGGGAGAGGAGAGGAGAGTTTAATAATTTGTTTGGAAGATTTTCCAGCTTTGAACTATTTCCTATGTGTGCGTGCGACCACGCATGTGTGTGCATGCGTCTTTGTGTCCCAGCTTGTATACATAACTCCAGTCTCCATCCTTACCCAGGTCCTGTCCGTGTGCCCTCTCGTTGCCCTGTACGTAGAGCAGAGAGTAGCCGTCGTAGATGAGACTGGTGCCCTCTGGGCAGAGGGGGACGTCCTCGCCCTGGCTGTGTCTGGTGATCAGGAAGCCGTGCGCCACAGAGGCAGATCCAGATGGACCTGGGGGGCCCTGCAGGCCATCTGAACCAGGGGGACCGGGATATCCACGCTCACCTGGGAACAGGGGATAGAAGGGATAAAAGACAAAGCATGGGGAAAATTAACAACTCAATGAATTGTATCATACCACATAACTCAGGCAGACTAAAGATGTAAGATGTGCTATAATGATCAGTATAATCAGTAAGATGTCCTACAATGATCAGTAAGATGTGCTACAATGATCAGTATAATCAGTAAGATGTCCTACACTGATCAGTATAATCAGTAAGATGTCCTACAATGATCAGTAAGATGTCCTACAATTATCAGTATAATCAGTAAGATGTCCTACAATGATTAGTATAATCAGTAAGATGTCCTACAATGATCAGTATAATCAGTAAGATGTGCTACAATGATCAGTAAAGACTTGTTCACACTACAGGCCTTAATGCTCAAATCTTCTTCTTTTTTAAATCCGTTTTGGAAGACTGACTGTCCAAACAGCGAGTTACACATGTCCAAATCAGATTTGTGTATGTTCAGACTTTAGTCATTTGCAGATGGTAATGGCGGGTGTGTGTGCAGTAGTGTTGGCTGATTGGTGGTGATGCTCGTGCTCCCTCTCAATCAGAAGTTATGTAGCAAGCTACGGTCACAACTACGCCTGCCATGGAACTCTCCCAGTTGCTTTGAATGTTCGAAATCGGGGTGTAATAACACTAACACCTCAAAGGATAAGATGATCCATCTTTCAAAACAAGTCATTTTTGGCTAGCAACAACAGTCAAATAGTTAGCTAGGTAGCAGTTTAGCTTGCTAGCACATTCTCAAATTTGTTTGTAAACAATTAACAAGCTAGTAATACGAAGTTCTTGTCAAACTGTCAACAGAGTAGCTAGCATGCAACAATATATACGTAAAAACAGTCTACAAACCACTTTAAATCAGATTTAACTGTTTAGACACAAGTCACATGGCCAGAAATCTGATTTGTATCTGGCTTGAAATATCTGATTCAAAATTATCAGATTAGAATCAAACTGCCAGTGTGAAAGCTTTAGATGTGCCATAATTAGGGATGTAACGATTCACCATATCGGTTCCTGATTCAAATGTTTAAGATACAAGTGCAACGGCCCGCGGACCCCAAACGGATTAAAATGTAGCATGCAATTTATTATGTGACTTGTTAAGCACATTTTTACTACTGAACTTATTTAGGCGTGCCATAACAAAGGGGTTGAATACTTACTGACTCAAGACATTTCAGATATTCATTTTTTACTCATTTGTCAAAAAAAAATCTAAAAACATAGTTCCACTTTGACATTATGGGTTATTGTGTGTAGGCCAGTGACACAACATCTACATGTAATCCATTTTTAATTCAGGCTGTAACACAATTTTTTTTTAAAGTCAAGGGTGTGAATACTTTCTGAAGGCACTGTACCTGCTGAACAGGGCTTACAATATATTTTATTTTAATAATAATTTATTGGATTTATATAGTGCTTTTCTACCAACTGAGGTACTCAAAAAACTTTACATAGTAGAGGTAAACTCACCTCATCCACCACAAATGTGTAGCACCCACCTGGGTGATGCACAGCAACCATTTTTGTGCCAGAACACTCACCACACATCAGCTGGATAGGTGAGGAGTAATATACAGTACCAGTCAAAGGTTTGGACACCTACTCATTCAACGTTTTTTCTTTATTTTTACTATTTTATACATTGTAGAATAATAGTGTTGGGGGTGCACCTCAGCCACGCTCAAGGTACTAAACAATATCATAACCGCCATCGATAAAACACACTACTGTGCAGCCGTCTTCATCGACCTGGCCAAGGCTTTCGACTCTGTCAATCACCGTATTCTTACCGGCAGACTCAACAGCCTTGGTTTTTCTAATGACTGCCTCGCCTGGTTCACCAACTCCTTTGCAGACAGAGTTCAGTGTGTCAAATAGGAGGGCATGTTGTCCGGACCTCTGGCAGTCTCTATGGGGGTACCACAGGGTTCAATTCTCGGGCAGACTCTTTTCTCTGTATATATGAATGATGTCGCTCTTGCTGCGGGCGATTCCCTGATCCACCTCTACGCAGATGACACCATTCTGTATACTTCTGGCCCTTCCTTTGACACTATGCTAACTAACAATCCAAACGAGCTTCAATGCCATACAACACTCCTTCCGTGGCCTCCAACTGCTCTTAAACGCTAGTAAAACCAAATGCATGCTTTTCAACCGTTCGCTGCCCGCATCCGCCCGCCCGACTAGCATCACCACCCTTGAAGGTTCCGACCTAGAATATGTGGACAACTATAAATACCTAGATGTCTGGCTAGACTGTAAACTCTCCTTCCAGACTCATATTAAAATCTCCAATCCAAAATCAAATCTAGAATCAGCTTTCTATTTTGCAACAAAGCCTCCTTCACTCACGCCGCCAAACTTACCCTAGTAAAACTGACTATCCTACCGATCCTCGACTTCGGCGATGTCATCTACAAAATAGCTTCAAACACTCGACTCAGCAAACTGGATGCAGTCTATCACAGTGCTATCCGTTTTGCTACCAAATCACCTTATACCACCCACCACTGCCGACCTGTACGCTCTCGTCGGCTGGCCCTCGATACATATTCGTCGCCAGACCAACTTGCTCCAGGTCATCTATAAGTCTATGCTAGGTAAAATTCCGCCTTATCTCAGTTCACTGGTCACGATAACAACACGCACCCATAGCACACGTTCCAGCACGTATATCTCACTGATCATCCCTAAAGCCAACACCTCATTTGGCCCCCTTTCCTTCCAGTTCTCTGCTGCCAGTGACTGGAATGAATTGCAAAAATCGCTGAAGTTCGAGACTTTTATTTCCCTCACCAACTTTAAACATCAGCTATCTGAGCAGCTAAGCGATCGCTGTAGCTGTACATAGTCCATCTGTAAATAGCCCACCCAATCTACCTACCTCATCCCCATAATGTTTTTTATTTACTTTTCTGCTCTTTTGCACACCAGTATCTCTACTTGCACATCATCATCTGCTCATTTATCACTCCAGTGTTAATCTGGTAAATTGTAACTATTTGCTCCTATGGCCTACTTATTGCCTACCTCCTCATGCCTTTTGCACACACTGTATATAGACTTTCTTTTTTCTACTGTGTCATTGACTTGTTTATTGTTTACTCCATGTGTAACTCTGTGTTGTTGTCTGTGTCACACTGCTTTGCTTTATCTTGGCCCAGTCGCAGTTGCAAATGAGAACTTGTTCTCAACTAGCCTACCTGGTTAAATAAAGATAAAAAAAATTAAAACCTCAGGAGGCTGAAGAAATTTGGCTTGTCACCAAAAACACTCACAAACTTTTACAGATGCACAATCGAGAGCATCCTGTCGGGCTGTATCGCCGCCTGGTACGGCAACTGCTCCGCCCATAACCGTAAGGCTCTCTGCACAACTCATCACCGGGGGCAAACTACCTGCCCTCCAGGACACCTACACCCCCTGATGTCACAGGAAGGCCAAAAAGATCATCAAGGACAACAACCACCCGAGCCACTGCCTGTTCACCCCGCTATCATCCAGAAGGCGAGGTCAGTACAGGTGCATCAAAGCTGGGACCGAGAGAATGAAAACCAACTTCTAACTCAAGGCCATCAGACTGTTAAACAGCCATCACTGACATTGAGTGGCTGCTGCCAACATACTGACTCAACTCTAGCCACTTTAATAATGGAAAAATGTATGTAATTAATGTACCACTAGCCACTTTAAACAATGCCACTTTATATAATGTTTACATACCCTACATTACTCATCTCATATGCATATACTGTACTCTATACCATCTACTGCATCTTGCCTATGCCATTCGGCCATCACTCATTCATATATTTATATGTACATATTCTTATTCATTCCTTTACACTTGTGTGTATAAGGTAGTTGTAGTGAAATTTTTAGATTAGACTACTTGTTAGTATTACTGCATGGTCAGAACTAGAAGCACTAGCATTTCGCTACACTCGCATTAACGTCTGCTAACCATGTGTATGTGACAAATAACATTTGATTTGATTTGAAGATGTGCTATAATGATATTGTATGTGTCGATATTAATAATGGTTCCAACATGAAGGAACATTTGGCCAAACTATAAACTGACAGATATGGGTTAAAATGTGAAACACACTACATGACCAAAAGTATGTAGACGCCTGCTTGTCGAACATCTCATTCCAAAATAATGGGCATTTACATGGAGTTGGTCCCCCTGTTGCTGCTTAACAGCCTGTACTCTTCCACTAGATGTTGGAACATTGCTGTGGGGACTGGCTTCCATTCAGTCATAAGAGCATTAGTGAGGAAGGGCACTGATTTTGGGCAATTAGGCCTGGCTCACAGTCGTCATTCCAATTCATTCCAAAGGTATTCGATGGGGTTGAGGTCAGGGCTTTGTGCAGGCCAGTCATGTTCTTCCACACTGATCTCGACAAACCACTTCTGTATGGACCTCACTTTGCTACACAGGGGCATTGTCATGCTGAAACAGGAAAGGGCCTTCCCCAAACTGTTGCCACAAGTTCCAGAGTCCAGAGTCCAATGCTGGCGAGCCTTAAACAACTCCAGCTGAACACTTGGCATTGCGAATGGTCGGCTGCTCGGCCATGGAAACCCATTTCATGAAGCACAGTTCTTGTGCTGACGTTGCTTCCAGAGGCAGTTTGGAACTCGGTAGTGAGTGTTGTAACCGAGTACAGAATATTTTTTACACGCTACGCACTTCAGCACTCAGCGGTCTCATTCAGTGAGCTTGTGTGACCTTTGTTGCAAAGGTGGCATCCTATGTCAGTGTCAAGTTGAAAGTCACTGATCTCTTCAGTAAGGCCATTCTACTGCCAATGTTTGTTTATGGAGATTGCGTGGCTGTGTGCTCGGTTTTATACACCTGTCAGCAACGGGTGTGGCTGAAATAGCTGAATCCTCTAAATTTGAAAGGGTGTCCACATGCTTTTGTATATATAGTGTACTTTTCTAATACTTGATTTTGGTTTGGCAGGTACAATGGACCCAATGAAATAGTCCCAAAAGTGCAAAGTCATGGTTAAATCAAAGGCACCTCAATGTATTTGACTAAGGTCTGTCTTAGGACTCAACCTTGTTTGTCCTGTCAATTAACTCACTGAACTCAATGAACAATACTATATCTAAGTTGACTTGATTTGAGTTTATTTTACACTTCTAGAGCTACGTATTGTAATGACTATTGACTAATACTATATGACTACTAACTGATATACACAATGGAAGGTTAGGTCTGTGTAAGAGAGATTTGAATTACCTGGCTGTCCGGCGGGTCCTGGGTCTCCCTTGCGGCCGGAGGCTCCACTGAATCCTGGGGGTCCCTGAGGACCGGAGTCTCCTGGCTGACCGGGCTGACCTGGAACAGACCAGAGGACTCATCAGTGACCTTATATACCTCCCAAGTGGAAATCTCTCTTCGCTAGCTCTAGTAACTAGCTAATGATAACGGACTGCAGGTAACTGCAGCTTCAAGCATCCTCTGGTAAGTATTAAGTTAATTGTAATTAACTTTATGAACTGAATATAAAACTCTCCTATGGCAAACAGACACTGGGTGTGACAGTCAACTGACCTGAGAGTCCCTCCAGCCCGGGGGGTCCTGTGGCGCCACGGCCGCCTGGTAGACCAGAAGGGCCGGGGGAGCCACGCTCTCCCTTCAGCACGATGGGGGCTGGAGCAAAACCTGGGTCACCTGGAGGTCCTGAGATCAAAGATGACAACGAGAGAGGTTTCAGAGAAGAGGAGCGGGGTACACCAGAGATGGCAGTCAGAGTTTTGGGGAGTGTGTGTAGGTGTTTGGCAGGGTGTGTCTATATGTGTGTGTGTGTGTGTGTGTGTGTGTGTGTGTGTGTGTGTGTGTGTGTGTGTGTGTGTGTGTGTGTGTGTGCCTGCGCAGAGGGATGAGGGTGAAGACTCACCAGCAGGGCCACCATCTCCGGGGTCTCCAGGGAGACCAGATGGTCCAGGGATTCCAGAATCTCCCTTTGGTCCTGGGGTAGAGGGGAGAGATGTAGAGAGAGGGGGGAGAGAGGAAGGGAGTAGTGAGAGAGGTGGAGAGGAAGGGAAATAAGGGAATATTGTCAACAGAGATACCTATGATGGGACATTCACATATACCAGTGGTCACAAACATTTTCAAAATTCAAGCCGAGAACTACCACTCAGATCTTTTTTTTTTACATGACTTAAAAAACTTAAGCCCAACATTAACCAATTAAAAACAGTTTTGTAGAAATGATGTTTGTGCAATAGGCTATAGGCCCAATACATTATCACTGCATATTGGCTACACTTGAATTGCCCTGCCAATATTGTTCTTCTCAGATCATTTTGACATTTTATTTACACGTTTTAGGTATATGATCACACTGGTAATATATAATTTGTTGTATTACTTGTGAGGCGCAGCTGAGTGAGCATAATAATACACTTTTTTTGTTATGGACAGATGGCCTGCATCTGATGGTCAGTCTGAGGGGAGGGAGGGAGCAGCTACCTCTCGCCCACCTCACCGTCCCTCCTTTTTCCCTCCCTCTGCTGAGAAAAGGGGACACAGTCTTCCAGCTAATGGCTAAACTTAAGTCGAACTGCATTATTTCTGCCTCATGCACCAATTCATGATGTTAGTCCTATGACCAGAGAAAGTGAAATATTCTTCGGTATTAAAAAAGATACAAGCCGCCAATAATAACAACGCAAGCTTATCGAAACACTTTCCTGTACTCATTCGTTGCAGCTGAGGTGCTGGTTGTAGGGTGAGTGGAAGTAGGAAGAACGCACATTTTATGGCTTACAAAAGTGTTGAACAAAAGTGTCGACAGTGCGGAGTAACAACTTAAACACAAACTTACTTATAAAAACATCAGCTCTTCGCTGTATTCGTTGAGTCTCTCTCTAGTCATGGTTTTGAAAGTCTTGAAATCTCATATTATCAACCTTGCTGTGCATTCTAGGCAGACACAGTGATCTGAGCTATCTGATTGGCCAGTGGTAGGCCTATAGGTACACTTGATTTGTTCTCTGGACCCCTTGGCGGGCTTCTACCTTCAGACACATGAAATGGTTCAAAATGTAAACACTTTGCCTTATCGGTACTAGGGCTGCTGAATCAAGTGCACCTAACACCAACAGTGCAAAACTTTTTTTTTTTAAATCGATCGACTAGGAATGGTTATCGACTAGGAATGGGAATGTTATTCCTGACTGACCTGGGAATCCGGGAACTCCAGGCAGTCCGATGTCTCCCTTCAACCCTTTGGCACCAGGAATGCCAGCATTACCCTGGTCACATGATAGGAGAGAGGTCAGGGGTCATGTAATATCCCAATCTCAGATGGAATTTTTAATTTACTTCATACAATCCCAAACCAACCCATAGCCCATAGCCCCTATGCCCCGAGTAAGTGTCTATATTTGACACATCCTGCTATCAATGGGGGAAGGAGATCCAAGGATCTATGTTGACTGGTTCCTTACCGGGAATCCGGGCGATCCGAAATCTCCCTTCGCTCCGGGGAAACCAGGCGATCCAGGAATTCCGGAAATTCCCTTCTCACCTTTGGTCCCTCCGCTGCCGACAGGGCCACGGGGACCTTCGGAGCCAGGAGGACCTTCACACGAATAGGTCAAAGGTTAGAGGTCAGAGATAACACTCATCTCAACCTGACATTATAACAAATAACAATAATAATAACCATAGAGATAAAACTAGATCCAGTTGATCTATCTCCATGGTTACTGTATAACACTAACATCAACAGTCAACATAGCATAAAACTGCATGCGTACATACAACTATTTAAAAACAGCATAAATACAGTATAAAGGAGGAGACTTGAGTGTGTGTTCAAGTGTGTTTTGTGTATTGCGGGGTGTACAGTGTCTGTGTAGGCTATAGTCTTTTGTTAGGCTTCACAACCCATCCTGAAAAGTAAAATGTGGTTAACAAATCATCAACAATGGTTAAGTTGTAACCAAATCAACAAAATGCTAGCCTGAGTGCCAGTCTGTTTGTGCTACCATGCTAACAATGACAGCAACGAGTTGGCAAGAGCACAAACGGATCTGGGACCAGGCCAAACAAAATGTACACAGATCAGTTTCATCACAACAGAACAACAAAGGTCATCATCATCAAACCATTGATTCTAACCTGGAGGACCTAGGTATCCCAGAATTCCGGGAATAGCAGAGCCGGTGCGGCAGAATGTGAAGGGTTTAAAACAAGAGGCAAGAGTTAGCATAGATAGATACACCATCAGGCTAACGTCTGACACAACCAAACCTCAGGGCAAACCGTATGTTATGTTTGTGATTCAATATTGTTATTTCATTTAAATTAATACCTGTTTGGGATTTGGCTGTGTACATATAAGATACAGTGAACTTATTTCTAAAAGCTAAATAGTGCTAGTTCTTACATATGTGAAGTTAATGGAAAAAATGCTAACAAATTTAAACTATTTTCTTTAAACTACATGCTAAATTCATGCTTATCAACTACATTTTCAAGACATTTGTCAATTCCAAGTTGAACAGAATGACAATGACTGTTTTTAGTGTTAGAGGTTTGTCTGTCAGCTAATCAATAATTCATTCATCAGAAATAGTGTCTGTTAAAAAAGGTATTGATTATTGAAAGATGTATGTTACCACATACTGTATATTCTAAAACATGCCAAAATAATTTCAAGCAAAAGTTCAAATAATTTTAGTTATGGTTATTTGACCAGTGTGACTACTCAATCAGAAGAAAAGTGAGATTAGCAGGAGTAAAAAAGGAAGGATCAGAAAATTAAGGGAAGAAAATAATTAATAAATACTAAATCCAAGATCCAAGATCAATCAGCAACACAGTGAGGTTAAGGGTTGTAGATTTGTATTCTAGACCAGGAGAACATGCAGTAGAACAGATGCCTGTGTACTGGAACTCTGACCTTCGGGACCTGGGTACAGACGAACGTGTCATCAGAGGGGGAGGGGCCACACCACAGGGGGTGGAGCCAAGACACAGGAAACAGGAAGTACATGTCATACCATCGCTCTCATCCCCCCCACAACTGGAGATGACGCCTATCCTGGCACAGAGCTGGGCTAGTAGTACTGGGCTCAATACAGCTCTCTATAATATACTATATATGTACATGTACACTGAGTATGCAAATGCTCTTTCCATGACATAGACTGACCAGGTGAATCCAGGTGAAAGCTATGATCCCTTATTGATGTCACTTGTTAAAAGCACTTCAATCATTGTACAATTTAGACATGGATTGTGTATGTGTGCCATTCAGAGGGTGAATGGTCAAAACAAATATGTAAGTGCCTTTGAAAGGGGTATGGTAGTAGATGCCAGGCACACTGGTTTATGTCAAGAACTGCAACGCTGCTGGGGTTTTCCTGCTCAACAGTATCAAGAATGGTCCAACACCCAAAGTACATCCAGCCAACTTGACACATCTGTGGGAAGCATTGGAGTCAACATGCGCCGGCATTCCTGTGGAACGCTTTCGACACCTTGTAGAGTCCATGCCCAGGCATACTGAGGCTGTTCTGAGGGCAAAGGGAAGGTGGAAGGTGTTCCTAATGTTTGGTATAATCAGTGTATTCGTAGCTCTCCAATGTAAGAGACACTTTTGGGAGATATTTTGAGAATCAAGATGATAAAGAATCTTACTTAAAGTTCAGCGCAAGTGATGTGAGGAAATCGATTTAGAGGATGGCATAGGGGTGTCAAACAGCAGGGGTGTCAAACATTTTTTTTTTAAATGTCATTTTTTAAATATATATTATTTTGGTTGGGGGAGAACAAACTCAATATAAAGTTACTGAAACCAAATCAAAACTGTGTAGAAATTATAATGGACCTGCATTCATATAGTTGTTGATGGTGTACAGCTCACTAACAATAACCAAAATGAAAGCTAGAAAGTCGGGGAGCACTGAAAATGTAAAATAAATTATGGACAGAGGACTACATTTTTTTGCAAATTTTGACTGCGAGAAAATATTACAGGTTTTCAGTGCGGCCCTCAGGACCTCAAGACCGAATGCGACACCAGGTCAAAGTTAGTTTGACACCCCCTGGTATAGAAGATTATAGACCTATAGTGATCTCCTTTTAGACACCTTATCAATGTAACGAAGTTGGAGTTGGAATTAAATCTGGAATTAAAATATGTTTAATTGTGGTCTTAATGTTCTAACTGAGCCCAACTCTGTGCTATAGTCTGGCGTTGTGATTCAGGTGCTGAGGTACGGTTGGACACACATGGCCCATGCAGGACAAACAGTTGACTGACACACTGTGGGAGAAACAGAGACGAGTCACAGTCAAACCTTCTCAGTCTTACCTAGACTCCAGTAGCCTATTGATAATACTGGATCCACTGTGTTGTAGTCTAGGGACTCGGGACCACAATGGAAATAAGTATTTAAAATGTATGTATTGAGTGAATATGTCTATTTTTTGGGGCTGGCTAATAAAATCAATCAATCATCAATCAGTGTTCAGTTGAACAGTGTATTATTCCTTTCATAAATGACACTGATCTAGAGTGAGAACACTTTATAGTTCATTCCTTAACTGTATAATACAGGGGTTCAATGCTATATGGGCAGTCAATGAGATCTATTTGACCGACTACGCCAACGTTGTATTGGAAACGTTCAGTCAAACCCATCGATACCCCTTTGACTTACAACACTCTTCTCACTTTTATAGATAATGGTGGTGATACTTCTTGTTTCTAGATAGTCTAGGTTCTTTGTTGTTAAATCCACCAAATATTTGTTTTCTAGGCTTTTGAAACCCCTCCTCTAATGCATAGTTAGACCTGTTACAGGTTTGACTCTAGTTCGTCTGCTTCACACCAAAGTCACATAATTAGACAATTAGGATATAAAACACCAAACAACACACAAGACACAGGCACATCAACCCTGTGGAGCGATGGACAGATCAGGATCCGTTCCCCTGCAACCGAACGGGGAGGGAGAGGGGGTGAGGAGACACAAGGATGGAGAGATGATTGACAAACAGATGGCTGGATTGATGGATGGATGGAGGACGTAGACAACAACTTGTGGTCACCCCCCATGCTCTGATGTTGGGGGCGTAGCTGGAACCAAGACGGCGAGGGAGACACAGTGATTGGTGCGTGTTGGCAGTGCACCCCAACATTGTGTAGTGAGGAGGTAAGGGAGTGGGGGACGTTTGGTTGCATAGTGGTGGTGGTGGTGATACAATCGGTTCGGTTCAGTGCTCAGTGTATCACAACGATGGTGATTTGAGTGACAGTGTATGTTTATGCTCAGTGACATATAGCTGATCTGGGACCAGTGTTGATTGACAAAGAGGTTCACATCTCATGCAAATCAATGGGATTAACATAAAGCATTCACATAAAGAGCTGCAGGTAGGCCATGTTTGCTGCCTGGTTTTACCTTGGGTATGTGTGTGTGTATACAATGTGTCTGTGTGTCATGTGTCAGAGAGAAAATATATCAATAATCTATCTTTCGAATTTCCTTCCCAGTCCACGATTTAATACATTTTAAACGTTTAACTATACCATACACTACAACCAGGAGGCTCCATACTTCAAAATGTCCAGAAAACCAGGCAGCAACATTGGCTAAAAAGTGATGGAGTGGTCAATTCACAACATACCTCCTCTTCCAGGGGGTCCGGGGGGTCCGGCGTTACCTTTGGGACCCTGGAGGGCCACACCTGGTGCGCCAGGGGGCCCAACACTACCAGGGGACCCAGGCAGGCCAGAGAAACCCATCTCTCCCTTCTGACCAGGGAAGCCAGGGCTACCGGAAGAACCAGGGGCGCCAAGATCTCCCTTAGCACCTGTGGGGAACCGATTGGCAAAAACAATCGCAAAGAATCCCTTTTATTCACCAAGTACATTGACACACACTCAGATTGTGACCCGGTGAAATGGTGCTGCCAGCAGTAGACAGATGTAAAGGAAGAACACAGCTGGAGGAATTTACACAAAGTCAACATACAGCATAAATAACGGATATCAAGTAATGTGGTGATTGAAGGACGTTGGTAGTAGTAGTTAGTAGAGTAGTAGTGGTTGTTGTGGACTTCTATTGGTAGAATAATAGATGGGGAATGCTATTTAAGTTGTATATGGACTAGAGTCGGTTATCGGCTACCGTCTGTTCTCTGTAGTGGATGGTTTGTCTGTCATTCAGGAGCTAGTGTAGAGTGTATGTATGGTTTGTGTGAGAGTAACAAAGACAGTCAGTCAGGTGGGGGTGAGTCTCACCTGGTAATCCTGGGAGACCAGGAGAACCGGGGCCACCAAAACCAGGAAGACCTGTAGGACAAGATGATCATGGGAAAAAGAGGGTTTCATTTTAGACATCCATCTAATAATATAACACTTTGGTCTTACTGCTTAATATCACCATAACAAGCGCTAAATCCTTGTGAACAATTACATTTAGGATAATTTCGTTTTATCAATTTGACTACAACTTTCGGCTATTGTCGACAGTTGAACTAAGCTCATGAGGCATTTCTATGTTATATCATTCAAGAATCAATGGGTATATATTAATAATTTAAAAGTAAATAAATGTAAGTAGCAATCCCAGATTGCTCCTTTAAGTGACTACGCCAACTACCTGGGTCTCCTTTGACTCCCGCTGGTCCAGGGATTCCGTCACGACCCGCCTGACCCTTGTCCCCTGGGAACCCAGGCGATCCGGCACGGCCGTTCTCTCCCGGTCGGCCGGGTGGTCCGCTGAGACCGGGGTTACCGGGGATACCATCCAGACCCTTCGGCCCGGGAATCCCGGGAGAACCTAGAGGAAGTACCAGAAAGACAGCAGGACAGATTTAATGACATAGGTAGCTGGATATGAGATGAAGGCTTGGAAGAATATCATACACATGATTCTTCTGGTTAGACCGTAGCACCGTAACCATTAGTTACCTTGGAATCCTGGGAGGCCGGGGTCACCTTTGGCGCCAGGGCTGCCAGGAAACCCTGGAAGACCTGGTGTTCCGGGAGTTCCTTTTACTCCGTTTTGTCCGGGGAATCCTGACTGACCGGGCTCACCCTGAGAGAGAGAGAAGAGAGAGAGAGAGGGATAAGGGATAGAGAGAGAGAGAGAGAGAGAGAGAGAGAGAGAGAGAGAGAGCAGGAGAGAGAGAGAGAGAGACAGGGAGAGAGAGAGAGAGAGAGAGAGACAGGGAGAGAGAGCGATAGAGAGAGTGAGATAGAGAGCGAGGTAGAGAGACAGGGAGAATAAGAGAGTGAGAGAAAGATAGAGAAAGAGAGAGAGGATAAGGGATAGAGAGAGAGAGAGAGAGAGAGAGAGAGAGAGAGAGAGAGAGAGAGAGAGAGAGAGAGAGCAGGAGAGAGAGAGAGAAAGGAATAAAGTTGCATTGCAGACGATGAAGCAGATTTTCCATATTACTCAAATATCATTCAGAATGAGTATATAGTTCCCTTTGAAACAGGTAAACTCATCTAAACTTGGACAGAGATCTAGACTTATGCTTAAAGGTACACACGGTTCTATGCGGTACTGGTTCTGTACGGTTCTAGATGGTTCTTCACATGGTTCTGTACTAGGGTTCTAGAGTAGAGGGTTCCATACCTTGGGACCTGTAGCTCCTGGGGAACCAAAGCCAGGGGAACCGGGCTCTCCCTTAGCTCCAGGGAACCCTGATGCTCCTGAACTACCGGGTCCACCCGACCGACCTGATTGACCCGGAGTTCCTTTCGCCCCTGTGGGTCCTGTGACATCATCATAAATGGACAATAAGATTGGTGTAGTCGGATAAATAGAGTTCGGTGACAACATTCTAACTAATTGTTATTAATCTAGCAATCAATATATGGATCGAACTGTATTTGTATACTTGTTTTTTTCCATCATTAAACTGTAACAGAACACCTGCTGTAACAAAATAAAAGTATTCAGGTATGTCAATTCATAATGGCCAGCGTTTCTATGAACATGGAGAGCTGAGAGTGGCCAAATCTCGGGGTTATGGGAAGTCTTTACAAGTCTTTATATTTCAGTGTGTAGAACATAGGAATGACAGGTCAATAAACATAACATTTCGGTGATGGTGGGGATATGAGGTTATAGAACATGATGGTGGAGATATGAGGTTATAGAACATGATGGTGGAGATATGAGGTTATAGAACATAATGGTGGGGATATGAGGTTATAGAACATGATGGTGGGGATATGAGGTTATAGAACATGATGGTGATGGATGGGGATATGAGGTTATAGAACATGATGGTGGGGATATGAGGTTATAGAACATGATGGTGGAGATATGAGGTTATAGAACATAATGGTGGGGATATGAGGTTATAGAACATGATGGTGGGGATATGAGGTTATAGAACATGATGGTGGGGATATGAGGTTATAGAACATGATGGTGGAGATATGAGGTTATAGAACATAATGGTGGGGATATGAGGTTATAGAACATGATGGTGGGGATATGAGGTTATAGAACATGATGGTGGGGATATGAGGTTATAGAACATGATGGTGATGATATGAGGTTATAGAACATAATGGTGGGGATATGAGGTTATAGAACATGATGGTGGAGATATGAGGTTATAGAACATGATGGTGGAGATATGAGAACATGTGGGGGGATATAGGTTAACATGATGGTGGGGATATGAGGTTAGGTTATAGAACATAATGGTGGGGATATGAGGTTATAGAACATGATGGTGGGGATATGAGGTTATAGAACATGATGGTGATGGTGGGGATATGAGGTTATAGAACATGATGGTGGGGATATGAGGTTATAGAACATGATGGTGGGGATATGAGGTTATAGAACATGATGGTGGGAATATGAGGTTATAGAACATGATGGATGGTGGGGATATGAGGTTATAGAACATTATAGATGGGTGGGGATATGAGGTTATAGAACATGATGGATGGGGATATGAGGTTATAGAACATGATGGTGATGATATGAGGTTATAGAACATAATGGTGGGGATATGAGGTTATAGAACATGATGGTGGAGATATGAGGTTATAGAACATGATGGTGGAGATATGAGGTTATAGAACATAATGGTGGGGATATGAGGTTATAGAACATGATGGTGGGGATATGAGGTTATAGAACATGATGGTGATGGTGGGGATATGAGGTTATAGAACATGATGGTGGGGATATGAGGTTATAGAACATGATGGTGGGGATATGAGGTTATAGAACATGATGGTGGGGATATGAGGTTATAGAACATGATGGTGGGGATATGAGGTTATAGAACATGATGGTGGGGATATGAGGTTATAGAACATGATGGTGGGGATATGAGGTTATAGAACATGATGGTGGGGATATGAGGTTATAGAACATGATGGTAGGATATGAGGTTATAGAACATAATGGTGGGGATATGAGGTTATAGAACATGATGGTGGAGATATGAGGTTATAGAACATGATGGTGGAGATATGAGGTTATAGAACATAATGGTGGGGATATGAGGTTATAGAACATGATGGTGGGGATATGAGGTTATAGAACATGATGGTGGAGATATGAGGTTATAGAACATAATGGTGGGGATATGAGGTTATAGAACATGATGGTGGGGATATGAGGTTATAATACATGATGGTGGGGATATGAGGTTATAATACATAATGGTGGGGATATGAGGTTATAGAACATGATGGTGATGGTGGGGATATGAGGTTACAGAACATGATGGTGGGGATATGAGGTTATAGAACATGATGGTGGAGATATGAGGTTATAGAACATAATGGTGGGGATATGAGGTTATAGAACATGATGGTGGGGATATGAGGTTATAGAACATGATGGTGGGGATATGAGGTTATAGAACATGATGGTGGGGATATGAGGTTATAGAACATGATGGTGGGGATATGAGGTTATAGAACATGATGGTGGGGATATGAGGTTATAGAACATGATGGTAGGATATGAGGTTATAGAACATAATGGTGGGGATATGAGGTTATAATACATGATGGTGGGGATATGAGGTTATAGAACATGATGGTGGGGATATGAGGTTATAATACATGATGGTGGGGATATGAGGTTATAGAACATGATGGTAGGATATGAGGTTATAGAACATAATGGTGGGGATATGAGGTTATAATACATGATGGTGGGGATATGAGGTTATAGAACATGATGGTGGGGATATGAGGTTATAATACATGATGGTGGGGATATGAGGTTATAGAACATGATGGTAGGATATGAGGTTATAGAACATAATGGTGGGGATATGAGGTTATAGAACATGATGGTGGGGATATGAGGTTATAGAACATGATGGTGGGGATATGAGGTTATAATACATGATGGTGGGGATATGAGGTTATAATACATAATGGTGGGGATATGAGGTTATAGAACATGATGGTGGGGATATGCGGTTACAGAACATAAAGGTGATGGTGGGGATATGAGGTTATAGAACATGATGGTGATGGTGGGGATATGAGGTTATAGAACATGATGGTGATGGTAGGGATATGAGGTTATAGAACGTGATGATGGGGATATGTGGTTATAACACATGATGGTGGGGATATGGGGCAGTCTAATACCCACCTGGGAAGCCCATTTCTCCCATGTTGCCTTTAGCTCCTGGGGCTCCTGGTGAGCCTGATCCTCCAGGGATACCTGCGTCTCCTTTGGGACCTGAATACAGCAGAGGAAATTAGGAGTTAGTGTTCAGTAGAGGACATTATGGGGCTGAAACATATCTTGAGGTATGCATGGTACTTGGAAATATGCATGTTTTATAAACCCATTTGGGTTGAGCATCCTGAAGATGCAAGACACATAATAAAACAGGAAACGTAGGATGACTGTGCTAGTGTTCAGTAGAGGTCATTCTGGAGGGATGACTGTACTAGTGTTCAGTAGTGGTCATTCTGGAGGGATGACTGTACTAATGTTCAGTAGAGACATTCTGGAGGGATGACTGTACTAGTGTTCAGTAGAGACATTCTGGAGGGATGACTGTACTAGTGTTCAGTAGAGGTCATTCTGGAGGGATGACTGTACTAGTGTTCAGTAGTGGTCATTCTGGAGGGATGACTGTACTAATGTTCAGTAGAGACATTCTGGAGGGATGACTGTACTAGTGTTCAGTAGAGACATTCTGGAGGGATGACTGTACTAGTGTTCAGTAGAGACATTCTGGAGGGATGACTGTACTAGTGTTCAGTAGAGGTCATTATGGAGGGATGACTGTACTAGTGTTCAGTAGAGGTCAATCTGTAGGGATGAATGTGCTAGTGTCCAGTAGAGGACATTCTGGAGGGATGACTGTGCTAGTGTTCAGTAGAGGACATTCTGGAGGGATGACTGTACTAGTGTTCAGTAGAGGTCATTCTGGAGGGATGACTGTACTAGTGTTCAGTAGAGGACATTATGGATGGATGACTGTACTAGTCTTCAGTAGAGGACATTCTGGAGGGATGACTGTGCTAGTGTTCAGTATAGGTCATTCTGGAGGGATGACTGTACTAGTGTTCAGTAGAGGTCATTATGGATGGATGACTGTACCAGTGTTCAGTAGAGGACATTCTGGAGGGATGACTGTACTAGTGTTCAGTAGAGGTCATTATGGATGGATGACTGTACCAGTGTTCAGTAGAGGACATTCTGGAGGGATGACTGTACTAGTGTTCAGCAGAGGTCATTCTGGAGGGATGACTGTACTAGTGTTCAGTAGAGGACATTCTGGAGGGATGGGTGCACAAGAGGATTCGTTTCTAGATAGTATGAGTATACCTTGAGGTCCTGGCAACCCAGGTCGTCCGTCCTGTCCTGGTATACCAGCGTCTCCAGGGAGACCAGGGATACCCTTTTGACCTGGTAGTCCTCCTAAACCTACACAACACAAAAAACACAGGAAACAGTAAGGACAGTGAGACAAAGCTGCATTCTTAGCAGTCTACATCAGTCAGTCAGAAACAGGCAGAGAGAGAGACAGGCAGATAAACAGACAGAGAGAAAGACGTACCTGGTGCTCCTGGTTCTCCCTTCCCACCCTTCAGTTCCTGGGGAGGAATGCTGGGTCCTGGGAGTCCCGCGATACCGGGCTCTCCCCTGTCTCCCTTCAGACCTGAACCGCCGGGACCACCTGGTCGCCCTGGGAAACCATCGTCACCTGGAGGAAGGAGACACAAAGAGTCAGAGGGTCTATTATCGAAGACACATACAGTACCAATATGTGTGTATACCAACGTGTGTGTTTATGTGTTTGTGTGTGGGCTCCTTATAGCTAGCGCAGCAGATGTTTTGGACTAGTTTGTTTGAATTTAAGACCTGTGGTCACATTAACAACATTAATGTTATAAAGTTATTCTTCAATTTATCGTTATAACTCAGTCAATTTGTGTCCATATCGCCCAGCTCTAGTGTGTGTGTGTGTGTGTGTGTGTGTGTGTGTGTGTGTGTGTGTGTGTGTGTGTGTGTGTGTGTGTGTGTGTGTGTGTGTGTGTGTGCTACTTTGTCTATATGACATAGTACAGTGTTTGCCCCTGGCTGTGCAGTGAGAATCTTCAAGGCAAGTCTTGTGAGTGTGTGCGTCAATTTGCCATACCTTTAGGTCCAGGGAAGCCGGGGGCTCCGGGGTTCCCAGGGGATCCCAGAGGTCCAGGAGCTCCCATCACACCCATGTCTCCTTTACCACCTGTTGATGGACATACTTTTGACTGGCAATTCCCCATCAAGACAGGGTGAAGGTCAGCGACACTGTCTGTGTCCCATATCGCACCCTATTCCCTATATAGTGCATTACTTTTGACTAGAGTCCATATATAGGGAATAGGGTGCCATTTGGGATGGAGGTAGAGTAACAACAATGTCCAACAGAAAATAAAGAGAGAGAAAGGTAGTCAGTGTGACATCATACTGGCCAGTCCATATTTAATTCTATATTTAACCTTTATTTAACTAGGCAAGTCACAAAGAACAAATTCTTATTTACAATGACGGCCTAACCCGGCCAAACCCTAATCTGAACGACGCTGGGCCAATTGTGCGCCGCCCTATTGGGACTCCCAATCACGGCCGATTGTGATACAGCCTGGAAACGAACCAGGGTCTATAGTGACGCCTCTAGCACTGAGATGCAGTGCCTTAGACTGCCGCGCCACTCGGGAGCTCATATACTGTATGTAGATTACACAGAAAGAGATTTGGAACCAGATATAGACGAGACTGAAATAAACACACAGGCTGCGTTATCACATGCAGCCCAATTCTGACCTTATGCCACTAATTAGTCTTTTGACCAGTCAGATCAGATCGTTTGCCATTAATTGGGCAAAAGATCAGAATTGTGCTGCCTATGTAAACCAGCAATAGAATCTGATTTCTTACAGTCCATTCATAACACAGAAAAAGATTGAAAACTAGACAGATAGAGAATAAAACAGACACATAGATTAGGAAGGTTTGATGTTGGTGTTGGTCTGTTATCCTACCAGGCAGGCCAGGCAGTCCGTCTCGGCCAGGGCCACCAGGGTTACCCTGTGGTCCAACTCCCCCGGGGTTGCCGGGGAAACCGGGACTTCCTCTGTCGCCTGGCAACCCTGGAATGTCCAGGCCGGGAGAACCGGGGTCTCCCTTCTCACCGTTGGCGCCTGAGTATCCTGAAATGCGAGGAATCAATAACAGAGTGAGGACAGATTGTAGACCACAATCACAATCAAATGTAGACCGCATTATCTACCAAGAGAATTCTCTTCGATTATAATCACAGCCGTATATATCCCCCCCCAAGCAGACACATCGATGGCTCTGAACGAACTTTATTTAACTCTCTGCAAACTGGAAACGATTTATCCGGAGGCTGCATTCATTGTAGCTGGGGATTTTAACAAGGCTAATCTGAAAACAAGACTCCCTAAATTTTATCAGCATATCGATTGCGCAACCAGGGGTGGAAAGACCCTGGATCATTGTTACTCTAACTTCCGCGACGCATATAAGGCCCTGCCCCGCCCCCTTTCGGAAAAGCTGACCACGACTCCATTTTGTTGATCCCTGCCTACAGACAGAAACTAAAACAAGAAGCTCCCACGCTGAGGTCTGTCCAACGCTGGTCCGACCAAGCTGACTCCACACTCCAAGACTGCTTCCATCACGTGGACTGGGAGATGTTTCGTATTGCGTCAGACAACAACATTGACGAATACGCTGATACGGTGTGCGAGTTCATTAGAACGTGCGTTGAAGATGTCGTTCCCATAGCAACGATTAAAACATTCCCTAACCAGAAACCGTGGATTGATGGCAGCATTCGTGTGAAACTGAAGGCACGAACCACTGCTTTTAATCAGAGCAAGGTGTCTGGTAACATGACTGAATACAAACAGTGCAGCTATTCCCTCCGCAAGGCTATCAAACAAGCTAAGCGCCAGTACAGAGACAAAGTAGAATCTCAATTCAACGGCTCAGACACAAGAGGCATGTGGCAGGGTCTACAGTCAATCACGGACTACAGGAAGAAACCCAACCCAGTCACGGACCAGGATGTCTTGCTCCCAGGCAGACTAAATAACTTTTTTGCCCGCTTTGAGGACAATACAGTGCCACTGACACGGCCTGCAACGGAAACATGCGGTCTCTCCTTCACTGCAGCCGAAGTGAGTAAGACATTTAAACGTGTTAACCCTCGCAAGGCTGCAGGCCCAGACGGCATCCCCAGCCGCGCCCTCAGAGCATGCGCAGACCAGCTGGCCGGTGTGTTTACGGACATATTCAATCAATCCCTATACCAGTCTGCTGTTCCCACATGCTTCAAGAGGGCCACCATTGTTCCTGTTCCCAAGAAAGCTAAGGTAACTGAGCTAAACGACTACCGCCCCGTAGCACTCACATCCGTCATCATGAAGTGCTTTGAGAGACTAGTCAAGGACCACATCACCTCCACCCTACCTGACACCCTTGACCCACTCCAATTTGCTTACTGCTCAAATAGGTCCACAGACGATGCAATCTCAACCACACTGCACACTGCCCTAACCCATCTGGACAAGAGGAATACCTATGTGAGAATGCTGTTCATCGACTACAGCTCGGCATTCAACACCATAGTACCCTCCAAGCTCGTCATCAAGCTCGAGACCCTGGGTCTCGACCCCGCCCTGTGCAACTGGGTACTGGACTTCCTGACGGGCCGCCCCCAGGTGGTGAGGGTAGGCAACAACATCTCCTCCCCGCTGATCCTCAACACTGGGGCCCCACAAGGGTGCGTTCTGAGCCCTCTCCTGTACTCCCTGTTCACCCACGACTGCGTGGCCATGCACGCCTCCAACTCAATCATCAAGTTTGCGGACGACACAACAGTGGTAGGCTTGATTACCAACAACGAAAAGACGGCCTACAGGGAGGAGGTGAGGGCCCTCGGAGTGTGGTGTCAGGAAAATAACCTCACACTCAACGTCAACAAAACTAAGGAGATGATTGTGGACTTCAGGAAACAGCAGAGGGAACACCCCCCCATCCACATCGATGGAACAGTAGTGGAGAGGGTAGCAAGTTTTAAGTTCCTCGGCATACACATCACAGACAAACTGAATTGGTCCACTCACACAGACAGCATCGTGAGGAAGGCGCAGCAGTGCCTCTTCAACCTCAGGAGGCTGAAGAAATTCGGCTTGTCACCAAAAGCACTCACAAACTTCTACAGATGCACAATCGAGAGCATCCTGGCGGGCTGTATCACCGCCTGGTATGGCAACTGCACCGCCCTCAACCGTAAGGCTCTCCAGAGGGTAGTGAGGTCTGCACAACGCATCACCGGGGCAAACTACCTGCCCTCCAGGACACCTACACCACCCGATGCTACAGGAAGGCCATAAAGATCATCAAGGACATCAACCACCCGAGCCACTGCCTGTTCACCCCGCTGTCATCCAGAAGGCGAGGTCAGTACAGGTGCATCAAAGCTGGGACCGAGAGACTGAAAAACAGCTTCTATCTCAAGGCCATCAGACTGTTAAACAGCCACCACTAACATTGAGTGGCTACTGCCAACACACTGTCAATGACACTGACTCTACTCCAGCCACTTTAATCATGGGAATTGATGGGAAATGATGTAAATATATCACTAGCCACTTTAAACAATGCTACCTTATATAATGTTACTTACCCTACATTATTCATCTCATATGCATACGTTGATACTGTACTCTATATCATCGACTGCATCCTTATTTAATACATGTATCACTAGTCACTTTAACTATGCCACTTGGTTTACATACTTATCTCATATGTATATACTGTACTCGATATCATCTACTGTATCTTGCCTATGCTGCTCTGTACCATCACTCATTCATATATCCTTATGTACATACTCTTTAACCCCTTATACTGTGTTATAAGACAGTAGTTTTTTTGGAATTGTTAGTTAGATTACTTGTTCGTTATTACTGCATTGTCGGAACTAGAAGCACAAGCATTTCGCTACACTCGCATTAACATCTGCTAACCATGTGTATGTGACAAATAAAATTTGATTTGATTTGATTTGATTCTCACTACCTGATCAGCATCTGCCCATTATCTATAACCTCATAGAAGGTCAATTTTGACCTTCAAATGCCAAAGAGAATATTTGGTCTTACGCACATTTGATGGACAATAAAGCTTTTTGAACTTGACTTTAAGCGCTAGTGGAATCTCTCTACTTATGATTAGTGACAATTCAACACATTATAATTTGTCAGTCCAGAATAGGTCAAATAACCTCATTTTCTATTATTATATATATATATTTTTAAATGTATGTTTTATTTAACCTTTATTTAACTAGGCAAGTCAGTTAAGAACAAATTCTTATTTACAATGGCCTACAACGGCCAAACCCGGACGACACTGGGCCAATTGTGCGCCACACTATGGGACTCCCAATCACAGACAGTTGTGATACAGCCTGGATTCAAACCAGGGTGTCTGTAGTGACGCCTCAAGCACTGAGATGCTTTGCCTTAGACCGCTGAGCCACTCGGGAGCCCCAAGAGTAAAGATAGCTGGAGTAAAGATGTCACACCAAACAGATGTACAGTCCCTTAACCAATCAACCAATCACACAGAAATACAGTGCCAATCAACCAATCAGCTGCCAGATAGCGACTATAGTCCAGACAGGCTGTGGTACAATACCTTTCTCGCCTTGAGGTCAAAGGTCAGAAGACGGCAGGTAAGGAGGGAGTATATTCAAAATGGGGATGAGTGGATGAGGAACATCACAGAGTAAGAAAGAGAGGTGGGGAAGGGGGGGGATGAGGGTTTACAATGCTCTACGTCTATCCAACATGACATACTGTACATGATGATGGAGTCTTCAGAACTGTGAGTGCCATGAGTGGAGGTGAATAAAGAGTTTGTTGGGGCAGGCACAAAAGAAGAGTGTGACTAATGACATACAGTTGAGGTCGGAAGTTTACATACACCTTTAACCAAATATATTTAAACTCAGTTTTTCACAATTCCTGACATTTAATCCTAGTAAAAAAGTCCCTGTTTTAGGTCAGATAGGATCACCACTTTATTTTAAGAATGTGAAATGTCAGAATAATAGAAGAGAATGATTTATTTCAGCTTTTATTTCTTTCATAACATTCCCAGTGGGTCAGAAGTTTACATACACTTAATTAGTATTTGGTAGCATTGCCTTTAAATTGTTCAACTTGGGTCAAACGTTACTGGTAGCCTTCCACAAGCTTCCCACAATAAGTTGGGTGAATTTTGGCCCATTCCTCCTGACAGAGCTGGTGTAACTGAGTCAGGTTTGTAGGCCTCCTTGCTCGCACATGCTTTTTCAGTTCTACAAACAAATTATCGATGGGATTGAGGTCAGGGCTTTGTGACGGCCACTCTAATACCTTGACTTTGTTGTCCTTAAGCCATTTTGCCACAACTTTGCAAGTATGCTTGGGTCATTGTCCATTTGGAAGATCCATTTGCGACCAAGCTTTAACTTCCTGACTGATGTCTTGAGATGTTGCTTCAATTTATCCACAAAATGTTCTTACCTCATGCTACCATCTATTTTGTGAAGTGCACCAGCCCCTCCTGTGGCAAAGCTCCCCCACAACATGATGCTGCCACCCCCGTGCTTCACGGTTGGGATGGTGTTCTTCAGCTTGCAAGCCTCCCCCTTTTTCCTCCAAACATAACAGGGTCATTTATGGCCAAACAGTTCTATTTTTGTTTCATCAGACCAGAGGACATTTCTCCAAAATGTACGATCTTTGTCCCCATGTGCAGTTGCAAACCGTAGTCTGGCTTTTTTATGGCGGTTTTGGAGCAGTGGCTTCTTCCTTGCTGAGCGGCCTTTCAGGTTATGACGATATAGGACTCGTTTTACTGTGGATATAGATACCTTTCTACCTGTTTCCTCCAGCATCTTCACAAGGTCCTCTGCTGTTGTTCTGTGATTGATTTGCACTTTTCGCACCAAAGTACATTCATCACTAAGAGACAGAACGCATCTCCTTCCTGAACGGTTGTGTGGTCCCATGGTGTTTATACTTGCGTACTATTGTTTGTACAGATGAACGTGGTACCTTCAGGCATTTGGAAATTGCTCCCAAGGATGAACCAGACTTGTGGAGGTCTACAAGGTCTTTTTTCTGAGGTCATTTCTTTTGATTTTCCCATGATATCAAGCAAAGAGGCACTGAGTTTGAAGGTAGGCCTTGAAATACATCCAAAGGTACACCTCCAATTGACTCAAATTATGTCAATTAGCCTATCAGAAGCTTCTAAAGCCATGACATAATTTTCTGGTATTTTCCAAGCTGTTTAATGGCACAGTCAACTTAGTGTATGTAAACTTCTGACCCAGTGGAATTGTGATACAGTGAATTATATGTGAAATAATCTGTCTGTAAACAATTGTTTGAAAAATTACTTGTGTAATGCACAAAGTAGATGTCCTAACTGACTTCCCAAAACTATAGTGTGCTAACAAGAAATTTGTGAAGTGGTTGAAAAATGAGTTTTAATGACTCCAACCTAAGTGTATTTAAACTTCCGACTTCAACTGTATTAGTTTTAAAGAGGAAGGCAAATTGTGAACAAAGTGGCAAAAACAAGTGCAGGAAAAGTGAACTTGGAACTGTGTGGGTGGGTGGGTGACAGCTAGCAGCTTCACAAGTGAGCATCGCCAACAAGACTGTGACAACATGCAAAATAAGAAGAGCAATGGGAAGACTGTTGTGAGGAGAGATGAGAATAAGAATAAGAGTGAACTCCCAAGATCAGGGTATGGCTACCATCGATGACTGATAACCCAGAATGAGATGCAATCGTCACATGATCACCCATGGTGACATCATTCAGTGCACAACAAACAAACCCTTTACAAACCCTTTAACCCCTTACAAACTGTTTACAAACCCTTTACACTCTTACAAACCCTTTACAAACCCTTTAACCTCTTACAAACTGTTTACAAACTGTTTGGTGCTCAAAAGCCTTGCGGAGGAATGGTGTTACTTTCCTAATAACAAGTGTGACAACATAGCCTGAACCACATAGCCAGTCCTTTGAGATTCTGTACATAATAAACATTCATATAAGTTATGAGTATGTGGTGAAGGTGATAATGCCCATACCAATCTGTGACTGAGACAATACATTTGAGTCATCTCAACAGAATGTTAACGTGTCGAAAACAACAATAGAACAAAATATTGTATTTCGAAAATACAGCATAAATACACATACGTATATATTACATGGTTTTCTCACGAATTAAGACTTTGCAGAGGTTCAATATGATAAAAGGTCTTAGCATTACGTCCAAATTATGGTGATACTACAAGGTCCGCTGTAAGCAACTAGATACAAATGCCATAAATCAAACTAGACGTCTATCTCTAATCAAACTATTCATCTATAAATCAAACCTGATTTTTGTCTCATCAAAGGTCAGCTATGTTGTCTTACCTGGAGAGCCCATGGGTCCTGGGGGTCCAATGGGGCCGGGGATGCCCTGAGAGCCGATGGAGGGTGAACCTGGAGGGCCACGGGCTCCGGATATACCAGGGATACCAGAGTCACCTGGAAGAGACAAACAAATACAGAACTCACACACCTGTTAACAAAATAATACCAACTGGCTAGCTACCTATCAGGTGTACCAGGGATACCAGAGTAACCTGGGAGACAAACAGGTACAGAACACACACACTTGTTAAACTTGTTAACATGGCAATACCAACTTACTAGCTGGCTAACAGAATACGTTTTATCTGGACCAGTGGTGGCTCTTCAGGGGAGGAAGGGGAGGACCATCCTCCTCAGTGAATTTCAGATTTTTTTTATATGGCTTTACTGTCAGTGGTTTCAAATGAAAGTGCCTTTAAAGATGACTAAGTTATTATTTACTATTTTTAACAGCTAGTTTCCGTTCTCCTCTGGGTACATTGACTTCATTACAAAACCTAGAAGTCTAGAAAACCTATGTTCTCACCCCCTTCCATAGACTTACACAGTAATTATGACAACTTTTAGAGGACATCCTCCAACCTATCAGAGCTCTTGCAGCGTGAACTGACATGTTGTCCAGCCAATCAAAGGATCAGAGAATAAATCTTGTACTAAAAGCATAAACTACAGATAGCTAGCACCGCAGTATGTTAAATGTGATGAGTAGTAGAAAGACAATAGTTGAACAGTCTTGAACAAATTCATTTCCTTTAAAAGAAATCAATAGCTAGCTCGTTTAGAGTATCATGTAGTAGCCTAAAGCTATCGATGTTACATTGAGCTGGGGGAATGGAATATGAACGACAGTCATCCAATATGCTGTAATATTACAAAAATCAAAAAATCGTCCTCCCTCTTCTTAAACAGCACCGACGGCCACGGATCTGGACTAAGTATAACATTTATTGAAGACACCACTCAGCATGCTTTTAGTCTAGAACCAGGCTGTGTCTGGAAAAATCTGACCAGAAATAATGAGGCAAGATTAGAGTATGATGTTGTTGATCTATAAAAAGAGGAAATAATAACTTAAAAGGCACTTTCATTTGAAACCGCTGACAGAAAAGCCATATTTTCAGTATAGGTGGATCTTCAGTGTTCCTAAGCTCCCAACTCCAACCGACTACACCAATAAAAGTTGGAACGGTACCTTTGGCACCAGGGCCACCGTCGAAGCCAGAACGTCCGGGCGAGCCGGGGTTGCCGGGGAAACCGGAGTCTCCTTTGGGTCCAGGTAATCCTTTGGGTCCAGGGAAGCCTGGAGGGCCCTGGGGACCTGGCAGCCCAAATCCCGGTTCTCCCTATCACACACACACACACAAATAGAAAACTCAAATTAATACCCAAACACACACAAATGTAGACCTTGTTAAAACATTTTTAAAAATATTTTTTATTTAACCTTTAGTTAACTAGGCAGGTCAGTTAAGAACAAATTCTTATTTTTAGCCTCCTGAGTGGGACGGGGGCTGGGATTAAAAATAAAAACAAATTAAATAAAAATATAGGACAAAACACACGACAAGAGAGACAACACAACACTACATAAAGAGAGACCTAAGATAACAACATAGCATTGCAGCAACACATGACAACACAGCATGGTAGCAACACAACATGACAACAACATGGTAGCAACACAGCATGGCAGCAGCACAACATGGTACAAACATAATTGGGCACAGACAACAGCACAAAGGGCAATACATCACGCAAAGCAGCCACAACTGTCAGTAAGAGTGTCCATGATTGAGACTTTGAATGAAGAGATTGAGATAAAACTGTCCAGTTTGAGTGTTTGTTGCAGCTCGTTCCAGTTGCTAGCTGCAGCGAACTGAAAAGACAAGCAACCCAGGGATGTGTGTGCTTTGGGGACCTTTAACAGAATGTGACTTGCAGAATGGGTGTTGTGTGTGTAGGATGAGGGCTGAGGTAGATATCTCAGATAGGGGGGAGTGAGGCCCAAGAGGGTTTTAAAAATAAGAATCAACCAGTGGGTCTTGCGACGGGTATATAGAGATGACCAGTTTACAGAAGAGTATAGAGTTCAGTGATGTGTCCTACAAGGAGCATTGGTGTCACACCCTGATCTGTTTCACCTGTCTTTGTGCTTTTCTCCACCCCCACCAGGTGTCTCCCATCTCCCCTCATTATCCCCTTTGTATTCATGCCTGTGTTCTCTGTTTGTCTGTTGCCAGTTCATTTTGTTAGTGAAGCCTACCAGCGTTTTTCCCCTTGCTCCTGTCTTTTCTATATTTCCTGTTTTCTAGTTTTCCCGGCGTTGACCATTCTGCCTGCCCTGACCCTGAGCCTGCATGCCATCATGTACCTTGCCCCACCACACTGGATTATTGACCTCTGCCTTCCCTGACCCTGAGACTGCCTGCCGTTCTGTACCTTTTGGACTCTGATCTGGATTACTGACATCTGTCAACCAAGTCAAGACCTGTCGTTTAGCCTGCTCCCTTTTTTAGTAATAAACTTTTGTTTCTTCGACACTGTCTGTATCTGGGTCTTCGCTAATATGTGATAGTACGAACTGGCCATGACCGACCCAGCAGACTCAGACCAGCTCCACAATGCTGTCTCCCTGCAACAATGTCTTATGGAGGCCTTCCAAACCCTGGCAGAACGCCATGACCAGGTGTTCAAGACTTTGCTGGAGCAACTCTACGGATTCCTCACTGAACAGCGGATCACTCACAATACCACACCCATCAACCTACGAGTGTCAGGGAACCACAGCGAGGCAATCCAATGTATGCTGATTAAGTTTCCTCAGGTTCCTGTGGTATTGGGATTCTCTTGGCTCCAATGACACAATCCCCTTATTGACTGGACTGCTGGTGCCATCATGGGCCGGGGCCCATTCTGCCACACCCATTGCCTGAAGTCAGCATAGCATGCCCATCTCCTGGACATCTTCCGGTGGGCTCGGGAAGTTGCCCCGGACCTCTCCGCCATTCCCACGGAGTACCAGGACCCCAGGGAGGTTTTCAGTAAGGCCCGGGCCACTTTACTTCCTCGGCACCAACCATATGACTGCAAGATCGACCTTCTCCCAGGCACCACACTGCCCCAGGGACGACTGTACTCTCTGTCGGGTCTGGCGAATAAGGCAATGGAGACCTACATAGAGGACAACCTAGCTGCAGGGTTCATCCGTCCTTCTGCCTCCCCCGCTGGCGCATGGCTCTTCTTTGTGGAGAAAAAGGACAAAACCCTGCGCCCGTGCATCGACTACAGGGACCTCAACGACATCACGGTGAAGAACCGCTACTCACTACCACTCATCTCCTCTGCCTTCAAGCCGCTCCAGGGAACTACTGTGTTCTCCAAGCTGGATCTACGGAACGCCTTCCACCTTGTGCGGATACAGGAAGGGGACGAGTGGAAGACAGCCTTCAACATGGTCAGCGGTCACTACCAGTTTCTGGTCATGCCATTTGTCCTTACTAATGCCCCAGCTGTGTTCCAGGCTCTGGTTAATGATGTTCTCCGAGACATGTTGAACCGGTTCGTCTTCGTCTACCTCGATGACATCCTTGTCTTCTCCTGCTCTGCCCATGAACACATGCTCCACGTCCGACACGTCCTCCTGGAGAACCAGCTTTTTGTGACCACGGAGAAGTGCGAAGTCCATCGCTCCACCATCCGCTTTCTGGGTTACATCATCGCTACAGGTAGTGTACAGATGGATCCTGGGAAGGTGAAAGAGGTGGTGGATTGGCCCCAGCCTACGTCCAGGGTGCAGCTGCAACGTTTCCTGGTAGTCTCCAACTTTTATTGCCGCTTTATCCGGTGTTACAGCACCCTGGCTTCCCCCCTGTCTACACTCACCTCTCCCAAGGTTCCGTCCATGTGGTCCCCAGCTGCTGACCGGGCGTTCCAGGATCTCAAACACCGTTTCACCACAGCTCCCATCTTGGTTCATCCGCCAGTTCGTGGTGGAGGCCGATGCTTCAGATGTCAGAGTGGGGGCTGTCCTGTCCCAGCGTTATGCCCTGGACCTCAAGGTACATCCCTGTGCCTTCTCACATCGCCTCAACACCACAGAGAGGAACTAAAATGTGGGGAACCGTGAGCTTCTCATGGTGAAGATGGTGTTGGAGGCGTGGAGGCACTGGCTGGAGGGGGCGGAACATCCGTTCATTGTGTGGACCGACCACAAGAACCTGGAATATCTCTGTACTGCCAAGGGTCTCAATTCCAGGCAAGCTAGGTGGGCCCTGCTCTTCTTCCGGTTCAACTTCTCCCTCTCCTACTGACCAGGATCCAAGAACATCAAGCCGGATGCGCTGTCAATGCGAAGACCATCCTTCCCACCTCGTGTCTGGCAACGGCACTCAGCTGGGGAATAGGGATGCAGGCCCGTGAGGTGCAGAATTTCCAGATGAACCCCTGGGGGGGTCAGATAACCGGATGTTTGTGCATGGTGCTGTCCGCTCCTCGGTCCTGGAGTGGGCCCACTCCTCCAGGCTTGCCTGCCACCCGGGCTCCCGTTGGACCCTGCCCTTTGTGCAACAACGCTTTTGGTGGCCTACCATGGTCCCGGACGTTCGTCGCCGGCTGCAAGGTCTGTGCGCAGGACAAGACTCTTTGTCAAGCTCCGGCTGGTCTTCTTCAACCATGGCCTGTCCCTCATCGTCCCTGATCTCACATATCCCTGGACTTCGTCACGGGTCTTCCCCCGTCTGATGGCAACACAGTAGTGGACCGGTTTTCCAAAGCCGCCCACTTAATTCCTCTTCCTAAGCTCTCCCTCTGCTAAAGAGACGGCCCAACTCAACGTGCAGCACGTCTTCCGGATCCATGGACACCTGGTAGACATGGGTCCTCAATTCTCATCCCGGTTCCAGTCAGCTCTTCAGGGCATCATGGCTGCTGGGAGGGCAACCCTTCATCCACCACTTCTACGATTTGAAACTTTCAGTCGCTTGTGCTCTGTTAAATCCTGTGTGTTAAACCCAGTCTGACCTTCGGTTGGGAGGAAAAGCTATACTACTAGCTAAATGTGGTGTGGCCATCTTCCTTTGACTGCTCTGTGCAGGTCTGTCTACATTCAGTCTTTACCTTAGCTTGATACAATGCTATCCAGTTTGGATTCTCATTGCTATAATTCCCTTTGGAATTAGCTGGATTTATGCATAAATTGGTCATCAAATTTGGTCTGATCTTTATCTAAGTCACAACAATAGACAAACATAGTGTGCTTAAATTAATAATGCACAAAATAATGCACAGCACACCAACATCAAAACCTCATCCCAACTGTAAAGTATGGTGGAGGGAGTATCATGGTTTGGGGCTGCTTTGCTGCCTCAGGGCCTGGACAGCTTGCTATCGGAAAAATGAAGTTTATCAAGACGTTTTGCAGGAGAATGTAAGGCTATCTGTCCTCAAATTGAAGCTCAACAGAAGTTGGGTGATACAACAGGACAATGACACAAAACACAGAAGTAAATCTACAACAGAATGGCTTCAACAGAAGAAAATACGCCTTCTGGAGTGGCCCAGTCAGAGTCCTGACCTCAACCCGATTGAGTTGCTGTGGCATGACCTCAAGAGAGCGGTTCACACCAGACATCCCAAGAATACTGCTGAACTGAAACAGTTTTGTAAAGAGGAATGGTCCAAAATTCCACCTGACCGTTGTGCAGGTCTGATCGGCAACTATAGAAAACGTTTGGTTGAGGTTATTGCTGCCAAAGGAGGGTCAACCAGTTATTAAATCCAAGGGTTTACATACTTTTCCCACCCTTCACTTTGAATGTTTACACAGTGTGTTCAATAAAGACATGAAAACATATAATTGTTTGTGTTATTAGTTTAAACAGACTGTGTTTGTCTATTGTTGTGACCGATCAGATTACATTTTATGACTAATTTATGCAGAAATCCAGGTATTTCCAAAGGATTCACATACTTTTTCTTGACACTGTAAATGATTATGTTAATCTGTAATTAGTACAGTATTAAAGATCCATCTATAGTAGTGTCGTTGTGGTACGTACCTTAGCTCCAGGTCCACCTGGCTCACCGGGGAGGCCGTCCACTCCTGGTCTTCCTGGACCCCCGGGACCACCTGGCACACCAGATGAGCCTGGGAATCCTGCGCGCGGGGACAGGTGAGTGATTTGTAATAATTGTTTATAGTATAAGGCACTACTGTGAAACACACAAATTACTCTGTGCTATGGTGCTATGAGAGAGATCATGGCTGTGCCATCTTGTGTGGACGTCAGGGCTTTAAGCCTAGTCCGAGACTAAAAAGCATGTTCAGTGGAGATTCTCCATTGAAAATGCTCCTTAGTCCAGGACGAGGCTTAATCTGTGTTCCGGAAATCGGTCCATGAAGTTTATATTATAACCATACAGGTGACAGTGAATGTATACCTGCCCAGGTATTTAGTGTTTACCTTTAGCGCCGGGGGGTCCTGGCAGTCCAATGCCGGAGAGGCCGGGGTCGCCCTTGGCACCTGGTAAGCCGGGGAAACCGGGCTGTCCTGGCCCGCCGGGGTTGCCTGTGGACACACAAATGAACACTTTGTTTTACTACACTACATTTACTACACTACTACTAAACAGTTCACTAGCGTATACTTCATAGAATTACATCAAATAGTCCCCCAAACAACACCAGACATCTGTGCTGTCTGTTACCTTACTGCCGTCATCATCATTCTAGATGAAAGCTTATGCCTATCCGTTCAGGTGGGTGTGAACCTGTGCAGGTAAAGATGACATGTTTATTTACCTGGGTTTCCAGGAAGACCGGGGTCTCCATCCTGTCCCCTGGGTCCTGGGAGTCCCTTCTCTGCTATCGTTTGACCCGGCTCACCTTTAGTGCCTATAGGTCAGGGGTCAAAGGCCGAGGGTCAAAGGTTAGGGAATAAGGGTACAAGAGAGTTGTAGTCATTAGAAGAGCAGCAGGTAAAGCTAATGGTAAAAGTATGACACCAATGAAATAACACAACCTTCCGGGACCCCAGGTGTGTCGGTGTGTCTCACTTTTATCAACATTTCAGTTACTTTTAGAAAAAAAAGGGTTCCAAAAAGGTTCTTTGGCTATCCCCATAGAAGAACCCCTTTTGGTTCCATGTAGAACCCTCTGTGGAAAGGGTTCAAGATGGAATCCAAAAGGGTTCTACCTGGAGCCAAAAGGGTTCTAACGTGAACCATAAAGGGTTCTTCAAAAGGTTCTCCTATGAGGACAGTTGAAGAACCCTTTTAGGTTCTAGAAAGCACCTTTTTTTCTAAGAGTATAATCCCTGGTTTTCAAGTATATCAGACAATATATCTTACCTGGTGATCCAGGTGTTCCCGTTCTCCCTGAGACGCCCTGAACACCCTTCTCTCCAGGGGGCCCCTGGGGGCCGAAGCCTGGGGATCCGGGGCTACCCCTGTCACCTGGGAGACCCTGCAGACCGGGCTCACCTGGAGGCCCTCGCTCACCCTTCACTAACAGAGAACCCTAGAGGAGTGGAGAGGGGTTAATATAGAATGCTATGTAGTGGGAAAAATGGATGGATGGATAGATGGATAGATAGATGGAGATAGGGATGGAGGGAAAAAGGTAAGGTGAAGGGATGGATGGAGGGATGGAGGGATGGATGGAGGGAGGGAGGGAGGAACAGAGAGATGGAAGGAGACGTGAAGGGATGAGGTGGGATGGATGGATAGATAGATGGGTGGAGGAAGGTAGGGAGGGATAGAGAGCAGGATGGATAGAAAGAAATAAGATAAGGTTGGATGGATGAGTGGAGAGGGGAGAGGATGAGGGTGTGGATGGGACGGATGAAGAAATATATGAATAGATAAATGGAGGGAAGGAGAGAGATGGACACTTTGCTACTGACAGATGTTCCTTTGGGGCCAGGAGCTCCAGGAACTCCATTGCGACCAGGTCCTCCGTCCAGACCAGGCAGGCCAGGGGGTCCGGGGAACCCTGTGTCTCCCTTGTCACCCCTCACCCCATCCACAGCAATAGCCTCACCTGGGTCACCCTTCTCTCCTGGGAAACCAGGTGCACCCTGGGGACCAGGCAAACCCTGGGGAAGAGAGGGATGGAGGAGAGAGAGATGGAAGGATGATGGAGTCATTTAGTTACTCTATCAAGGCTACTCTAGACTCAGAGGGACAGTTTCCCGGTTACAGATTAAACCTAATCCTGGATGAAAAAGCATTTTCAATGGAGATCATTGTTTAATAGTCCAGAACTAGGCTTAATCGGTGTCTGGGAAACCGGCTCCAAGTAAGTCGGTCTGTAGGTTACTATAAAGTTGTGTAGACACAGCTTCAAACCAGTTTCAAACCAGGAAGTGACAAACAGGAAGTACTTACAGAAGAACCTGAGGGCCCTGGGCCACCTGGATATCCTCTGTCACCTTTAGCCCCTGGTCCTCCTGGTCCACCTGAGAGTGGGAGGAGAGAGGAGAGAGGGTGGAGAGAGAGGTAAGAGGAGAGAATGATGAGAGAGAGGTGTTGTGTACAGCATTGTGTTACGGTGGCCTGCACATTGCGAAATCAGGTGTGTGTTTTCTCCTCTTTACTCTGTCTTATTCCCTAGGATATTCCAGGTCGCAATTGTAAATGAGAACCTGTTCTCAACTTGCCTACCTGGTTAAATAAAGGTGAAATAAAAAATACATTTTAAAAAACATGTAGGGAGACAAGTGACCAGGTGAGAGAGGTGCAGTCTTACCTGGGAACCCGGGAGGGCCGGGAGGGCCTGGTGCTCCAGGGATGGAGTTCCCACGTGAGAAACAGTTCACACAGGTTTCTCCCTTGTCACCTGAGAGAGACAGACAAGTAAGTAAGTAGGTAGCTAAGGGGAAAGACAGACATAGAAGCCAGTTGGGATCATTTCAATGACACATTTGTTCGTTCATTATTAGCCACAGTAACGTAACACAATAATGTCTCTCTCATGACAATACTCTGGAAGTACACACAACAAAAAAACAAAAAAACATACTCTCTTTCTCTCTCTCCGACCCACCTTTCTGTCCAGTCTCTCCTTGAAACCCTCTGTCTCCTTGTTGTCCTGGTAAGCCGGGGGCCCCTTCTAAACAGTTACCGCCCCCTGTGGAGACTCCTGCGGCCCCGGGAGGGCCTGGTGGTCCCTGAAGCCCAGGGGTCCCATTTCGTCCTGGGGGCCCAGGGAGGGAGATGCCTGGCTGGCCCTCATCTCCCTTCTGGCCCCTCTCTCCTGGGAAGCCTGGGGAACCGGGTTGGCCTACACCTCCGGTACCTGGGGTTCCTGGTTGGCCTGGAGGACCTGAGAGACCTGGGGAGGACAGGGTCAAAGGGGAAAGGTCACCATGAAAACTGGGTTATGCTCTGTATTCACCAAGCCTCTTAAAGTAGCAGTGCTGATCTAGGACCAGGTCCTCCGTGTTCATATAATCTTATTCCTTATGATCTAAACATCTAAAACTGATAATGGATCAGCTCTGAGTCGCTTTATGAATATAGGTGGGTCGTTAAACTAATTCCGGGCCTTTGGAGAAGTGTAACTTGATAAAAACAAAAGAAAGCGTTGGATAAAATAAAAAAAACTGTTTTCCCAACCCAAGAGGTTAAATGACAAAATGACAAAGTGCCTATTAAGTGTCAAATAAAGTAAGAGGTTTGACTGTAACAGGGTTAAATCATCCTAAATCAGCAATAAATCCCCTCGTGACTGTGTTGAATGGAAGCTTGTTGTGTGCAACAGGAAGTGGTAATTGAATGCAAGCTTCACAAATAAAATGACATTGTTAAAACATTTCTAGCCTTTTTATTTATGGGTAACAGGGTTGATGTGTTATGCTTGACCCGCACAGTTTTCCACCACAAAACACCAGAAAATAGCCAAAAAGAATAGAACCTGCTCACCTGCTTTTACTCTATGATTTGACTATTAGATATTCAAAGTATTATATATATATATTTAAAAAATATATATATATATTTTTTTTAAAGGAATATTCACCTTTAAATGAGGGACAGATGGAAATTAATCACTAATCACACAAAATAAATTATAATCTTCGGAAATGAATTTGTCAACGAAATAACTAGGGCTTTACAATGATGGTGGGTTTAGGTGGGTTTAAATCTTCCTAACACAGTGTTGACGGTGGGACATGTCAAAATGCGGAATTTGGGCACATTAGCAAACCATTATTCATAATAAAAATCTGATGTATGGAATTCTCCATGTGGTCCACATGAAAGGGTCATTTAATATTACACACTTTTAAAATTCAACATTGGTGCACAATTTCTACTTAAAGTATCAGAGGAATGCAAAAGGTCCTCATTTCGTGGAATGACCCAGGCCCCGATTGCACTCTTTACAGCATGTGTCCACTGCAAATCAAGTCCTATCTCCTGTTGGGTAGAGTTACGTACCAGGTTGTCCTCTGTCTCCTTTCCTTCCTGATGACCCGGGGAAACCAGGCTCTCCTTTTGGCCCCACACGTGCTCCTGTCTGACCATTAATCACCTGGTAGAGTAATGGGATAGAAAGGTTACTCTTGCAATCTTGTGGTTGTAGTGGAATATTACAGGATGCAGGGGCTAGAGTAGGTTACACCGCCAATGTCAGGGTTACATTGCCATCTAGTGGACAATGTCTAAAACTACGGGAGGCCACCATCTGCTCACAAACGTAATAAGAGAAGGATGCTTGTGATACAACTGAATGAGTAGATAAATAGATAGTTTGATATCTCACCACGCCCGGAGGTCCAGGGTATCCACGGTCACCTTTGTCCCCCTGGGAGAGAAACAGATAGAGTGAGAGAGATGGATGGGATGAGTAAGAGAAGAGATGGCGGAGGACACGTGGAAGGGTGAATCAGCGAGGTGTGTGGGGGGGGGGGCTGCCTTAGCTGACATCCACGTCATCGGCGCCCGGGGAGCAGTTGTTGTTGGGGGTTAACTACTCGATCCAGCAACCTTTCGGGTTACTGGCCCAACGCTCCTAACCGCCAGGCTACTGCCGCCCCCAACCGTTCATGTGTTTGTAGATCTAGTTTATTGTACGGTGTAAAATAGCATCAGAGGCCAAACTCACCCTGTCACCATCCCGACCTGGCAGACCTGGGCCGCCTAGGTCTCCTTTACTACCCTGAGAGAGAGAGAGAGACCGAGAGAGAGAGAGAGAGTGACAAAGAGAGAGAGAGAGAGAGAGAGAGAGAGAGAGAGAGATTAGATAATGACATTTGAAATGTCTCTATTCCATTGACATTTTTGTGAGTGCTTACGGTTCATTTCTGATTGCTTATTTCACTTTTCTTTATTATCTATTTGTATCTATCTATTTGTTTCCCATGTCAATAGAGCCCTTTGAATTGACTAGAGAGAGAGCGAGAGACAGGGAGATAGAGAGAGAGAGACAGGGAGAGAGAGAGAGAGAGAGAGAGAGAGACAGGGAGAGAGAGCGATAGAGAGAGAGAGAGACAGGGAGAGACAGGGAGAGAGAGAGACAGGGAGAGAGACAGGGAGAGAGAGAGAGACAGGGAGAGAGACAGGGAGAGACAGGGAGAGAGAGCGATAGAGAGAGAGAGATAGAGAACGAGGTAGGGAGAGAGAGAGACAGGGAGAGAGACAGGGAGAGAGAGAGAGACAGGGAGAGAGAGGGAGAGAGAGAGAGAGACAGGGAGAGAGAGAGAGAGAGAGAGAGAGAGAGGGAGAGAGAGAGAGAGAGAGAGAGAGAGACAGGGAGAGAGACAGGGAGAGAGAGAGAGAGAGACAGGGAGAGAGACAGGGAGAGAGGGAGAGAGAGACAGAGAGAGAGAGGGAGAGAGACAGGGAGAGAGAGAGAGAGAGACAGGGAGAGAGACAGGGAGAGAGAGCGATAGAGAGAGAGTGAGATAGAGAACGAGGTAGGGAGGTAGAGAGACAGGGAGAATAAGAGAGTGAGAGAAAGATAGAGAAAGAATGAAAGATAAAGAAAGAAAGAACAAAAGAAAGAAAGAAAGAAAGAAAGAAAGAAAGAAAGAAAGAAAGAAAGAAAGAAAAAAGAAAGAAAGAAAGAAAGAAAGAACAAAAGAAAGAAAGAAAGAAAGAAAGAAAGAAAGAAAGAAAGAAAGAACGAGAGAGTCATTATCTCAGAATGTCATTAGCTCACTTCTCTTTAGCAAATCAAATCAAAGTGTATTGGTCACATACACAGTTTAGCAGATGTTATAACGGGTGCAACGAAATGCGTGTGTTACTAGCTCTTAACAGTGCAGTAAAATGTACACAAATAAATAAATACATTTCAGAACGAATCCAACTAACAACCCAAATAACTCTGTAACAGTAATACAAACGCAATCTAGCAATAGTGGCCTTGTCAGTCATGCAAAAAATACAACTATCTGAATCTGAGAGAGAAAGAGGCAGAGGTAGATGTTGACAGATCATTCACTTACAGCATACAGACAGACAGACAGACAGCTGGCTATAAGAACCATAGAAATAGAATGTCTAGAATCATTGTAGCTCTGTGGGCAGAACTCACAGGGAATCCAGCAGGACCTGGGTCGCCATCTTTCCCCGGTTTGCCGCGTTTGCCTGCTTCTCCAGGCTCTCCTTTCTCTCCCTTCGAACCTCCAGATACACCCTACAAAACCCAACATCGGACCGTTATCATACACACACACTACTATAGACTGATTGATTTGATTGAGTTGTTATTATAGGGTCTTGTATTATTCAGATACCTAGCTCACTGAGCAGAGAACATCATTTTTAAAATGTTTAATGTGTGAAAATATACAGTATTTTGCAGGTGTATAGGCGGCATAGATACACTACATGGCCAAAGGTATGTGGACAGCAGCTTGTCGAACATCTCATTCCAAAATCATGGGCATTAATATGGAGTCGGTCTTGCTTCCATTCAGCCACAAGAGCACTGATGTTGGGCGATTGGGCCTTGCCCGCAGTCTGCGTTCCAATTCCTCCCAAAGGTGTTCGATGGGGTTGAGGTCAGGGCTCTGTGGAGGCCAGTCAAGTTCTTCAACACACACAGATCTCGACAAACCATTTTCTGTATTACCCTCGCTTTGTGAACGGGGCCATTGTCAGGCTGAAACAGGAAAGGGCCACAAAGTTGGAAGCAGAGAATCGCCTGGAATGTCATTGTATGCTGTAGCGTTAAGATTTCCCTTTACTAGAACTAAGGCGCCTAGCATGAACCATGAAAAACAGCCCCAGAACATTAGTCCTCCTCCACCAAACATTACAGTTGGCACTATGCATTCGGACTGGTAGCGTTCTCCTGGCATCCACCAAAACCCTGATTCGTCCATCAGACTCCAGATGGTGAAGCGTTATTCATCACTCCAGAGAACGCGCTTCCACTGCTCCCGAGTCCAACAGCGGCGAGCTTTACACCACTCCAGCTGACGCTTGGCATTGCGCATGGTGATCTTAGGCTTGTGTGTGGCTGCACGGCCATGGAAACCCATTCATGAAGCTCCCCTCAAACAGTTCTTGTGCTTGACTTTGCTTCCAGAGGCAGTTTGGAACTCGGTAGTGAGTGTTGCAACCCGAGGACAGAAGATTTTTTTTACGTGCAACACGCTTTAGCACTCAATGGTCCCGTCCTGTGAGCTTGTGTGGCCTGTCACTTCACGGCTGAGCCATTGTTGCTGCTAGACGTTTCCACTTCACAATAACAGCACTTACAGTTGATCAGGGCAGCTCTAGCAGGGCAGAAATTTGACGAACTGACTTGTTGGAAAGGTGGCATCCTACAGTATGACGGTGCCACTTTGAAAGTCACTGAGCTCTTCAGTATGGACTATTCTACTGCCAATGTTTGTCTATGGAGATTGCATGGCTGTCTGCTCGATTTTATACACCTGTCAGCAACGGTGTGGCTGAAATAGCCGAATCTACTAATTTTAAGGGGTGTCCACATACCTTTGCCATGTAGTGTATATAGAATGATAGTTTGTGACAAGATAAATATAGTATGATAGATACTGAGTGAAAACATAG